>NC_059347.1:42372500-42676250 GCF_019703515.2 Myxocyprinus asiaticus | reverse complement strand
GTAGCTGAGGGCCACTCACATCCCCAGCGAAATCAATCGCACAGCAGACATGCTGTCACGGCAGGTGACACTCAGGGGAGAGTGGAGGCTCCACCCCCAGGTGGTCTGGCTGATTTGGATTCGATTCGGCGAGGCACAGGTAGACCTGTTCGCCTCCCGGGAATCCTCCCATTGCCCGCTTTGGTATTCCCTGACCGAGGCCCCCCTCGGCGCGGACGCACTAGCACACAGCTGGCCCCAGGGTCTGCGCAAATATGCATGTCCCCCAGTGAGCCTACTTGCACAGACGTTGTGCAAGGTCAGGGAGGTTAGGAACAGGTCCTGTTGGTAGTGCCCTACTGGCCCACCCAGGCTTGGTTCTCAGAACTCACGCTCCTCACGACAGCCCCTCCCTGGCAAATTCCCCTGAGGAAGGACCTTTTTCTCAGGGACGAGGCACTATCTGGCACCCACGATCAGACCTCTGGAACCTGCACGTCTGGCCCTTGGATGGGACGTTGAAGATCTGAGTGGCCTACCACCCACGGTGGTAGACACTATCACTCAGGCCAGGGCCCCCTCTACAGGCGACTGTACATCTTGAAGTGGCGCCTGTTCGCGAAATTGGTGTTCTTCCCGAGGGTCGGTGCTTTCCATCTTGCAGGAGAGGTTGGAAGGGCGGCTGTCCCCCTCCACCTTGAAGGTGTATGTAGCCGCTATAGCGGCACACCTTGATGCAGTGGACAGTAAGTATTTAGGGAAGCACGAACTGATCATCAGGTTCCTTAGAGGTGCCAGGAGGTTGAATCCTCCTAGGCCGCACCTCGTTCCCTCATGGGACCTCTCTGTGGTCCTGCTTGGCCTACAGAGAGCCCCTTTCGAGCCCTTGGATTCAGTTGAGCTGAAAGCCCTCTCCTTGAAGACGGCACTCCAGACATCTTCCATGTAACACAGTTCAGCTGGTTGTGGCGTTTTGTATAGGGACCCTAGTGTCACTACATCGACACAATGTCGAGTGAGTGACAGATAGGGAATGTCTAGGTTACTGCTGTAACCCCCTATCCCTGATGGAGGGAACGAGACGTTGTGTCCGTCCTGCCACAACACTGAACTACCCGCTGTGATCGCCGGGACTCTGTCTCGGCTCCTCAGCATAAACCTGAATGTTGAACACCAGCTCCTTTTATACCCGTATGTCCGGGGGAGTGGCATGCAAATTCTACTCCCCAATTTTCATTGGCATTTTCTCAAACATCAGAGGTGTTTGGGGCTCCCAAGGGCAACCCCTAGTTTCACTACATCGACACAACGTCTCGTTCCCTCCATCAGGGAACAGGGGTTACAATAGTAACCTAGACGTTTGCACTGTTTTGCTGCCTTATGACATACAGTTCTGGAAAAAGTTAAAACATTAGTATTGTGTTTAAAAATGAATATGAACTTGTTTTCTTTGCATTATTCAAGGTCTGAAAACACTGCATTTTTTTATTTTGATCAGTTGTCATTTTCTGCAAATAAATGCTCTAAATGACAATAGTTTTATTTGGAATGTGGGAGAAATTTTGTCAGTACTTTATAGAATAAAACAAAAATGTTCATTTTACTCAAACACATACCTATAAATAGTAAAACCAGAGAAACTGATAATTATGCAGTGGTCTCTTAATTATTTCCAGAGCTGTATATTTGACATACTGTATGGGTGTATCATCCATATCATCCCTATGCCCTGTATCCCTCGAAGACTTTACTTTCCACAGTGAGAGTTTAGGTGGCCTGAAAGGTGCAATAAAACTAATTTGAAACTCACTTTTTGGGTCATTTTTATTTTAAAATATGTTTGTAATGATCCTACAGCATGGCAATCGTTATTGTTTTCTGTTCGAAGTTCCCTTTGAAGGCGTAATATACTGTATGCCATTTGGAACATACTATATGTTTTCTTGTCGCAAAACCGGACGTAACAGCCCATCATGCACAACAAATAAAAATGTTAAAAAAAAAACACATGACATCTGATATGACCGTTCAGACTGAGAAGCATTAACAAAAATCTGATTTTAACTGTATTTCAAACCACTGATGAATGTGTTTTTGGTCTGGCTTGCAAAAACAGGATTTTATATTTTTTGTTCTGTTCAGACTACAAAAAACTAAACGCTTTTGAGTCAGATAGGCAAAAATAAATGAACTCTCTGCCTGTGTGAACATAGCCTCTGTGGCCAGGCCTGTATTTACTTTGTAAAACTTGTTATGGCACAATATTTGTCTGGCTTGTTATTTTCATAGCTAAAACAAGTATATTTTTGCTCAGTTCTCATGCAGAGTATTAAAGAAGATTGATCAGACTGGAGCTCTGTTAGAGTTTATAGGTCATTTCCCCTGGATCTTTCTCTGCCCCTGAGAGCCCTCCTATCACCACCTGGTAAATAAATCAGCCTGTGCAACCCAACCTCCCTCTGAAGAGATTTAATTTACCTAACAACCACTGTGCCAGAGTGGCCTGTTTTCCTCACCAGACGGTTAAAGGGAGGATATAGCCGAAAAAAAGAATGAACTTATAATGGGAGGAAGAAAAAGAGACCTATAGAGGTCAATACATATACTAACTGATGTCTAAAAAGGATTCAAAATAGAATTTAGTGACGCACCCTACATACACACTGTCTGAACGGTTAGTCATTATACACAAGTTATAAAACAATATAGACTTTGTAGCCAAGTGGAGAAAGACTGAGAGAAAGTACTAAGCAAGACTTTTTTGGATGTTGCCCTTTACGAAATGATGTCTTCTCACAACACTTGTTTTTGGCATCTCTCGTTCCACATTTGTGCTGTTGGATTGTGTGTGTGTGTGTGTGTGTGTGTGTACTGGGTATATGCGCCGGTGTGTCCTGCTGGATTTTTTCCTCATAACAGCGGAAACAACTTAAAATACTCCGTCGTTTTTGGGCATACAGAGAAGTGTAAGACATTATTAGAGACTATAAAGGGTCTACTTTTATTTGTGTACACTCACAATAACAACAAAACCTTGTGCTTTTGTAAAATAAAGAAAATAAACAGGGTGTGCTTTCAGCCGTCTCTGTCTCCTCGAGCATCTTTCTGAAACACGTCACAAAAATGAACTGAATCTCCGCGAATTCTTATCACACAAACATGAAACATATGTCTAAAGAAAGCTTAAAATGTCTACTTTGAAATAAAACTATTCCAATTTAAAACAAATATTTTCCTGGAATGTAATCTGTATGAAACAAAGCAATGTACGGTTTCTCCTGGCTCAGCTAATTATCGCTAATGTGAGCCCACCCACCAGCAGAGCGTGCTATTCATACTGTTATGTGCTGAGCCGATCAATGCAAATGGTAAACGCCCCCAACAGTGCCTTAAAAAGCATCAAGTTTATTCACTTTTCTGCGCGTTTGGAAGATGGCACGCTACACAGGTGAGGAAGCTCTTCAGATGGTCGTGGATAGTGACGAAGAGTTCACATTTTTCTCAGAAGAAGAGCAGGAATCCGACGAGGAACATTTGCATTTTGAAGAGAGACTTGATCTAGCCGAGGATACAATTTCGGATGAGTAAGTCTTTACTTACATATTAGTTGATGCACTATTTTATATAAACATGTACATATTTTACTAGTTGGACTATTTCCAGACTTGCCAGCCAGTTTCAAAGTATTGAAATTTTAAATATGTCCTAATAGGCAAGTTTTAGTTACATTTAAATGTTGTTTCGGCTAAAGTAGTTATTTAAATTGTATACTGTATGATATAAATATGATATGTAATATAATATAAAAATAATATAAATGTTTATAATATATTTAAACTAGTGTTTATGCTGCCTCATTATCATCAACGAAGCTTGTGCTTGCAAATATCTGTTTCAAATCAAATCAAAATCAAATCACTTTATTGTCACACAGCCATATACACAAGTGCAATGGTGTGTGAAATTCTTGGGTGCAGTTCCGATCAACATAGCAGTCGTGACAGTGATGAGACATATACCAATTTACAATAACATCAAATTAACACAACACAATTTAAACATCTGTTATACACATAATTACACTCAACAATATACAAATAATAACATACACTGTACAGTATACAATACGCTGTTTTTTTTTTTTTTGTTTGTTTTTTACTATGTAGATACACATTATTCAATAAAAATTAAAAATAAAAATATATATATATATAAAAAAAAGTATATATATATATATATATATATATATATATATATATATATATATATATATATATATAGAATGTACAGTATTGTACTGTATTGACATTCAGGCTGTCGGTTGATAGTCAGTTATTAAGAGAGAACATAATATAATAATATTATTTATGACAGTCCGGTGTGAGATATAAGAGTAAGGGTAATAAAGTGCAGTGCTGATGTATTTTGATCGTGGGAGATCAAGAGTTCAGAAGTCTGATTGCTTGGGGGAAGAAGCTATCATGGAGTCGGCTGGTGCGGGTACTGATGCTTCGATACCGCCTACCTGATGGTAGCAGTGAGAACAGCCCATGGCTCGGGTGGCTTTGCGGTTGTGGGCGGTGCTATTGCCGTACCAGGCGGAGATGCAGCCAGTCAGGATGCTCTCCACAGTGCAGGTGTAGAACCGTGTGAGGATGTGGCGGTTCATTCCAAACTTCCTCAGCCGTCTCAGGAAGAAGAGGCGCTGATGAGCCTTCTTCACAACGACTTCAGTGTGGACGGACCATGTGAGTTCCTCAGTGATGTGGACACCCAGGAACTTGAAGCTGCTGACTCTCTCCACTGGTGCTCCATTGATGGTGATGGGACTGTGTTCTCTGTCTTTTCTTCTGAAGTCCACCACAAGCTCCTTTGTCTTACTGACGTTGAGGGAGAGGTTATGCTCCTGACACCA
Source organism: Myxocyprinus asiaticus (assembly GCF_019703515.2). Lineage (NCBI taxonomy): Eukaryota > Metazoa > Chordata > Actinopteri > Cypriniformes > Catostomidae > Myxocyprinus > Myxocyprinus asiaticus. The sequence continues at coordinate 42,671,356 of NC_059347.1, read as the reverse complement.
GTGTGTCAGGGTGTGCACCTCCTCTCTGTAGGCTGTTTCATCATTGTCAGTGATCAGACCTACCACCGTCGTGTCATCAGCAAACTTAATGATGGCATTGGAGCTATGTGTTGCCACACAGTCATGTGTGTACAAGGAATACAGGAGTGGGCAGAGAACACAGCCCTGCGGGGCTCCAGTGTTGAGGGTTAGTGATGAGGAGATGTTGCTGCCTATTCTAACCACCTGGCGTCTGCTTGACAGGAAGTCCAGGATCCAGCTGCACAGTGAGCTGTTTAAGCCCAGAGCCCGGAGTTTCTCATTTAGCTTGGAGGGCACTATGGTGTTGAATGCTGAGCTGTAGTCTACAAACAGCATTCTCACATAAGTGTTCTTTTTTTCCAGGTGGGAGAGAGCAGTGTGTATTGTAGATGCAATGGCATCATCAGTGGAGCGGTTGTTGCGGTAAGCAAACTGCAGCGGGTCAAGATTGAGTGACAATACAGAGCAGATGTAATCTCTGATTAGTCTCTCAAAACATTTGCTGATGATGGGGGTCAGAGCAACAGGACGCCAGTCATTTAAAAAGTTATTTTTGGTTGTTTTGGTACAGGCACAATGGTGGATGTTTTAAAGCATGTGGGGACTACAGACAAAGAGAGGGAAAGGTTGAAAATGTCCGTAAAAACACCAGCCAGCTGGTTCGCGCACCCTCTGATGACGCGGCCCGGAATGCCGTCTGGGCCCGCGGCTTTGCGGATATTCACCCGTCGGAAGGATCGGGTTACATCCGCTACAGAGACGGAGAGTGAACTAACCTCTGTAGCTTCAGCCGCGAGAGCTCTCTCCGTGAGGGCAGTGTTATTTCCCTCGAAACGAGCATAAAAGTATTTAGCTCATCCGGTAGAGAGGCAGCGGTGTTCATGGCGGAGTTTTTATTCCCTTTAAAGTCCGTGATGATGTTAATTCCCTGCCACATGCTTCTAGAGTTGGTGGTATTAAACTGTCCTTCCGTTTTGCGGTTCTGATTTTCGGAGGGCATAACTGGCTTGTTTATGCTCCTCTGTGTTCCCGGAATTAAAAGCAGAGGTCCGCACATTAAGTGCCACGCAAACATCGCTATTGATCCATGGTTTCTAATTCGGATAGATCCGTATTGTCCTGGTCGGAATCACTTCCTCTATGCACGTTCTGATGAAACACATTACGCTATCAGCATAAAGATCGATGTCGTCATCAGAGGTGGACCGGAACATCTCCCAGTCCGTGTGATCAACACAGTCCTGTAGCGTAGAGTCTGATTGGTCCGACCAGCACTGGATAGTTCTGAGGGTGGGTGCCTCCTGTTTCAATTTCTGCCTGTAAGCGGGCAGAAGCAGAATGGAAGAGTGGTCCGATTTGCCAAATGGTGGGCGGGGGAGGGATTTGTAGCCATCCCGGAACGGAGAGTAGCAATGGTCCAAAACCAGGTCCCCTCGTGTGTTGAAACTAATGTGCTGGTGATATTTTGGTGCGACTGATTTTAAACTGGCTTTATTAAAGTCCCCGGTCACAATGAACACGGCCTCAGGGTGCGCGGTTTCCTGCTCACTTATTTTCCCATACAGTTCCTTGAGTGCCCGGTCTGTGTCGGCTTGTGGGGGGATGTACACAGCAGTGATAATGACCGCTGTGAATTCCCTCGGTAGCCAGAATGGTCGACACAGAAGCATGAGAAATTCCAGATCAGGAGAGCAGAAAGACTTGATAGAATGTACGTTCCTCTGATCACACCAGGATTTGTTGATCATAAAACATACACCACCTCCTCTAGTTTTACCTGAGAGGTCTTTCGCTCTGTCCGCTCGGTGCACGGAGAACCCCGCGGGTTCAATGGCTGAGTCTGGAATCTCCGCAGACATCCAAGTTTCTGTTAGGCAGATAATGCAGCAGTCCCTCGTCTCTCGTTGGAAAGAGATCCGCACTTTCAGCTCGCAGAGCTTGTTATCCAGAGACTGAACATTTGCCAGTAGAATAGTGGGTAGCGGGGGTCGATTTGCGCGGTGTCTTACTCTGATGAGAACGCCGGCTCTGTTTCCCCTTTTCTTCCTGCGTTTCCGCGGCTGTGCTGCCCAAACATAGGGCTCCGCTTGCGTGTTTGTAAACAGCGGGTCGGCATTGAGGAATGTGAAGTCCGGTTTTCGGTGTGAGATCGCTGAACCGATGTCCAAAAATGTTTGTCTGTCGTAGACAATAAGGCAGACAACATCCAAGACAAAAAACATAAGAATTGTGAACAAAACAAACAAAACATTGCTATGTTGTGTCGGAGCTCGCAACGCAGCAGCCACACTCGGCGCCATCTTGAGTTCCATCTGTTTGGGTGTAAATGTGTAAAATGTACTGTAAATATGTCCATATTAGAAAATGAAGGATCATGTGACACTGAAGACTGCAGTAATGATGCTGAAAATTCAACTTTGATCACAGGAATAAATTGCATTTTACAATATGTTCAAATAGAAAACAGTCATTTTAAATGGTAAAACTATTTCACAATATCACTGTTTTTGCTGTATTTTGGATCAAATAAATGCAGCATTGGTGAACAGAAGAGACTTCTTTTAAAAACATAAAAAAATCTTACAGATCTAAAAACTTTTAAACGGTAGTGTAGGTCTAAAGTTTTTAAGTCTTTATGTAAAGAAAATGTATAGTCAGATTACTTAAACTTGATATTGTGAATAAGCTACAAACAATACATTCAATCATTAAGTCTCCTCACATTCATTCTCTCTCAAGGGAGGGGTCTTTGTCTCCTCAGGTGTGAATCACATCAATATTCATGATCATCCACGCCTCCTCGCATATGGCCTTTCTAACACTAAAAGTGTCTTACAAAAGTTAAATGACTATATTGTTTTGTATGAATGAGTGATCAGGATGGTTTCACATCATTTTGTAGCAAAAACTCTAGGCTACAAGATCCAGTCCTCAAAAGTCTTGTGAACAAATGTTTAGTATGTGTTATATGGCCTTATTTCAGTGACTTAAAATTTTTGTTTTTTCAAAAACCACACATAAATGTTATTTTCTCAAAAATACAAACATGTACATACATGTTGTTCACATATTATTGTAGCCCAGTTTGGGCTGAATACAGTCTTATCAGACTTTAGCCATTAATATGTTTTTAAGCATCTGAAAAAAGCACAAATGTCAAGGCATGCCAAAACTTCTCCAGGGCCCAAAACACCCTCAGACCACAGAGGGTTAAATATGAATATGAGTGTTGAAAAAGTAATTGTTGAATAAGAGAAAAGATCACTCAATATTAAGTGTGTTTAAAGTGTGTCTGCAAAGATAAGCTTAAGGACTAATGCTTTATTTTCATGTTGATGGGATAATAGCCACTACCATATCTCATTTGATCATGGTTTAATTTCACTATACATCATTAGATGGGAACTTCAACTTTCAAGACATGATTTCTTACATCATGTCTTACATTGTGTTACATTGTAATTCTAGTATTGCAATCCAAATAATAATAATAATAATAAATAAATAAATCCATATTTGGTTTCACAAAATGACTTTGAGAAGAGCACTTCAAATCTTTCACTTAAAGTTCTATCAGTCACTGTCCTGTTCTGAGATGGGAGTCACTATAAATTCCAAAATTATATTTCTGCACTCAAGTGTTCATTTGCCCACAACATACCAGCCACAGTGTTTTCACTATCTTTCATAGGAAAGAAAGTCAGTAGCCACTGTAATAATGTTCTCTGAGCTAAAACATGCACAATTGTATGCACGAGGCAAAAATGTGGCTTTCTGTAAATGTTCTCAAAAAGAGCTTCTTTTAAAATAAATAATTTTTTCTTCACCACTTAACATTAACACAAATTTATTAATAATTTTCCCTCTGCAAAATGACAGTGTTTTTGATTTTATGTTTTTTTTTGTTTGTTTGTTCGTTTTAAACTGATCTAATGCAGTATGAGAAAAAATGCATTGTCTTTACTGCTAGGGTTAGTTCTGAATGTACAAAGTCTAATTACAATGCACATTACAGGAATTGTGACTTTAAGCTGTAGTGTTCATGTGCTTTTTGTACATATCCACATTCACTGAAAAGTAATGTCTCTATCTAGAGGATCTCTATAAAAGGTTGAATGCACTTTGATTGATTTTCAACATTTTAAGTCCACTGGAGTCCCCAAGCAAATTAAAAGTAATTCTTATTATTTGCTGCCAGTTTATGGAATCTCTTAAATTACAATACAATACTATTTGTTTTTTTATTTGAGTGTTTATATTATTTTATCTATTATATTTATCTTACACACCTTATACATATTGTTATCAGTACAGTACAGTGCAGTATGAAGCAAAAAAAGCAATTTCAATCTTCATACATTTCTCATTTGCAAATGTAATTAATCTACCCTCTCTTTGAGAAACCACTTACACCTTGTAATCACCTGTTGAGGAATGCTGAGGATAAGCTCTCTGGGTAATCAAACTCTTGACTTAATAACATTAATAGCTACAAAAACAGAAGCTGGAGTACTGTATCTCTCTCTCCTTTACCAATTTCACAGACAGCACAGAACTCTTAAATATGCTTAAAATCTTCTATTTCCAGATTCAGCAAAGTCTGATGTCCATGATGGGTATCATTAGTGGAGTTGTGAATGCTCTCTTTTTGCATTTTGACAATGGCACAGGCCTAACTGTGAGGACTTTTGAGGCAGCAACTCTTTTTGTCCCAGATCTCCTCTGCCAGTCTGGCTTGATGGCTCCTGGTGCCAGGGGAGAGGATGGGCATCAGTGCCGTCTAAGGTAAATGTGAGATGGGGTGAGGGAGCCAGCAACCTCCTCTCTGTCACTGCAGACAAATCTGAGAACTAATGTTGCTGATAAGGTAAAATGACACCTGTAATGTATTCCCAATGATGAAAAATGTGCCCAGAGTGCTGACTGTGTGGAATTGGGAGTAAAGTCGGATGTGTGAATTAGAGAGAGAAAACAAGTGAGCGAAGGAGAATGATGAATAGGGCCTACTTGCCCTGGTGTCTGTGTGAGCTTTAAGTACTGGCTTCTTTTCACAGTTTTTACCTGTACATTCAGCTTGTGTCTTTCTTCACATGCAACCTACATCCATTAGTGAGCAAAGAACTGGAAATAAAACAAAAAAACACCTCTACAAAGGTCTTCAAGTGAAGTGCAGTGAGGAGTTTTGGGCAATTTAAGTGGAGGAATAGTCCGCCTGGGCTCTTTTGAATGTCTAATGCTACTTGTGGCTCTTATCGGTTAAATGAAGAGTCCACTGTATTACTTGTAATGTCAGCAGTGTTTATAGTTATTTGACTGATTTTCAAATGGAAACTTTATGTACATAGTCATTTAAGTGGAGTCTCTCAGATGTGGGGTATTATCCACCCTTGTGGATCCTTAAATGCTGTAAACAGTTTGTCTTTTGCTTTGGGCTAGACAGTGAGCAGCCATTGGTTTTTGTCCATTGGATTTTATAGTTTATAGAAGTCCAGACTGCATTTCCCTCAGCCTCTGAGTCGTTGCCCTTCGTTAAAACCTGTCATGCCTTCACCAAACCTGTCAATAACAAGCGCTGGAAATTTTTCACGGTCATCCTGTAATTTGGCCGCTGTTTGCTTTACAAAATGTATGTACTGAGAACAGTAACATCTAAGAAATACCAGAGAAACCAACTTTGCAGAGATATAGCATGCAGAGACAGCATGTCATCTTCATCCACAGAGCCCATATGCTCATTGTAGTCAACAACAGCTTTTGGGCATAGCATCTGTATTCCAGTCACATCCTTTTTGTTCCTTGTCACATTATTGAAGAATGCAGGACTGTAGATGGTTGACAGAACTGTTACTCCATGCTTATTTTTCCAACTCACACATGAAATTCCATCAGAAGTCAGACTGTCCACTCCAGAGGCCCTCTCTGGTCAGGCATTTTGTTTTTTGTTTTTTCTTCTGTTGGGCATTTTTCTGAGCCACACCAATAGAAGATCCTCTTAACACTTGTTTTAACCAAGGCTTGCTGAATGGCTTAACTGAGGTGCTTTTTTTATAATTTGGTTCTGTTTCCTAAGGAGTCAAAATTTTACAGCCTCTAGTCTGGTGAGAAAACAGCTGACAATGTTGATACTCATCAGAATGGAAATGGAGTGTCTCTCATCTAAGCAAGATGATCACCAATCTCAAAATTTGTGATTTAATTGCCATGAAAACATATTGTTTAGGCCAGAAAGTTTGTCGAACTTGGGTGGCATAAAGAGTGGCAGGAAGAGCTCAAAATATCTTCATCAAATAAGAGTCTAACGGGCCCCTCAATTTCTCTAATCTCAACAGGGTCTGGGAATCTAAAATAACCATATGTTTAATGTTGTGAAATTTGAATTAGAATATTTTTTCATAATATTGAATTGAATTAATTAATTAATCAATAGCAAGAAAACTCCTCTTCCATGCAATTTTTCTTTCACCCTTGTAGACAGTGCATGCATGCATGTGTGTGTGTGTGTGTGTGTGAACAGAAGGCGAGATATTTGAGACAAAATCATCCCTCCCTTTTTTTACACACTCCCTCACTTTCTCTCTCTCCCGTTTTTTCACATCCTTTCTCTTTCTCTCACTCTCGTCCTTTCACCTCAGCTGGGATTATCTTGATGCTTTTTGACACTTCTGCCTTAAAATTCAGAAATCCATGAGACGCTTAGATGTGAAAATAAAGTGCATGGTATTAAAGGGCTAGGGCTTTTGGTGCAGGTGCTGAAATAGAGATGGGTAACTATATTGAGTGGATGCTTGGTGATGAGGGGTAATGTGTCAAAACTCACATCCAGGCAAGCTGTTTTTCATGCCCTTTGATAACGGGAAGCTGTAAAGACCAAAATAGCAGACATGGGAATTGCTAGCACATTTTGAGCTGTCGGTGCACATGGAAATATGCTTTATGAGAGTAGAAGAACTAGAGGCTTAACATTCCGATGACTGAATTCAAGCCAGATCAATATTATGTTAGCAGCATTTTTTACATACTGTGGTAGTCAAAAATAATGTCCCAAATGGAAGTTAATATTACAAAATTAGAGAGACCAAAGAAGGACAATTTAAGTTTACCTGGTTCAACCCAAAGCACAAGAGGAAGGTAAATGTCAAAAAACAATATTCATTAATGAAACTTAAAAACAAAAACAACCCTAGAAATAATAATACCTATAATTACAACTTAAACATACACATTTAAACTAACTAAAACTAGTAAATAAATTAAAATTATTACAAATGTGAACAGGTGAATGAGTGACCTTCCTGACCAAAATGGTATAGTCTGATTTCCTGGTGGAATGCATAAAAGGTTGAGCCAAAGCTTTGCTTCTTCCTTTGTCTGTTGAAATTTGGAAATACCGCAGTCACTACCTTAACTCTAGCTTGTTTAGACTCATGTAAAGCAGCCTAATAGGTATTGTAAAACAAGATGTGAGCACACTTCCATATTTTTTAAAGTTCTTAAGAAATAAACATTTTAATTTGCCATGAGTGATTATTTGAAACTGCTTGAAATTATATGAATTACATAAGCTATGTAACTATGGGCAGCACTTGGACTGGGCTACCAGGGTTTTAGCCACAAATGTTTTTCGTAAAGCCCCGAATGTTTTCAACATCTTGTATTGATGTCAGAAATACTTTGGTATCAAGCTGATACTAAAGCATATTATATTTTTAATATTTTAACAATATAGTTTAATAGATAAATTAATGATACCTGTCTTTCTACAGTATCTTTAACACCAAATTCAGACTCAGTTCAGTACACACACACTCTTGTTGGCAGCTGCTTTCCAGCACTCATGTATGCGAGTGCATACAAGAAGATCGTTCGTGACACACGATTGCGGCTGTGTGTCTGATCAGCATTCCTGTCTTGGTGTGATATTGGAAACTGTGTTGAGTTTGTCCATCCAGAAGCTGTAATTACCAAATATTTAGTTATATAAACCCTGAAAACAAAAAGTAATATATACAGATGTGCTTGAGGCATTTGCAAACTTTAAATCACAAGTTAGGACATTAGTGTTTTTGCAAAACTCTTTTATTAAGACACAAAGCCATGATGAACCTTTCCCCCTGTTATACCTATTTTATACTTTTTACAGCCTGCTATCTTCTAAATTAAATTAAAGCACTCAACGGATCAATGATATAAAACTGTCAGTTGTACACAATGTGTGTCAAATTACAGAAAGCCAAAACAGCCAATATAGTGTTTTTTTTTTTATATAGTACATAGTGTTAAAGGGGCACAATTTCAGATTTTTGAGCGTATCTGAAGCTAAGGCAAAAGTTATTGAGACCTTTTACTTTCAGTAATATTTAAAGATTTATTATATATAAATAACATCTCACAGACTGACATTTAAACTTCTATTATATAGTGTATCTAATCCGATATTTAATCAAAGGATGGCCCCATATGTATCCCATATATTCAGCCTTGAGAAAAAACTAAAATATGATTGAAATATTTAAATTCATTCAGATGATATAAAAAAAAAGTTGTTTTCAGTGTTTGGTAGATTACTTCTGAAATGTAATGTGGTACCGATTACAAATTAAACAACATAATCTTCTAGGTTACACCTTTTAGGTAATCTAATCTGATTAATTTTTGCATGTTTTGATAATGAAAATCTAATGAAAAGTTTAAGTACAAATTTACACTCATTTCATTAAACATAAGTAAGCATGAAATAATTTATTTGAAAGACAAGGTAATGTAATCAATATATGTAATCCATAAAACATGTAATCTGACTATGCACATTTAAAATGTAATATAATCTAGTTACAAGTTATTGTTTTTTTTATCTGATTCTAGATCTAGATTATATGTAGTAAATTACTACCCTACACTGGGTATTTTACAGTATTAACAATTCGTAATTATGACTTAATTTATGTGGATAAAAAGTGTCAGGACATTGTTTACAGTTGAAGTCAGAAGTTCACATACACCATAGCCAAATACATTTAAACTCAGTTTTTCACAATTCCTGACATTTAATCGTAGAAAACATTTCCTGTCTTAGGTCAGTTAGGATCACTATTTTATTTTAAGAATGTGAAATGTCAGAATAATAGTAGAGAGGATGATTTATTTCAACTTTTATTTCTTTCATCAAATTCCCAGTGGGTCAGAAGTTTCATTTACTTTATTAGTATTTAGTAGCATTGCCTTTAAATTGTTTAACTTGGGTCAAAAGTTTTGGGAAGCTTCTCACAATAAGTTGTTGGAATTTTGGCCCATTCCTTCAGACAGAACTGGTGTAATTGAGTCAGGTATGTAAGCCTCCTTGCTCACACATGCTTTTTCAGTTCTTTCAGATTGAGGTCAGGGCTTTGTGATTGCTATTCCAATACCTTGACTTTGTTGTCCTTAAGCCATTTTGCCGCAGATTTGGAGGTATGCTTGAGGTCATTGTCCATTTGGAAGACCCATTTGCGACCGAGCTTTAGCTTATTGGCTGATGTCTTGAGATGTTGCTTCAATATATCTACATAATTTCCCTTCCTCACGATGCCATCTATTTTGTGAAGTGCACCAGTCCTTCCTGCAGCAAAACACCCCCACAACATGATGCTCTCACCCCCATGCTTTACAGTTGGGATGGTGTTCTTCGGCTTGCAAGCCTCACCATTTTTCCTCCAAACATAACAATGGTTATTATGACCAATAAATTCAATTTTTGTTTCATCAGACCAGAGGACATTTCTCCAAAAAGTAAGATCTTTGTCCCCATGTGCACTTGCAAACTGTAGTCTGGCTTTTGTATGTTGGTTTTGGAGCAGTGGCTTCTTCCTTGCTGAGCAGCCTTTCAGGTTATGTCGATATAGGACACCTTTTACTGTGGATATAGATACTTGTCTACCTGTTTCCTCCAGCATCTTCTCAAGGTCCTTTGCTGATTTGCACTTTTCGCACCAAACTGAATGTGTCTCCTTCCTGAGCGGTATGATGGCTGCGTGGTCCCATGCTGTTTATATTTGCATACTATTGTGTGTACAAATGAACGTGGTACCTTCAGGCATTTGGAAATTGCTCCCAAGGAATGAACCAGACTTGTGGAGGTCCAAAAAGTTCTGAGAGCTGATTTCTTTTGATTTTCCTGGAATTTCACTGGAATTGTGATATAGTCAATTAAAAGTGAAACAATCTGTCTGTAAACAATTGTTGGAAAAATTACTCATGTCATGCACAAAGTAGATGTCCTAAACGACTTGCCAAAACTATAGTTTACTAATATTAAATCTGTGGAGTGGTCAAAAAATGAGTTTTAATGACTTCAACCTAAGTGTATGTAAACTTCTGACTTCAACTGTATGTACACAAAATGGTAGGGCAATGTTATATTATTCTGTGAGAACATTTCTATGAATTAGCCTTACTAATCTGAACAAACGTTAGCGAACAATGACAATAAATCTGACAGACTTCCTGTTATTTTTGTCACACTGCACAGCTGCTCCTATTGAGGTGACTTGCAGATTTGACATGCAAATACTTATTTCTATCCTTTCACAGACCCTCCAAAATATTGCAGATTCATCAGGTTTTATTTATTTATTTATTTATTTATTTTTTATCTAGAACTCAGGGTTTATTCAGTTATCATGACAGCCCCAGTTTTATATCTTAGAAGAACCTGTACTTGAAGTAGATGTTCAAAAAAGTCCATGGGTCAACCTTACCAATGTCATGGGGGATAAAGCAATATCAGAACAGCTAACCCAAAAGAGAATCAAATAGCCAACACTGACTTAACCTCACTTGGGAGAAAAAAGCTGCACATTAAACAAGCATAACAGAAGGTACCCTCTATAATGAACTGAAGGATGAGCTAAAAGAGGGAGAGGTGCACAAAATAAACATAAATAAAGAAACAACACTTAGTACTCTGGGGAGGCAAAGCAATGTCACTTCTTCTTTTGCAGTTTTTGCAGGGTTGTGATAAACACACATTAGGATGTTATGCAGTATTCACGGCAGATTCAGAGATGCACTCCTGTCATGCAGCTTACATCATTTTAACGAATCATCAAAATTTGTGGACCTTCATTGCAGAGGCTGTATAAAAATGAACTGGCATAATGTGGAAATAAATGGCTTATTGCGGGCTTGCTTGTTTGTTGGAGTCATTAGGACATTAGGACATTTGTGCAAACTTATCATGAAAGGAGCAGCTATGAGTGGTTTCTTTTATATAGAGCAGTGGCTCCCAACCTTGTTTTGATGAGCGCCCCCCTACTTCATTCCCTTACCCCATTCCCTTATTATTTTATACTTCATTACTGTTCATCATTGAATTTGGACATGGGAAGGAATGCATTTATAATTATGTGTGTTTTATGATGATCCACTGAATCGTTGCAATTGCTGGTTACCTTAGTGCAGATTAAATGAACACTCTCATAATTAGAATCCCTTTCCTTCCATCGTTGAACCAGTAAACACATACTGTAGGTTTGCCCTTGACTAGTCACTACTAGTAATGTAATTGCTTGCATATGTGCTGACAATGTCAGAATGTACAAATGTAAAAGTGCTCTTGAAAATTCACCCTTTGGCCCATAATGTATAAGGGTATTTTCAGCTGCTGTGCTGTTCTAATAAATTGATGGTATCAGTTTTGTACAGATCAATATAGGTTTGCATTTAGATGACAGAGTAAAAGGTCAAGAGCATAACTATACTGATAAAAGTCAGCTTTAGCCTTCACCTTGTGTACCAATTAGAGGAATTATAGTCACTAATTGCTTATATAGTCACTATTTACAATAAACTACAAATAAAAATGTATAATAACTTTTATAATAAATTAGAATGGAAGCCATTGGCTTCCAAAGAGTTCATGAAAAAAAATATTTTAGAGTTATTATTTTATCATAATTTGTATGCTGAAGTTTTGTACTCTGTACTGTAATTGATTCATGTTTAATTCATGGCAGAGCAATTCAGGTAGAATAAAGTTTAGACTCTTCAAAGCAACAGATGGCAGGTGGATCTAAGGTCATTTCAGGTTAATCCTTATATTCATCACTGGGTGAGCAACAATTGTTTGGATAGATTGCTGAAAAGCATGCTTGTGTTCATCCCCCAGCTAAACCAGCATAAACTATCCTTTACCAGCATGCATGGAAATTGGTTACAAATGCTGGTCTAAGCTGGTCCTTTCAGCAGGGAGGGAGGATCAGAATATACAGCATGACACTGCTGTGAAAAAAGTGTATTGTTGCCTTTCTACCACTGCAACAAATTAATTTATAAATAATTTAATTGAGAAAAAATACCATGTGTTAAGGAGGGCAGTCAATCACAGTATGATTGGGAACAAGCAAATACAGTGGTACCAATGTATCTATTAAATACTGTTTTTACAGATTAGCATATCCACAAAGAAGAAGAATGAATTCTGTCCAAAGTATGTGGCCCTCTTCTTCTCCATTCACCCTATGTAGCTGAGTGAAATTATGCCACCTTATTCACCTCGTGAAACAATTTTCATCTTGTCATCCACCCTTCTGCAACACTGCACAGCACAATTGAGTTCCTCTTTCTTTGTCTTACTTTGGGATTACAATACACCAGATATTCATGGTTTTGCACGAAAAAATTGACCTGATAGCATGTGATTGAAGCTACAGCACTATTCCAAACAAGCTTTTGGAAGTAGTATATGCATACTCCATAGAAAGTAAAGAAAGAAAACATCTTCGAGCTGTGATACTTGCCAAAATTGTTTGCTGTTTTCAACCCCATACTGAACTGGGGAAACAAACAGCTGAGAATTGATTTTTACAACAAAGATGGTCACCTAAGTTCTCATCACCCTCTCCATGAGAAAGCTAGTCACAGGTGACAGGTGATAAAACATCGAGAAAGATACAGTGAAGAAGGTGCTGAGATTGGATGTTAATTATACATTAAAGGTATTTTAAACACTTATGAAGCGTTTTTAACACTTTTGCATCTGTCTATCTATACGTTCTGTGCAATAAAGAAAAAAGATTTCCCACTGTGAGACCAACAAACATCTGCAGAGGTAGAGTAATGTTTCATTTTGAATTATTTAGAGTGAGCACCTTGTTGTAGGGTCTAAAACCCTGCCTAATATTCTGCATCTAAGATTTCCTGCTTTTGCCTCTTTCCCATGGGACAATCTATGACATTCTTCTGAAATCCTTAGTGTGACTGGGCTTTTCCACTTGGTGGTTCTGCAAATAGCCTAGAAAGCACTTCACCGTGAACCAGGTATCACACAACTGGGAGCATGTAAATCATAAATATGCCTGTGAATATGTAACTCAGAAAAGTGCATTTGTCATACTATATAAAGAAAAAGAGCAATCAACAATGAAACAGTTTTCAATGAGAGGTTAAAATGTTGTTGGCATGTTTTGTTTTGTACATACTAAACATGTCCGCTGTTTGGAATTTTTGCCTCTCTTATAAAGGTTGTCAAGGAAATCATGCAAAATCAGTGAAAAGGGACTGTATACTTTCCTCTCTTAATCATAGTGCATGTCCAAAGATGGTAGCAGAGTAGGCCGTGGGGAGCAGGGGCAACTGTAACACACTAAATTTCTTCTGTCACAAACAAGATAGACAGATTTGTTCAGCATATGCTCAGTAAAGTTCGCTAACTGCTACAACCCTCTACGGACACGTTGGAGAATTAATCCCCTTTGGCTAGTAAATTTTTGTTTTTACTCATCAGACTTTTAACAACATGCAAGCGTAATGCAACTGAAAACTAAAAAAGATATTAAGAAAACCGAGAAGGGGGCATCATATATATATATATTATATATATGTATATATATAAAAAATATATTGTGGCAGAGGGGGCGTGGTCGAGCGCCCATCCGGAGAGAGAGAGTGGTAAGGGCACTTACACCTGAGCTAAATTATGTCTAACACCTGTCTCTAATTCCAGTGAGCTTGGGGAGAGTGGCATATAAACAGCCACGCCACTGCCAAAAGAGAGAGAGAGTCTGACACGAGAGAGCCTACAGTGATCGTGGAGGCTGATTTGTTTATGTTTATGAAGCTAATGTGTTTACCTATGTGAAGCTAATGAGGTGAGTGCCTACATGCCTCTGAGACTGAGTTTGTGAAGCTGTAAAGCATTGAAGTGGCCGATTAAAAGCCTTACCTGAGTCTGGAAAATCCCGCTTTCCTGTGTCCTCCTTCCCTTCTGCTTGTGGAGTCCTTACACTGGTGCCGAAACCCAGGAGTTCGAAGTACGCACCATGGAGTCCTCCCAGGTGGCCGAGATCCTCCAGTCCCTCGCCAGCCTGCACCAGTCCAACCAGCAATCCCTGCATGAGCTTCGCCAAGACCAGAAATGATGTTTTTTTGAGATCCTACGAGCTCAAGCAGAGGACCGGCTTGCGATCCGGAGCCTCCTCGGCCAGGAGAGAGAGCAAGCGGCAACCCTGGACCACCGCAGCCAACTGATTCCCCCCACACTCCTGAAGATGGGCATGGAGGACGATGCCGAGGCCTTCCTCGATTTGTTTGAGAGGACCGTGGTGACCAGTGGGTGACCAGTGGGCGGCCAGGATCCTCCCACTTCTGTCCGGGGAAGCCCAGCTTGCGGCTCAACAGTTACCAGCGGCTAATCTCCTGGCCTATGATGACCTAAAAAAATCCATCCTGCAGCGGGTGGGTCGTAGCCCAGAGCAGTATCGCCAATAGTTCCAGACCTTGAAGCTGGGGAAGACTGACCGCCTGTTTTCTTTTTCCCAACGGCTCCAAGACGCGTGCCGGAAATGGCTGCTGGCGGGGAATCGTGACGTCGGGGGAGTGAACGACCAGGTGGTACTGGAACAGCTGATTCATCGACTGCCACAGGGGACAGCGGAGTGGGTCCAGTGCCACCGCCCGGCGTCGCTGTAGGAAGCCGTCCAGCTTGCGGAGGACCACTTGGTGGCGTACCCGAGGGCGGAAGAGCCCTCCTCTCTCTCTCCTTCTCTTCCCCTCACCCTGTGTGTTCTCCCTAACCCTCTAAATCTGCTCTCTCCACAGGGCCCGTTCCTGCCCCGCGGAGGTGGGGCGCTCCACCACCAAGGCCAGTTCCTTGCCTGAGGAGGTGGACACCGCCCCCTACCTCTACAGTGCCCCACCACTCTCCCCCTCAGGTAGAAGTTCCCACCAATGCAGGTGCGGGCGTGGCGTCTGGGCCGGTCTGTTGGGGTTACGGGGATCAGGGCACTTCCGGGATCAATGCCCGGTAATGGAGCTGGTCCGGATCCCTGACACCCCGCAGGCTGTCCCCGACTGAGCCGGAGCGTACCGGATACCGGTAAGAATCAAGGGGGGTACTCGCCAAGCATTGGTGGACACAGATTTTAATCAAACCACAGTTCACCAATGCTTGGTTCAACACGGGGCACTGGGCACAACCAAAAGGGTGAGGGTGAAGTGTGTGCATGGGGATATTAACAGTTACCCTGTGGTGACCCTTGTGATTAAATTTCGGGGGACAAAACATAGAGTGGAGGCCGCGGTTAGTTCCCGCCTCACCCATCCGCTGATTTTGGGGACTAATTGGCCTGAATTCAGAAATGTATTGAAGGGAATTTGTGCGGATGGGTCCTGCATAAAAGCGCTGAGATGTGAAATGTGCAATGCTCTGGCAGGGGAGGCGGAGCCGGGGCTGTCTTCATCAGCTCCACATCAGGATGATATGATGGGGGGAAAGGCTGCAGCCCCTCCCATCCTCAGGGGATTTCCCGAAGGGGATTTCCCTTTGGAGCAGTCGCGAGATGAAACCCTCAAGCACGCCTTTGACCAAGTGAGAGTGATCGATGGTCAACAACTCCAGCCAAGTGTTGCACTTTCGTATCCCTATTTCGCAATTATAAATGAGCGGTTTTATAGAGTGATGCAGGATGCTCAAACAAAGGAAGATACAACCCAGCTCTTGATACCACAGAGCCGCCGGGAAATGGTGTTCCAGGCAGCTCATTATAATCCCATGGCGGGTCATCTAGGGGAAAGGAAAACACTAAACCGTCTAATAGCCCGTTTTTATTGGCCGGGCATTGGCGGCGATGTCCGCAGGTGGTGTGCGGCTTGCCGTGAATGTCAGCTGGTGAATCCGCCGGCCACCCCAAAAGTGCCATTGCTCCCCCTTCCGTTGATTGAGGTCCCCTTTGAGAGAATTGGCATGGACCTTGTCGGGCCATTAGAATGGTCAGCACGCGGACATCGCTTTGTATTGGTCCTAATGGACTACGCAATGCGATATCCAGAAGCAGTGCCTCTGCACAACATATCAGCACATAGTGTTGCGGAGGCACTCTTCAAAATAATCTCCCGGATGAGAATTCCGAAAGAAATCCTCACCGATCAGGGCACAACCTTTATGTCACGGACACTACATGAGCTTTTCGAATTATTGGGCATTAAATCAATCCGCACCAGTGTTTGCCATCCACAAACAGATGGCCTGGTGGAGCGATTTAATAAAATCCTTAAAAATATGATTCATAAGTTTGTGCACGAGGATGCTAGAAATTGGGACAAATGGCTTGATCCCCTCTTATTTGCAGTACGAGAGGTCCTGCAAGCCTCCATGGGTTTTTCCCCATTCGAGCTACTATATGGGCGATGGCCACGCGGCATGCTGGATGACATATGCGAAGCTTGGGAGGAGGGACCTTCAACCACTAAAAATGAAATTCAATATATTCTTGATCTTAGAGCAAAACTCCACACCTTGGGGCAACTAACACAGGAGAATTTGCTCCAAGCTCAAGAATGACAGAGCCGACTGTATGACAGGGGAACTCGGCTGCGGGAATTTGAACCGGGAGATAAGGTACTCATATTACTCCCCACATCAAGCTCCAAATTACTCGCCAAGTGGCAAGGACCCTTTGAGGTCACACGACGAGTGGGGGATCTCGATTATGAGGTTAAGTGAACCAATAGAGGGGGCACAAGTCAAATATATCACCTTAACCTCCTGAAATTATGGAGGGAGGTGGTCCCTGTGACGTTGGCTACGGTAGTTCCGGAGAGGGCAGAGCTCGGGCCGGAGGTGAATACAAAACCTAATCATAACACCTCGGTCACTTGCGGAGACCACCTTTCACTGTATCAGCTCGAAGGGGTTGCCAAGTTGCAACAAGAATTTGCAGACGTGTTCTCCCCTGGTCGTACAAACCTCATCCAACACCACATTGAGACCGAACCGGGAGTGGTGGTATGTAGCCGACCCTATCGCTTGCCCGAACACAAAAAGAAAATAGTTCGGGAAGAATTGGATGCGATGCTTGATATGGGGGTAATAGAGGATTCCCACAGTGATTGGTCCAGACCGGTTGTTCTAGTTCCCAAGAGCGATGGGTCTGTACGGTTCTTTGTGGATTATAGAAAAGTCAACGTGGTGTCTAAATTTGACGCGTACCCAATGCCCCGCGTTGATGAGTTGCTCAATCGGTTAGGTACTGCTCGATTTTATTCGACACTGGATTTGACAAAGGGTTATTGGCAGATCCCTATGATACCAGTTTCCCACAAAAAACAGCCTTCTCCACTCAGTTTGGATTGCACCAATTTGTGACGCTTCCGTTCGGTTTGTTTGGGGCCCCGGCTACGTTTCAGCGTCTCATGGACCGAATCCTCAGACCGCATTCGGCTTACACCGCTGCCTATCTAAATGACATTATCATTTACAGTACTGATTGGCAGTGGCACAGGCAGCACCTGAGGGCGGTCCTGAGATCGCTGCGATGGGCAGGACTCACAGCAAACCCCAAGAAATGCGTGATTGGGCGGGTGGAGGTACGGTATCTGGGGTTCCACTTGGGTCATGGGCAGATGCGTCCCCAAATTGACAAGACTGCGGCGATTGCGACCTGCCCGAGACCCAAGACCAAAAAGGGGGTGAGACAGTTCCTGGGGCTGGCTGGCTATTACAGGAGGTTTGTGCCTAATTATTCGGACGTCACCAGCCCGCTGACTGATCTCACTAAAAAGGGGGCTCCCGACCCGGTCCAGTGGACAGAGCAGTGCCAACAGGCATTCACGCAGATTAAAGACACACTTTGCGAGGGGCACCTAATTTCTCTCTCCCTTTCCTATTACAGACGGACGCTTCAGATAGAGGGCTGGGGGCCATACACTCGCAGGTGGTGGAGGGGGAGGAGCACCCGGTGCTGTACATCAGCCATAAGCTCTCTTTGAGGGAAACGAAGTACAGCACCGTGGAAAAGGAGTGTCTGGCCATCAAGTGGGTGGTCCTCACCCTCCGGTACTACCTGCTGGGGTGGGCTTTCACCATCTGCTTGGACCACGCCTCATTCCAATGGCTCCACCGCATGAAGGATTCCAAAGCGTGGAACACCCATTGGTATCTGGCTCTCCAGCCCTATAAATTCAAAACCCACAGACCAGGGGTGCAGATGGTTGTCGCCGACTTCCTTTCCAGAAATGGGGGGGAGTGGTAGACAGGCCGGATGGCTCCCTGGCCTGAGTGGGGCGGTGGGGATATGTGGCAGCGGGGGCATGGTTGAGTGCCCGTCTGGAGAGAGAGAGCGATAAGGGCACTTACACATGAGCTAAATTATGTCTAACACCTGTCTCTAATTCCAGTGAGCTTGGGGAGAGTGGCATATAAACAGCCAAGCCACCACCAAGAGAGAGAGAGAGAGTCTGACACAAGAGAGCCTACAGTGATCGTGGAGGCTGATTTGTTTATGTTTATGAAGCTAATGTGTTTACCTGTGTGAAGCTAATGAGTTGAGTGCCTACATGCCTCTGAGACTAAGTTTGTGAAGCTGTAAAGCATTGAAGTGGCCGATTAAAAGCTTTACCTGAGTCTGGAAAAACCCGCTATTCTGTGTCCTCCTTCCCTTCTGCTTGTGGAGTCCTCACATATATATATTAATATAATATATTTACACTTCAGTTGTGTAAATCTGAAGTTTATTGTAAATTTGTATATGTCTCATCACTGTCACGACTGCTATGTTGCTCGGAACTGCACCCAAGAATTTCCCACACTATTGCACTTGTGTATATGGTTGTGTGACAATAAAAGTGATTTGATTTGATTTTAATATATATACAGGTGCTGGTCATATAATTAGAATATTATCAAAAAGTTGATTTATTTCACTAATTCCATTCAAAAAGTGAAACTTGTATATTATATTCATTCATTACACACAGACTGATATATTTCAAATGTTTATGTCTTTTAATTTTGATGATTATAACTGACAACTAAGGAAAATCCCAAATTCAGTATCTCAGAAAATTAGAATATTACTTAAGACCAATACAAAGAAAGGATTTTTAGAAATCTTGGCCAACTGAAAAGTATGAACATGAAAAGTATGAGCATGTACAGCACTCAATACTTAGTTGGGGCTCCTTTTGCCTGAATTACTGCAGCAATGCGGCGTGGCATGGAGTCGATCAGTCTGTGGCACTGCTCAGGTGTTATGAGAGCCCAGGTTGCTCTGATAGTGGCCTTCAGCTCTTCTGCATTGTTGGGTCTGGCATATCGCATCTTCCTCTTCACAATACCCCATAGATTTTCTATGGGGTTAAGGTCAGGCGAGTTTGCTGGCCAATTAAGAACAGGAATACCATGGTCCTTAAACCAGATACTGGTTGCTTTAGCACTGTGTGCAGGTGCCAAGTCCTGTTGGAAAATGAAATCTGCATCTCCATAAAGTTGGTCAGCAGCAGGAAGCATGAAGTGCTCTAAAACTTCCTGGTATACGGCTGCGTTGACCTTGGACCTCAGAAAACACAGTGGACCAACACCAGCAGATGACATGGCACCCCAAACCATCACTGACTGTGGAAACTTTACACTGGACCTCAAGCAACGTGGATTGTGTGCCTCTCCTCTCTTCCTCCAGACTCTGGGACCCTGATTTCCAAAGGAAATGCAAAATTTACTTTCATCAGAGAACATAACTTTGGACCACTCAGCAGCAGTCCAGTCCTTTTTGTCTTTAGCCCAGGCGAGACGCTTCAGACACTGTCTGTTGTTCAAGAGTGGCTTGACACAAGGAATGCGACAGCTGAAACCCATGTCTTGCATACGTCTGTGCGTAGTGGTTCTCCCCCACATTTTTGAATGGGTTTTGTTTCACAATGCTCTCCAGGGTGCGGTTATCCCTATTGCTTGTACACTTTTTTCTACCACATCTTTTCCTTCCCTTCGCCTCTCTATTAATGTGCTTGGACACAGAGCTCTGTGAACAGCCAGCCTCTTTTGCAATTACCTTTTGTGTCTTGCCCTCCTTGTGCAACGTGTCAATGGTCGTCTTTTGGACAACTGTCAAGTCAGCAGTCTTCCCCATGATTGTGTAGCATACAGAACTAGACTGAGAGACCATTTAAAGGCCTTTGCAGGTGTTTTGAGTTAATTAGCTGATTAGAGTGTGGCACCAGGTGTCTTCAATATTGAACCTTTTCACAATATTCTAATTTTCTGAGATACTGAATTTGGGATTTTCCTTAGTAGTTGTCAGTTATAATCATCAAAATTAAAAGAAATAAACATTTGAAATATATCAGTCTGTGTGTAATGAATGAATATAATATACAAGTTTCACTTTTTGAATGGAATTAGTGAAATAAATCAACTTTTTGATGATATTCTAATTATATGACCAGCACCTGTATATATATTAAAATCAAACCAAATCACTTTTATTGTCACACAACCATATACACAAGTTGCGGTAAGCAAACTGCAATGGATCCAGTGAGGGAGGCAGCACAGAGCAGATGTAATCTCTGATTATATTAATTCCCTGTCATATACTTCTAGAGTTGGTGGTGTTAAACTGTCCTTCGGTCTTGTTCCTGTACTGGCGTTTTGATGCTCTGATAGTTTTTTGGAGGGCATAACTGGCTTGTTTATGCTCCTCCGCATTCCTGGAAATAAAAGCGGAGGTCCGCGCATTAAGTGCCGCGCGAACATCGCTATTAATCCAAGGTTTCTGGTTCGGGTAGATCCCAATTGTTTTGATTGGAACAACATCCTCTACACACATTATGATGAAACACGTGATGCTATCAGCGTAAAGCTCGATGTCGCCATCAGAGGTGGACCGGAACATCTCCCAGTCCGCGTGATCAAAACAGTCTTGTAGCGTGGAATCTGATTGGTCCGACCAGCACTGGATCATTCTGAGGGTGGGTGCTTCCTGTTTCAGTTTCTGCCTGTAAGCGGGCAGAAGCAGAATGGAAGAGTGGTCTGATTTGCCAAATGGTGGGCGGGGGAGGGAGTTGTAGCCATCCTGGAAGGGAGAGTAGCAGTGGTCCAAAACCCAGTCCCCTCGTTTGTTAAAACTGATGTGTTGGTGGTGTTTTGGTGCGATTGATTTGAGATTGGCTTTGTTAAAGTTCCCGGTCACAATGAACGCGGCCTCAGGGTGCGCGGTTTCCTGCTTGCTTATAATCCCATACAGTTCCTTGAGTGCCCGGTCTGTGTCGACTTGTGGGGGATGTACACAGCAGTGATAATGGCCGCTGTGAATTCCCTCGGTAGCCAGAATGGTCGACACAGAAGCATGAGAAATTCCAGATCAGGAGAGCAGAAAGACTTGATAGAATGTACGTTCCTCTGATCACACCAGGATTTGTTGATCATAAAACATATACCACCACCACTGCTTTTACCTGAGAGGTCTTTTGCTCTGTCCGCTCGGTGCACGGAGAACCCCGCAGGTTCGATGGCTGAGTCTGTAATCTCCGCAGACATCCAAGTTTCTGTAAGGCAGATAATGCAGCAGTCCCTCGTCTCTCGTTGGAAAGAGATCCGCGCTCTCAGCTCGCAGTGCTTGTTGTCCAGAGACTGAACATTTGCCAGTAGAATACTGGGTAGCGGGGGTCGATTTGTGCGACGTCTTACTCTGATGAGAACGCCGGCCCTGTTTCCCCTTTTACTTCTGCGTTTCCGCGGCCAGGCTGCCCAGACAAAGGGCTCTACTGGCGTGTTTGTAAACAGCGGGTCGGCATCGAGGAATTTGAAGTCCGGTTTATGGTGTGTAATTGCAGAACCAATGTCCAAAAGTGTTTGTCTGTCATAGACAATAAGGCAGACAACATCCAAGACAAAAAACATAAGAATTATAAACAAAACAAACAAAAAACTACAATGTTGCGTCGGAGCTCGCAACGCAGCAGCCATACTCTTCGCCATCTTGAGTCCAGTGTATTAGTTTTCATATATATGATTTCATGCAATAAAGTATGCAAGATTGTACATTTTATTTCATATTTGCTTTTAATCCTTTTAATCCTTTTAATCACATTTTAGCTTGTGTACAAATTTCACATTCTATCAATTTATATGATGTCACAAATTAGCATTTTTAATAATGATACAAGCTGTTGTCACTGTTTGAAATTTCATACAAATATAAAGGTTAGAAAAAAATTTGGAACCAAATGAAAATGGAATTAATAATTATATTATAAAAATAATAATTTAAGTGCTACTACAATGCAAAAAAAAAAAAAAAGGTGCCTGGGTTTCGACTTTGATACAAAATACACAGAATGAAGCAAAAGGAAACTTTTACTTGTATAATGTGTATGACTTGCTTGTACAAATACTTATTGTACACATTCTCAAATTCAAATCTACAATCTCTCGAGTTTTGCAACACTTTTACCTTACTGAAGTCCAACAGGCACGTAAGAGTGATTAAATCGCTATGTAGAGGGCTGTGCTATTTGATATATCACTTTAAATCAGTGTGTAAAGGATTGAGATCCTCACCATGTGGGCCTGTGGGACTACCAGGTATTATAATTCCAGCATGTTCATAAACTACTAAATGTCCCTGTTGTCTAAAGGGTCCAACTGATATTTTTCTCAAACATGATTGGGGCTTGGAATGGTACTTAAATATAATAATGGCTTTGAAAGTGCTTTTAAAACTTGGTTCTGTCATATCTGTCTGTGTTTGTTGGGTTCCAGTGGTTCAAAGTTTAACAGCTTACACTGGCAGCTTTTTTTCTTAAGTAAATTAAAAACATAATTTGATTGTGTAGAGGAACATATGAAATGTACTATGTTTAGATCTATTAATACTCTATGATTAGTAATTAAAAGAGAATATTAAATAGAATGTATTTTCATGTGTGAGTGTGTGTGTGTGCGTTAATTATCAAAGTAAAATGACAGCAAATGTGGGAGGTGGTGTAGAATGCAAGACTATTAGATTTCAGTGGGCAGAGTTGAATTTGCTGGCAGTGTAATGGTTTTCATGGGATTACTGTATATGCGGTGTTTAACATTTTACAACCAGTATCCCATGGGCTGCCAGTTTTATTCCAGCATGAATCCCAGAGATAGTGTGTCCAATTGACTCCACTTTAGAATGGCATAGATGTCAAATAACTCTAAATGTTCTTCCTTAAGAAAAACAGCTAATGAATAATATCCCTCCATCCTCGACAGCTTTCTTTCTTTCTTTCTTTCTTTTCCTTCATCTCCCCAGTCTGTCTGCTGTTCTAATTCTTCTCTCCTTTTAAGAGAATGATAGCACAGAAAGAAAAATAAAACAAATACTTGGCCCAAGGAAGATCATTCTAATTTTCTTCTGCACTATGATGCATTTTAGCTCATCAGTCAAACACAAAGCAATCATTTGCTCCCTCTTGTGTTGCTAATTATTTTATTCTTTTAATCAAAAAAGCACTCAGGGAAACCTGATGTGCTTTCAAAGTGGAAAAATGGCTTGAATTGTTTCAGTGGAATTGTCTCTTTGCATTCTGTTTAAAATCAATGGGAAGTTCAGAACATTCCCCAGAGGATAATCACAATATTTTCTGACTTGAAGCTGAATGAAATGCAGACCACTTTTAGATGAAATCGTGACATGACATTATTTTTTGTGAAAGCATTGTTTGCCACGGTACACCTACAAATTATGTGTTTTATGGCAATTCTTTCTGAAATGTACATTGTGTTGAAAAATATTTGTCCAAAAAAGGTGATAAAATTAAGATTTTATGAAAAATAGAGTTAAAAAAGTTTTAGTTAGTGAGAGAAAGTGTTTATTTTTTACTGAAATGTACTGAATGTTTTTGTTACTTGCATGCAATTAATTGACTCCTGATTTCACAGGACCTGTTGGTGATGGCCTTGCGGATTCCCTGTCATCAATTGGTGGGACATTACCTCACTTTCTGCAAGAGCCAGAGGATGCTTACATAATCAAAAATAACCCAATCAAGTTGCGTTGCCGTGCGACTCCTGCCCTGCAGATCTTCTTTAAGTGCAATGGAGAATGGGTCCATCAGAACCAACATACCTCACAAGAGTACATGGAACAAAACACTGGTAAGTACGCACATGATCTGACTGCTCTTACTGTCCAACACCATATACTGTATTCCATTTGTATATGTACAAACAAATCTATTGGTTTATTTCTTTATCAATGTAAGTACAATACATAAATCTGTGATATGTAAAGGATATGTACCCTCATTGCCCCCTATGTTTTCTGCTCTTTTTTTTTATTTTTTTTTTTATATCTTATCAAATTACTATCTATATATAAATACTTTCAAAAAATACTTTCATAGCTAAGAATAAATACTGCATGATAAAAGAAGTGAGTTTCGATGGGCTTATTTTGTTAACTTTATTCCAGTAAGCCTACGATTCCAAATTTAGACATTTAAATGGTCATTGTGATATTGTCATGAATAGTTAAAAATCACGACTTTGGTTTGGGTGCTTTTGCATCTCTTAATAATCATCTTGTCAAGTCAGGTATTGCAAGTTTTGTAAAGTTAATTTCATGTTTCCTTAGCAACTCGCTGGCTACAATAATGTACAGTGCAATTTAGAGACCCAGTTACAGGGACTGTCAGAGGTACACACTCAGAGTATTTTAGCTTTTGTATTAAAGCTGGTTGATGTGTAATGTTTTCCATTTTTAAATTCTTTCTCATATCACAACTTAATATGCAGCATCAACTTCAACTTTGTGTGACCCCTCGTCCTTCTGCGCAGACATTGTGTTTTGTTTTTGCTATATGCTATGCATAGTTTAATTTAATTTAAACCAACTGATCTCAGTTCTAAACACTCTGGGCTGTCAGTAAAGGGTTAAAATTTTGATGCACCAAGTCACGAGACAAAACAACGTAGCGCCGATCTCAGCAGAGTTTGTCTTTGGGAGAAAAGCCAACAAAACAAAATTTGGTAAGAAAACGTCCTGGTTACTTTCGTTTCCTCCATTCCCTGATGAGGGAACGAGACGTTGTGTCAATGTAGTGACACTAGGGGTCACTCTTGGGAGCCCCAAACACCTCTGATTTTGAAAATTGGCCAGTGGGAATTGGCGAGTGGAATTTGCATGCCACTCCCCCGGACATACTGACATCAGGGAACGGAGGTTACGAAAGTAACCAGGACGTTCCCTATCTGTCACTCACTTGACGTTGTGTCGATGTAATGACACTAGGGGTCCCTATATGAAACAGCACAATAAGCTGAACTGTGTTACGTGGACTGCCGGTGCGAGACGGGCAGACCGCTGTGTGCCTCGTAGCCAGCACACCAGGCCGTCAAATAACCTCTCCCAACACTCTTATGAGCGTCGAACGGTCCCTCCGGGGACAAGTCAACTGCCCAAAAAATAGGGACAGGCTAGCCCAGCCATGGCATCTTTCCTCTCTTTTCTCCCCAAAAAGAGTGGAATTTGTTTACCGACTGGGGGCCATAAGTGTCTATGTAAGGGGGGTGTCACTCCCAAGGGGAAGACACCGCAGAGAACACCCCACCCGGGGGGGGGGGGTATTTTGAGTGGAAATATGTCACATGGTCTTACCGAGTCTTGTCGGAAGTATGTAATGTGGAAAATTCCCATGGTAGGTCCTACCTGATGGGAGAGGAGCTCTACAAACATGGTGACCGGGGGCAGAGGAACCTTTGCCCAAGGAAGACGCAGTTTACCAACAGGGAAACAATTTAGCGGAAGATATATCACATGGGGTCACCTATGGGGAACTAGCGCATGTGGAGCTCCTACCCCAGTAGGGGGCTTAGTTAGCACATGTACTGGGCCAGCAGCGAGTTTCTCTGCAAACTCGTCTGCCACAGGGCTAAGGAGGAAAATCATCC
Organism: Myxocyprinus asiaticus; assembly: GCF_019703515.2. Taxonomy (NCBI): domain Eukaryota; kingdom Metazoa; phylum Chordata; class Actinopteri; order Cypriniformes; family Catostomidae; genus Myxocyprinus; species Myxocyprinus asiaticus. The sequence goes on along the minus strand of NC_059347.1, from coordinate 42,645,165 downwards.
TGGGATCACAACTTTGTGAACATGACTGGGAGTCAAAGCGCACGTCTTCACCTCAGGGGAGGGGAAAGGTGCTATGCACATGTGGTACACCCAGCCAGCTGTCCCAGAACTTACCTGCTCATACCTGACAATACAGGGGACAAGACCGGCTCAACCCAGATATTGTAGAACCTCGCAAAGGGGTTGGGTGTTGCCCAGACCACTACTCTGCAGATGTCTGCTAAACAGGGGCCATTGGTCAGGGCCCAGGAGGCTGCCACACTCCTAGTAGAGTGGGGGGCGGCATGTCCTGAGCGTGATATGCCATCATGATGGCGTCATTGACCTTGTGGGTGATCCTCTGTTTGGAGACAGCGCTCCCTTTCTGCTGACCACCAAAGCAGACAAAGAACTGCTCGGAGCTTCTAAAGCTCTGTGTGCGATCCAAATAGATGAGTAAAGCATGCACCGGACACAGCAACGCCAAGGCTGGGTCTGCCTCCTCCTGGGGCAGCACTTGCAGGTTCACCACCTGATCCCTAAACAGGGTCGTGGGAACCTTGGGAACATAGCCCAGTCGGGGTCTCAGGATCACGTGAGAGTAGCCCAGACCGAACTCCAGGTATGTTTCGCTGACAGAGAACGCCTGCAGGTCCCCTACCCTCTTGATGGAAGTGAGCGCAGTCAGGAAGGCAGTCTTCAAAGAGAGTGCCTTTAGCTCAACTGGCTCCAGGGGCTTGAAGGGAGCTCCCCGTAGAACACGAAGGACTACAGAGGGGTCCCATGAGGGGATGAGGTGCGGTCTGGAGGGATTCAACCTACTAGCACTTCTCAGGAACCTGATGATCAAGTCGTGCTTCCCCAAATACTTACCATCCACTGCATCGTGATGTGCCGAAATGGCAGCTACATACACCTTCAAGGTGGAGGGGGACAGCTGCCCCTCCAGCCTCTCCTGCAGGAAGGAAAGCACCGATCCGACTGTACATCTCTGTGGGTCTTCGCGTCGGGAAGATCACAACTTAGCGAACAGACGCCACTTCAAGGCATACAGGCACCTTGTAGAGGGAGCCCTAGCCTGAGTGATCATGTCTACCAACGTGGTGGTAGGCCACTTAGGTCTTCCGCATCCTGTCCAAGGGCCAGATGTGGAGATTCCAGAGGTCTGGTCGCGGGTGCCAGATGGTGCCCTGTCCCTGAGAAAGAAGGTCCTTCCTCAGGGGAATTCGCACTTCGGGCATACGGTGAATCAAAGAAAATTCAAAGGATTCTCCTCCTGGCCCTCCACCGGGGGATGGAGTGGTCTGCTTACCATCTCTAGGCCTGCAGCAGGTCTCCACGTGCCTGGGTCGCCCGTCTCAGGGGCGCTTCGAAGCCTTCCTCGGGTTCTTGGTGGCCGGCCGTGAGACAGGTGGCATCTGCTTCCTGCGGGTGGCTCCACGCGGGGGCCGGGCCGCGGGGGCAGGCTGCAGCAGAGCCGGTGTTGTTGTGGCAGGAGAATGCCCTTGGTGATGAGCAGACGAGGTGCGAGGTCTTGAACCGCGCCGATGCAGGATGTGCTGAATAGCCTCCGTCTGCAGTTTCACTGCCAAGAACTGCTGTGTGAAGTCCTTGATGGTGTCACCAAACAGGCTGACCTGGGAGACGGGGGCATCAAAGAACCGTACTTTGTCAGCTTCCCACATCTCAACCAAGTTGAGCCATAGGTGGCGCTTCTGGACCACCAGGGTGGACATCACCTGCCCGAGAGTCCGCGCCATGACCTTCGTTGCCTGGAGAGCGAGGTCAGTCGACAAGCGCAGCTGCATCAATCCCGGGTCAGAACTACCCTCGTGCAGTTCTCTTAGCGCCTTGGCTTGGTGCACTTGCAGGAGAGCCATGGCGAGCAGGGCGGAGGTGGCCTGTCCAGCGGCACCGCAGGCCTTAGTCGCCAGAGATGATGTAACCCTACAGGCACTGGACGGGGGTCTCAGGTGGCCCCACCAGGTGGTGGCGTTTTGCGGGCACAGGTGCACCGCAACCGCCTTATCCACCTGGGGAATCGCCGAGTACCCCCTGGCAGCCCCACCATCGAGGGTAGTGAGAGCAGAGGAGGTCCGGGCAGTGAAAAGGTGCCCACCGCAAACTTGTGAGCTCCTCATGCACCTCCAAAAAGAAAGCGACCGGGGCAGGGCACGGCCGTGAGTGGTGCTTCGGGCCCAGAAACCAATCGCCAGGCTGCGAGGGGTGACCGCACCCGAAGGTGGGAGCCCAGTCGAGTCCTCAGCGTCAAACTGGACAGCCCGCTCTCCGATGCTGCAATCGAGAGCTCATCCACTTTGCGAGTGCCGAAACGAGATCGTGAACTCGCCCTGAGATGAGCCGGCGGTCTCATCCCAGCGGGGAAAACGATTGTACTGGGTAATGGGAGGTCCGTGGGGAGTTATCCGGCGGAGTGGCTCCCATTGGGGTCCCTAAATCACCCCCAGTGCTAACCGACATGGCCTCAAACCCGTAGGTAGAAGGACCAAGGCGGGGACACGCTGGGGTGGTCTTTCCCTCTAGCAAAGGAAAAACCACGACCGCAACATTGCCATGGTCACGCTCTCACAGTGAGAACACGACCCATCCACGAATGCTGTCTCCGCATGGGCAGCGCCCAAGCACGTAAGACCACGATCGTGGCCATCGGAAGCGGAGAGGTAACGACGGCAACCAGGAAATACACACAAACAGAGAGGCATCTTTAAAAAGATGCTCTCCATTAATGCCACTCTTTTAGAAGGGAAAATATACTCTTTCAGTAGGAAGAATATACTCTTTTAGCTGCTGAAGTGCCCAGGAGCGTTCTCTGCACTTCCCCAGTGCAAGAGGGGGAGAAGCTGCTGTAATGCACCGTAAATACAACAACTTTTCGAGGTGAATGGATCGACAGAGTAATTCAGCTCATTGAACACAACCACTTGGCTCCGAAAATAAAATCTGAATGAGTGGTTGCGAGCCAGCTCCTTTTATACCCGTATGTCCGGGGGAGTGGCATGCAAATTCCACTTGCCAATTCCCATTGGTCTTTTTTCAAAATCAGAGGTGTTTGGGGCTCCTAAGAGTGACCCCTAGTGTCACTACATCGACACAATGTCAAGTGAGTGACAGATAGGGAACAAATGTTTTCCATTAAAACCAGGTTGAATCTAAAGATTAGAGTCTCTAGTTTCTTCCAATAGGCCTTTTTTAAAAAAAAATGTGATTTATTGCTAAACGACACACCATTAAACACAATGACCACTATACTGGACAATAGTGCTAGTTTTTCATTAAAAATCCTATATTTACTGTGCATTTTCACATTCACTTTATGTGGAGTTAGGATGAAAATAAGGTGCATTTTGAACTGTTCTGAGACCAGTGTAGACAGACAGTACATTGGAGGTTAAGTCATTCACTAAATAGAGAGCAAGGGAGCATCCTATAGCTTTCCTATGCAGCCAAGTGCATTCACACCAAACTTCCAGTCAAAAGTTCAGTTCCAGGCTACAGATGATGTTTGCACAACTCAACATGTTTGGCAGACATGGGACAATGATAATCAGTACTTAGATTCAGAATTTATAATGCAAAATGTTATTTTAAAAATGTTTGGCAGTGATTGAATGATGCTGGCCATTACTTTAACTATGCTCATTTCTGATTGGTAAAATGCTTCAGCATTAGCTATCACTTGTTTGTTTGACAGCGCAAAGAGAGAACATTAATGTTTTGTTGTCAAAGTAGAAAAAAATATTGTAACATAAAAGTCAAATAATTTTATTTGTATTTTTTTATTATTATTATTTCTGCTTTTCCCAATACACATTGTTCCAAAGCAGTTTTACAGAAAATCAGCTGTAATGTCTGTAATGTCTCAAAAACATGAATAACCTACGCTCCTGGAAACATAATAAACAATTTGATAAAATTACTGTCTATAGCTTGGTGTTATTTAACATTTAAAATCAAATCAAATCAAATCACTTTTATTGTCACACAACCATATACACAAGTGCAATAGTGTGTGAAATTCTTGGGTGCAGTTCCGAGCAACATAGTAGTCGTGACAGTGATGAGACATATACCAATTTAAAATAAACATCAGATTTACACAGCACAATTTAAAATCTAATATACACATAATTACACACAACACAATATACAAATAATAACATACAATGTACAGTATACAATACAATACACACAATACAGAAAACACATTATACAAAAAAAAAAAAAAAGTATATATAGTATATATAAAATATACAGCAGGTTGTATTGTACTGTATTGACATTCAGGCTGTTGGTTGATAGTAAGTTGCCAGTGTGTTGTTAAGAGAGAATATAATTTATGACAGTCTGGTGAGAGATAATAAGATTAATAAAGTGCAGTGCTGATGTATTTTGATCATGAGAGATCAAGAGTTCAAAAGTCTGATTGGCTGGTGCAGGTCCTGATGCTGCGATACCGCCTGCCTGATGGTAGCAGTGAGAGCAGCTCATGGCTCAGTTGGCTGGAGTCTCTGATGATCCTCTGAGCTTTTTTCACACACCGCCTGGTATATATGTCCTGGAGGGAGGGAAGCTCACCTCCGATGATGTGTCTGGCAGTTCGCACCACTCTTTGCAGGGCTTTGCGGTTGTGGGCGGTGCTATTGCCGTACAAGGCGGAGATGCAGCTAGTCAGGATGCTCTCTACAGTGCAGGTGTAGAACCGTGTGAGGATGTGGCGGTTCATTCCAAACTTCCTCAGCCATCTCAGGAAGAAGAGGCCTTCTGCACAACAGCCTCAGTGTGGACCGACCATGTGAGTTCCTCAGTGATGTGGACACCCAGGAACTTGAAGCTGCTAACTCTCTCCACTGGTGCTCCATTGATGGTGATGGGGTTGTGTTCTCTTTCTCTTCTCCTGAAGTCCACCACAAGCTCCTTTGTCTTACTGACGTTGAGGGAGAGGTTGTGCTCCTGACACCAGTGTGTCAGAGTGTGCACCTCCTCTCTGTAGGCCGTTTCATCATTGTCAGTGATCAGACTTACCACTGTCGTATCATCAGCAAACTTAATGATGGCATTGGAGCTGTGTGATGCCACACAGTCATGTGTGTACAGAGAATACAGGAGTGGGCTGAGAACACAGCCCTGTGGGGCTCCAGTGTTAAGGGTCAGTGATGAGGAGATGTTGCTGCCCATTCTAACCACCTGGCATCTGCTTAACAGGAAGTCCAGGATCCAGCTGCACAGCGAGCTGTTTAAGCCCAGAGCCTGGAGTTTCACATAAAGCTTGGAGGGCTCTATGGTGTTGAATGCTGAGCTGTAGTCTACAAACAGAATTTTCACATAACTGTTTTTTTTTCCAGGTGGGAGAGAGCAGTGTGTATTGTAGATGCAATGGCATCATCAGTGGAGCGATTGTTGCGGTAAGCAAACTGCAATGGGTCCAGTGATGGAGGCAGCACTGAGCAGATGTAATCTCTGATTAGTCTTTCAAAGCATTTGCTGATGATGGGGATCAGAGCAACAGGACGCCAGTCATTTAAGCAAGTGATTTTGGATTGCTTTGGAACAGGCACAATGGTGGATGTTTTAAAGCATGTGGGGACTACAGACAAAAAGAGGGAAAGGTTGAAAATGTCTGTAAAAAGACCAGCCGGTTGGTTCGCGCACGCTCTGATGACGTGGCCCAGAATGCCGTCTGAACCCGCGGCTTTACGGATATTCACCCGTCAGAAGGATCGGGTTACATCTGCTACAGAGACGGAGAGTGAACTAACCTCTGTAGCTTCGGCCGTGAGAGCTCTCTCCACGAGGGTGGTGCTATTTCCCTCGAAACAAGCATAAAAAGTATTTAGCTAATCCGGGAGAGAGGCAGCAGTGTTCATGGCGGAGTTATTATTCCCTTTAAAGTCCCTTTAAATGATGTTAATTCCCTGCTACATGCTTCTAGAGTTGGTGGTATTGAACTGTCCTTCAATCTTGTTCCTGTACTGACGTTTTGCTGTTCTGTTTTTCGGAGGGCATAACTGGCTTGTTTATGCTCCTCCACGTTCCCGGAATTAAAAGCGGAGGTCCGCGCATCAAGTGCCACGCGAACATCGCTATTAATCCAAGGTTTCTGGTTCGGGTAGATCCATATTGTTTTGGTCGGAACAACGTCCTCTATGCACGTTCTGATGAAACACGTTATGCTATCAGCATAAAGCTTGACGTCGTCATCAGAGGCGGACCGGAACATCTCCCAGTCCGCGTGATCAAAACAGTCTTGTAGCGTAGAGTCTGATTGGTCTGACTAGCATTGGATCGTTCTGAGGGTGGGTGCTTCCTGTTTCAGTTTCTGCCTGTAAGCGGGCAGAAGCAGAACGGAAGAGTGGTCCGATTTGCCAAATGGTGGGCGGGGGAGGGATTTGTAGCCATCCCGGAAAGGAGAGTAGCAATGGTCCAAAACCCAGTCCCCTCGTGTGTTAAAACTGATGTGTTGGTGGTATTTTGGTGCGACTGATTTGAGATTGGCTTTGTTAAAGTCCCCGGTCACAATGAACGCGGCCTCAGGGTGTGCAGTTTCCTGCTTGCTTATAATCCCATATAGTTCCTTGAGTACCCGGTCTGTGTCGGCTTGTGGCAGGATGTACACAGCAGTGATAATGACCGCTGTGAATTCCCTCGGTAGCCAGAATGGTCGACACAGAAGCATGAGAAATTCCAGATCAGGAGAGCAGAAAGACTTGACAGAGTGTATGCTCCTCTGATCACACCAGGATTTGTTGATCATAAAACATACACCACCACCTCTGCTTTTACCTGAGAGTTCTTTCGCTCTGTCCGCTCGGTGCACGGAGAACCCCGCGGGTTCAATGGCTGAGTCTGGAATCTCCGCAGACATCCAAGTTTCTGTAAGGCAGATAACGCAGCAGTCCCTCGTCTCTCGTTGGAAAGAGATCCGCGCTCTCAGCTCGCAGTGCTTGTTGTCCAGAGGCTGAACATTTGCCAGTAGAATACTGGGTAGCGGGGGTCGATTTGCATGACGTCTTACTCTGATGAGAACGCCGGCTCTGTTTCCCCTTTTCCTTTTGCGTTTCCACAGCCAGGCTGCCCAGACAAAGGGCTCCGCTGGCCTGTTTGTAAACTGCGGGTCGGCACTGAGGAATTTGAAGTCTGGTTTACGGTGTGTAATTGCAGAATCAATGTCCAAAAGTGTTTGTTGGTCGTAGACAATAAGGCAGAAAACATCCAAGGCAAAAAACATAAGAATTGTAAACAAAACAAACAAAAAACTACAATCTTGTGTTGGAGCTTGCAACGCAGCAGCGATACTCGGCGCCATCTTGAGTCCATCCTAACTTAGTCCTGTTGTCCCCATTTGATGACATCAGGAGGATAAGCAAGCCATAAGTAGGTTGATTTCACCAAGTGTAACACTGTGGCTCTTTGAGTGGCCGTTCAACCCAGCACAGCACCAGTGGTGTGAGTTTGGGGTGGGACTATCTGTTTCTCAACCAATGGAAGATGGGGGGAGTTTTCTGGAATCTGTTTGAAAATGGATTCTTTTTGCAATTGCTAGTGGGACATAAATTACACAATTTGGGCCCTATTTTAAGAGTGTTAGCACTAAACACAGCACTAAGCGATAAGTCCTATGCACAAAGTCAGTGGGCATGGCTTAGTCTAGGCGCAAGTGGGTTTGGCGAAATTGTGTGCACAAAGTGATAATGGGCTGGATCATGTGCAATTTAATTGTATTATTTTTATTATTATTTTCATAAAACAGCTGCAACAGTGATTGTCAGGAACATTATTTAATGTTCCACTATATTTTCATTTAGACATGGACTTCATTACCACCTGCTGGTGGAATCTCTAAAAACTTTGCACTGAGCAATGACTCAGTTTTCTCAGGAAAATAGCAAATTGCACTTTCCCTTCCACGGCCACTTGCACAAAAATTGTGCTTAGAAATAGCACTTTCACAAAAATCAGATAAGATGTAGCACACGGTCATTGCCCATAGCACTGCGCTTAGCGTGGTCATGAAAATAGAGCCCTTCAGCTATAATAAAAAATAAATCAATAAAAAAAATAATTCTTTGCACCAGCTTCTCTGAAGCACACCATGTTTAGTCTAAATTCTGAAGAAAGTTAGGTTTGCCGTGCATTCACGAAAGCTACATGAATGGAAGAGCCTCTTAATTGCTTCTGGAAGTTCATTATTGTGTGATTGCTGTGCTGTGAAATTGTGGAGTGCCTGATAACAGGAAAATGAAAAATCACAACAAATTAGTTTCTGGTCTTTATATGGGAAAATTCAGGCAGTTTCAGTCCGACGTACTCTTGGAGTCTGTAACAAGGTTAAAATGGGCAAGGAGGAGGTGGGAACCGGCTAAACCGTCAAAATAATGTTTAATGAAAACTTAAAAGACACAAACATAAACACACATGGCAGCTGCATGCTCTCTCTCTCCCAAACTGCTGCATCCAGCTCAGCCTTATCCCTCTCCTCGGCTGATTAGCTTGATTTGGGGCCGGACTCACGGCCCGGCCCCACCCTCCTCCTCGTCACACTCCTCCCTCCTTTGCTTCAGCTGGGGCATTGCCCCTCCGGCTGTGCCTGCCGGCAGACTTTCCCCACCTTTCGAGACCTGGGAGGGAGACAAGGGGAGGGAAAAGAGGAGAGGGAAAGGGCAAGTGAGACAGTGACAAAGAGAGAGGAGATAGAGAAACAAAATTGCTCACTGGTTCCCAGACACGCCATCACCTGGTCCTCAACCACTCCTCCACGCTCTGGCAGATGACAGCCACTCCTCCCCGGATGGACCGGAGGGAGTCCTCCGACCCCTGGCGGATGGGACGCCCCTCCGCATTCTGGCGGCCGGTAGCAAGCCCCTCCGCCCCTGGCAGCATCTTCACCGCTCCAGGCGGCCGGCAGCGACTCTTCTGTCTCCCAGCGGATGGCTGCAGCTGCTCCTTTGGGTGGACGGCAGTGGCGAGGACTCCATGACAGCACATCCCTCCTCCTTCCCGGGTTTTGGAACCAATGTAACAAGGTTAAAATGGGCAACAGTCAAAATAATGTTTAATGAAAACTTAAAAAGACACAAACATAAACACATACGGCAGCTGTGTGTGGCACTCTTTCTCGCGAACTGCCGCATATGGCTCTGCCTTATCCCTCTCCTCGGCTGATCAGCCCGATTGGGGGCCAGTCATGCACACTCATGGCCTGGCCCCGCCCTCCTCCTCCTCACAGAGTCATATAAATTCAGTGCAAAGGAAATTAGGATTTGCTATACTGTATTCAAGTATTACTTTACATAACTCATCTATTTTTAATAGATATTCTAATTGTGAATAAATTAATTTAGTGCTTGGTTTCTTTACCATCAGAACAAGAACAGGAAAAGAAACATGTGAGCATGTAATCTCCGAAATAGATGTCAGAAGATTGGTCTGGTAAATCTCATTTTCGGCAGTTACAAGTGATTATATGCTTGGATTTTTTTTTTCTGAAAAGCATGAATCCATGGATTTGTCCTGTCTTGTGTCAAACAGTAAAGATTGGAGGTGGTGTAATGGTGTATTTTATAGGCTATGATTTCAACATGTTTTTTTTTTTTTTTTTGCCCGCATTTCTGCACCCTTGAGCATTTAAATTTCACGTATTCTTGCACAAAGATTTGTCATGCTGTTGGCCTCAAAGGACATATCATTATTACAGAACTGTGAGTCAGGTCCAGTGGTCATAAATGGCAAGCACCAACCATCGCATTTCATACATAAAATAGTGTGCATTATGCTAAATGCCTTTTCATCAAAAGTCATGTGCTCATTCCACTCTATAGATGCTAGGTCCAGATTTTTAAATGATAGGAGGAATACAGATTGCACAGATAACATGTTCCTGAAAACCTTATGTGTGGCTTTGTGTAAAATTATTAATATTTACAGCATATAGATATGCATACTTTGTAAATATTTTTTTTTTCATTACAGAGACGTCCTTCTAACATTTTCCATCACCTATTATTTTAAACCCAAAATGTTTTGTCATTGTACAAATACTTGGAGTTTGCAGTTGCTACTTTATTTTGGAATGTTTTGTGTGTTTAGTTTATCTGCTATTGAACAATAGATTTTTTTTTTTAACCAAAATAAACTAATTTGTTGCCATTTTCTAGATACAGTATTTTAGTACAGGTTGCTCTTTTGACAATCACCATTCAGTGCTACCCTTTTTTTACTCTGTCCAGCTGCAATATGGAAAGAGGTAATTTCCTCTCCTGAGAATATACTTCCCCCATTATCAGGTTCACTGCCTGCAGTGTTGCCAAGGCGATGAAATGTATCAGTCTGGACCCAAGTGGATTTGCAATTAGAAGAGCTACAGAAAGTCTTAGTTCGGCCAATCACATTGCCAGCTTTACATCAGCGCTAAACTCATAACCAGCGATAACGACATCCTTTATAGCGCCTCACCATAACGAATGACAAAAATGGGGATTGGATTAGAGAGAGGCTAATCTGAGCCACAGATCTACAAAGAATTGGATTTTATTGATTAGAGCATAGGCCTTCGATGTCATCGCAAGCAGAAGATAAGATCTGTTATTTACCAGCCAAGCAGATAAACAGATAAGCAGCAACATATTGCCTTTGTGTTTAGACCATGCATAGATAGAGTGGTACCATTCCAAAAAGTGCTAGACTGTGAACAACTGAGCCGGTGGCAATGACAGGAAGGAACATTTTATTTTCAAAAGTTTGGTTGTTGTTGTGGCAACAACTTGTAATTAAGGCAGTATAGTTTGGCTGTGCTTTGACCTTTTTGTTTATTCTTTTTAGCTAAACACGCATATGATACAATGCTAATTATGCATTTTGTTTGTTTGTTTGTTTGTTTGTTTGTTTTAGTCATGTTTTTATCTTTTAATGAAAATGTCCTATAAATTTAGTTAATATTTTTCATTTTCATTAAGTCCATTTGACTCAATTTTAGTCCATTTGACTACAATTGCACATTACGTTAGTTGAAAAAAGCATTTTAGATTAGATAATGTGCAATATGACAACACATTTTTCAAAATACAACAGATCAGAGTTTAAAGAAATATTCAATTGTTTTATTAATTTACAAATGTATTAACTTAAACTTGTTTCAACTAATAAAAAAAAATATTATTATATACATGTGTCCTTGTTCTGAATACCAGCTGACTGTACTTATTCCTTTACATGCCTATAATTACAATGTATTTATCGAATTTCTGATACAACAAGTTAAAATTTCCATGCGCTATATTGCATTTGCATATTGTTCAAAATGTGATTATGCCTACAGCTATTCCTATGCTTTGGCGAGACCGTATGATTGGGGATAATTGAAAATTGCCATTATTATTCTATGATTAAATCCATACATGGAAGAAATTTATCTTCACAATGTTATTTTTTGCACATTAGTGACATAACCAGTGACTGAAACACATTAAATATACCATCTAATTATATGCACTTTTTTTTTTTTCACCCAATTTGGAATGCCCAGTTCCCAATGTGCTTTTAAGTCCTCATGGTCGTGTAGTGATTCGCCTCAATCCGGGTGGCGGAGGACGAGTCCCAGCAGCCTCCGCATCTGAGACTGCCAACCTGCGCATCTTATCACGTGGCTTGTTGAGCATGTTGCCACGGAGACATAGCACATGTGGAGGCTTCACGCCATCCACCACGGCATCCACGCACAATTCACCACACGCCCCACCAAGAACGAACTACATTATAGCGACCACGAGGAGGTTACCCCATGTGACTCTACCCTCCCTAGCAACCGGGCCAATTTGGTTGCTTAGGAAACCTGGCTGGAGTCACTCAGCACGCTCTAGATTCGAACTAGCGAACTCCAGGGGTGGTAGCCAGCATCTTTTACCACTGAGCTACCCAGGCCTCCCCAATTATATGCACTCTTACCGTTTTTGCAACAGCAAATCAGTTATCAATGTACCAAATGCTTTGATTAATTAAACCCTTAAAGTGAAGAATCCGGTTTATGATAGTAGTTTCTGTGCATCCCTGGTGCTTCAATAATATGCTTGGATGAATCGTTGCACAGCTGGATTTGAAAAGTACCTTTTTTATGCAGATCATTAAATGACTGGTAAAACAGCAAGATGCATTTCCTTTCATCATGAGCATTTGATACTGCCTTCCACATCCAAAGATCCATATTTTTTGTTTCTTTTTAAGGTTGACAAGTCCACACTATCCATTATTCTTCAGTATTAAATCACAAAGTGATCTCAAACATTGAAAGGGGTTTAGCGAACACCATCCTGGTGAACTACCTCAAGTTTTTTATTTTTTTCTGGCTCTGCAGTATCAGTCCATGAGGACAGTTTTAGAGCATAACCATCATTTGAAAAATCAGTCTCCGCTAAGTCTTTTATCATGGCTTTGCTGGAGGAGGAAGTGTGAAGGATCCTGAAGAAAGCTGCATTGCTCACTGTGCCTCTGTTATTGTCCTTTACTGATAAATGACAAGCTGGAACTTCTATGCAGCAGTGCACAAATAAGCCCCACAGACTCACTGACTACTCCATTTAGGATTATAACTTGTGGATTGTGGCAAAATCTCTGATGATTGTACTGGTGTCGGTAGAAAGAGAATCCTATTGAGTGTGACCAGAGACCAGACAAAGCTTTTGCTTCCTTTCTATAGATTAGAGGATATTAAAATGAGGCATATCCAGACAGGTAGACTCTATAAGGGGCGCAGAGCCTGCCAAGGCTTGATAATGAGTTCTTTGTGTCCCCGTCATACCCAAAGTGAAGGCCTTTGAGTCCTGGAGACCAGGCAGTAGAACTGAAGCAGTGACAAACAATGACAAAATTGTTCCTCTAGCAATGTGTTGTCACACTTCTGTGCTCCTCCATGAAGTGTCAGATTCGAATGGCTGCTAAAACTAGGATTTAATTAAATATGGTGCTAGTATTTATGTTTAAAACAGCGGGAGTTATTAACTAGGAACTGAAAAACTCTTTGGGTTGCTTGAGACTTCAAAGAGAGCAATTTTGCTTTGATATTTGAAGCGTTTGGTTTTGCTCAGTCATAATCATACTTATTTTTTATTTTATTTTCTGCACCACATGAATATCATTATGCAACTGCAGAACAAAAAGAGTCACCACCACTGATCTATATATATATGATCTATATTTCTCTCAGGTTTTTCTTACTTAATAAGGGCTCTACAGTGTGAGCATTTCACATTTCTCCGAAGAAAAATAAAAAATACTGTGTGCCAATGTCACAAATTATGTGACAGTCAAAACTCATTAACATTTTGCAGTGTGTATAGCCTCGTAAATTATAATCTGGTTCTGTCTTTTGATGTTGCACTGCTTGCTGCAATTGTAGATCTGCAATTGGCTGTTTTTTATTCCTTTTCATTAAGGTCAACAGAGCAAGCATGCAAGTTTACTACAGTCTAACACAATGTGAAATTAATGCCAATTGTGTAAATATGAATTACCGTAAATCATGTAGATGTTGCTTAGTAACCTTTTGTGAGTGTCCAGTCATGCAGCTTTATTCATATTTTCAATGCCTTCACCATAGTAGGATTTGTGAATTTGCCAGTGGATTAGCACCCACTTAACAATGTTTTCCTTTCAGACATCATTAGTTCTAATTTTTATTAGTTAGGTTTACTTGTCGAATGTCACGTCACATACTTAATTATTCAAAAGTAAAGTCTTAACCTTAATAGGACTTGTAAATTATATCCAATAAAAATATCTAATTAAAAATGTGAGGTAGTTTGTGTGTCTCAAAGAAGATTTACTGGTAACACTTTTATTAATTGGTATTCATTCATTTTAAATTGGTAACTTTCATTAATAACATTAACAAACATTACTGTATATAACGTTTAACAGAGAATTAGTTCACAAAATACATTCTAAAAGTCATGCCATGAAGGTTTGATTAATTTATTTATTTTCATGTATATATATATACTTATACATATTTGAAATTTAATGAACTAATGATCTGTTAAGTTTTATGTTATGCTAATGACTGATGAGAATTATTTGAGTGTTACTATACTGTGTCTCAAAAGGGGGGACTGTCAGTCCTTTCAGTAGGACTGTCATTTTAACACGTTAATTTAGTGCAATTAATTATGTCCCCTGACCCATAAGTCAACTCAGAATAAGGAATTTTCTTTCCATCAGAGCAATTTTAGCTTGAAATATCACATGTTCATGCATATATAAAACAATTATAAAATTAAGAAACAAGGCAGATGGAATACAAAAATGTGTTTTGTGTGAAATTCTATCTCGGACTGATTGACAACCTCTACTGCTAAGTGGATTGCTATGGACTGTAGGCCGGTGATAGGCAAATATTCAGTGAAATGGAAACAAAAAACAATATATTGCCTTCTAAAGCCACTTTTTAGAATGTCTATTCAAGGCTTTCATCTGACACAAAAATAATTTAATTATCTTCATTTGCTTGCTTTTCACAATAATTTTTGATATGTGATTAATTTTATTAATTAATCGGCATATCATGTAAATCATTTTGATTAAATTTTTTTATAAATTGACAGCCCTACAGAAAACACTGAAATTGAAAAAAGTTTAAATTAATGACAGTGTTTAATATCCTTTGTCACTTTTCAAGTATACCTAATGTTTCTGAATAATATGTTTCTAATAATTCTTATTTCAGTTTTTCAATGCTGGCTTTTGCAAATGTATTTTTTGTATATGTATGTTGCATTACACATTATGTTAAGTCTTTAAAAATTATTATTATTTCACAGTGCCCCTAACTTAGTGTCAGGGGTGCTTCTAAATAAAATTGTAAGCTGTCACTCTTGTTATATTTATGGCCAATTCCTCTCTTCTCTGTCTCAGATTGATTAAATCACTTTATAGTGACTGCACAGCAAAGCTCCAGGGCATTTTAGCTCATGTGGCTCATTCCAGCTCTCAGTGTCATTCAATAGGGAGCCAGCTGACCACTACAGGCCTGGTTATGACATGTGTCAGAGCTGACTTGTGATGTGGTGTTGACATATGTTAGCAACAGCCTCTCCAAAAAAAAACTTCTCTTTCAGAAAGTGCCTTTGTGGTACAATAGATGGAAGCTGACTGCAAAGCAAGGGCAGTGAAAGAGGACGAGTACAGGGCATCACCCTTCATTTTGCTTAACGCAGACTCAATGTTGTGTTGATGTTCCTCTAGTCTGAGCCTATAATAGCATTATCACAGGCAATTGCACACTCAGCACCCGCACTGAAAAATACTTCTCTGTAGCAAAGCAGAGGAAAGTGACTGGTTGTTTTTAAAAGTGAGGGCGTTATGAGAAATAATAAATGTAAATACTGTCATCAAGCCTGCTGAACTTCAAAGTTTCACACTATTCTTACCGATTTAACTAAAAATAGTATACATTAAAGGTGTTGAATGATGTACACTCACTAGATGAAAACTCTAGTCATATCTTACAGAAAAAGAAATCCCATGTAATTGGACGGAGAATAAATTAATTATGGCTGACTGTGATTAACACATTTCTACAATGGCATTGGTGAATGAAAACGTTTCCTCTTGCGTAATGCTGGATCTACGCAGCTAGGTGTCAGCAACATAAACAGAAATATTACTGAGTGCACACTTATAAGGGACATATTACAGAACACAGTATTTCCCTTGCTCTTTTGAAATAAAAAGAGTTCAATATTTAAGGCAGTAGTGGTCGACCGAAGTATCGCAAATTTTAATTTGCCGATATTTGCCATTTTTGAATTATCATAATCATCTGATACATTTTCCCATTATGTCGGCCTAACGACCACCCTGCTCTGCAGAAACAGGCATCATTAAAACCCCATATTTGTTGATTATTATAAATGCAGACATACTCTTAACAATGCAGACAATGTGAAGCTCCCTCCCGAGTCTACTCATTTATAGCCATTTAAACCCATAACCTATTCATGGAAACTTAGCAAATCAGGTTGTTGTGACTGTTTTTGTGAAAGAAACCTTGACTTACATTATAAGTGTACTTCAGGAAAAAATAATTGTACGGAAGTGTAGGATATTTGATCCCTTTAACCAGTCGCTACAAAAGTTGGCCAACAGCCATTGAGAGAACAGTGTACAGAGTACAAAGATTAACAACAGAGGACAGAAAATGCTAAATTCAAACCTCTGTTGCAATCGATGTGCTGTTGTAGAAACGTCCAGGTATTTACAGTAGATGTTGTGCTGAATATGTCTTTCAGTTTCTTTGTAAATATGAATTCTTGAAGTTCTCCCTTTATTGTTCTAATAGTACTTTGGGCCGTGGCTGTTATGATAATTATTTATTTGGAGTTATGCTGGAAGGAGCTGCCATGCAGAGCAGGTGGGGAGTACATGAGCATTGTGATGGAGGATGACATTAATGTGCTATTAAAGCTTCTACCCCCTGAGCAAAGTGTCACATTCTCCAACATGAGCTCAGGAACACACATCCACACGATGAGAAGAGTAATTTTGAGGTCACGCCAATGTAGTGTAGGATAGTTGATAAATAACCTCCCCCATAGTGGCAGAACATAGCCTTTGGAATCCCACCACACACATAACTATATGTAGGTAGTAATGTAAGTAGTCATTTAGCAGATGCTTGAATCCAAAGCAACAGCAATCCCCCTGAAGTGACCGAGGGTTAAATGCCCTGCTCAAGGACACAATGGATCTTAGCTTGCACTTGATGGAATCAAACCAGCAACCTTCCAGTTAGCAGCCTTGAGCTTTAACCTCTATGCCACACCACTTCCTCTTGTATCTGCTATTAACTCTCCTGTTATGTTCAGGTCATTTTTTACATATTTAAGTGTTTAAAAAGTGAAAAACTAATTTTAATCTTGTATTTAGTCAAAATGCCTTTGGATTCTCCACAAAAATTAATTAATAAATAATTTTAAAAAATGTATTAAATTTTTATGATACTTAATTGTTTTGGGTGATTACAAGGGCATTGCTAGGGAGTTGCTAAGTGGTTGCCAAAGCATTGATAAATGTAAGATGGTTGCTCTTTTGCCAAAGTCAAGAGAGACTATGATTGAGACCAAGTCTCCGTGATATCCCGATCCCTAGATATGTGTGGGGAGCTTTTCAGTGTAGGTTATGGGATTTTTCACAAAATGTTTATATTATAAAATAAAAAAACATTTGAATAAAAAACATGGTTCCGTATTTGTTTCAAACCGATACAAAGTATACCTATCATCTTTATGTAAGTAATAATTATCATCTTTTTTTTCTCTCAACATGAAGGGTTACTGTAATCTACTGTAAAACAATCGTACCATCACTGAAATATATAGGTGAAATATATGGTGATGATTCCAGATGGAATATTATTTTTAAAAAGCTTGTTTGAGTGTGAAAAACAAGCCTATAGCAATGTTCATCCTAATAATCAAAAAGGAAGTGCTTTATATCTACTTTACTCTGCCGGGTCTTTTTGACCCAAAATATAAAATGCTCCCAAACTGAAATGTTTAAGGGATTATTGGTTACAAATGTATATTTTTGACCACTTGGAAATTTGAGGTGTCAAGTTGTTATGAAATCTGAATTATTTTCCTCAGGGGCCACAGGAGGTCACAAAGTGCAGATTTGTCTGCTTTTATTTTGAATTGTCTGGTTGTTTCCAGCATATCTTTGGATTTACTGGTAAACAGTGTAACTGCACCATTATACAGGCAAATAGCATGTTTCTTTATTGACAGTCATTCAAAAGTAGCCATGTATGCTGACAACATATATTTTGCAAGCAACATATTGCAAACATTCATTATAGCAGTACTCTTTTAGATGTTTAGGTCAGACTAGACTGACATTACTTCAGCTTTAAATAGAATTTGCTGTCCCGTCCAAATCCTTGTGCAAGAGAAATCTTGAAAATCTCCCTGTGGCTTCTGTCACATAATGTAAGCACCTTCCTTGAAGTGTGTGCAAAGAGGACACAATGTAAAACAAAATGCATTAAAAGTGACCTGAAAATTGTCCTTACTGATGTGGTACTATTGAGAACTTGAAAGTATACTTTCCATCTTTACTGAAGACTGATTTTTATATTCTATGCTGTCACAACAGTACGCCACTGATCTAAACAATTTATTTTGATCTCTGATTCATTTAGCTTAGCATTAGATGCTTAAACTCTTGTTTGTGTAACGCACCTCTTGTCTTGCTGTCCATGGCAGTGTTGCATGTTGCAGCTGAGACAGACTGGATTAAGTAGCTAAAATAAAGCTTAGAGGAGACTCAAATTCTATTGCACGTTAGATTTTTTTTGACATTACCGAAGCAATAGTTCACCAGATAATGAAAACTATGTCATCATTTATTCACACACATGTTGTTCCAAACCTGTATGACTTTTTCACAGAATGCAGAATGTTAGCCTCATTCAGGCTAACATTCTGCCTAACATCTTTTATGTTCCACGAAAAAAGAAAGAAAGTCATACAGGTTTGGAAAAACATGAGTAGGCTAAATGATGACAGAATTTTTTATTTTTTATTTTTTTATAATTATCCCTGTAATCCTCACTCTGACAAACTCAGCTCTTAGGATAATACTGTTCTCCAAGGTCATCGCCATGAGGCAAGTGTGATGCTGAAGTTAAGAGTGTAGAAATTACAACTGTCAACAGTGCTTCCGCTGTACAGAATTATGAGTGTCCATTATGTCACTTTGGAATCACCTGCCATCTAATGGATGTTCCTGCAGGAAATTTGACTTTCTAACAAGGGAGAAAATACTCTCCTATTAACATTTTACTCATATTTTCATCTATCAAGCTGGATTATGTGCAGTCATTAGTCATTATTTTCTCGCCTGCTGCTGAATTTCGCAGCCCGCACTATGCTGTCGATGGAACGTCTCAGTTGGGGAATGATGAATAATGACTTTGTCTCTCAGAGTGTCCATGAAACACAGGTGCCGGTCTTGCTTTGTTTACCCCTGACTAACAGTACCATGTAGAGTCAGCTCAGAATGAAGGCAATCTGCTTTCGTGATCAATAAACCTGTGGGACAGGGAGGATACACCATGCTGCTCTGGTCTGCCTTTTTCTCTGCGGTGTCATTCATTTTTGGGAGAAAACCAATTCAAGAAGGCACTTGATTAAATGAGATGTTAGTGTTTTGCCTCTCTGCTCTCCCATGACTCCTTTCTTCTGTGGCTGGGAGCTGCTCATTTTATTAAGGGAAAAATCACATCCAATTCTGCTAAAACAGACACAAGTGCCGTATGTGGTGGCAACTGCATTCATTCTGTGCCATCATCTCAGCAAGATCTGTCTTTACAAATTTGTGATCATTAGTAAAACTTTATTTGCAAACCACATAATACCTGAAGGTGAATTTGCAAACCTACTGTACAGAATAATTAGGGATGTGCAAAAGTACATATTTTCAAAATCAAAAAGTTGGTGGCTTGTCTGAATGACTAGTCAACTAGTTGGAAACCTTAATTAGTGCTGGTTTCATTTCCACCAGATGCATTTAAGGGGTGTTAACGCATGATGCGTTGTTGTGTTCAGTAACAAAAATGAATAAACATGGTGTGAGATGTTGAAAAAAACAGCAAGAGCCAATGCAATGGCCAAAGACATCCTTTGTGATCAATAATTAAACAATATTTGAAGTCCCACTATAATTGTCTTGTGGATTTGTTACAAAAGTGTTGCTTTGATTACTGTGGCAGTGGTTTTAACAAGGATGAATTTATAAACTCAACTTCTCAGAGAGGGTTTTTGTGTGCTGACAGTCCAGTAGTAACTGTTAGACAAAAAAGCACAGCACACTGTCAGCATTCTAAACCCCTCTCTGAAGTGATTCCCTTCAAAGCATCTCCAGTAAAAATATTAAGCTAAGGAAAAAATTAAATAATGAAATGGAAAACAGCAGAAGATTTTTACATTACAGCTTGTCAAAAGATTTTATGGCATATATACATGTACAGTACTTGTATCAAAGATTTATACGAGGAAAAATATGTATAATTAATTAAAAAAATAAATAAAAAACATATTTATTTTTAAATAATTAAAACTAATTATGATAACCAATTTCTTTCAAGTTCTTTGAGACAGAGTATAAAGTAAATGTATTTATGATTATTTTAATGTTTGTCTTAATGTTCCATGATTAATTGTGATTAATCACAGAAAAATGTGTGATTAATTTCTTTAAAAAATGTAATCGAGTCACAGCCCCAATATACAGTATATATATATATATATATATATATATATATATATATATATATATATATATATACACCGATCATCCACAACATTAAAACCACCTGCCCTTGTGCCGCCAAAACAGCGCCAACCCGCATCTCATCACAATTGTACAGAGCAGTTATCTGAGTTGGCATTGACTTTGTCAGTTCAAACCAGTCTGGCCATTCTCTGTTGACCTGTCTCATTAACAAGGCATTTCTGTCCACAGAACTGCTCCTTACTGGATGTTTTTTGTTTTGTTTTTGGCATCATTCAAAGTAAATTCTAGAGACTGTTATGTGTGAAAATCCCAGGAGATCAGCAGTTACAGAAATACTCAAACCAGCCCATCTGGCACCAACAACCATCCATGCGAGTATCTAATCAGCCAATCATGTGGCAGCAATGCAGTGCATAAAATCATGCAGATACATGTCAGGAGCTTCAGTTAATGTTCACATCAACCATCAGAATGGGGGAAAAAATGTGATCTCAGTGATTTGGACCATGGCATGATTGTTGGTGCCAGATGGGCTGGTTTGAGTATTTATGTAACTGCTAATCTCCTGGGATTTTCATGCACAACAGTCTCTAGAATTTACTCCGAATGGTGCCAAAAACAAAAAAACATCCTGTGAGCGGCAGTTCCCTGTCAAAAACACTTAATGCTGCGCTTGATTCAGCGCTTATGGGAACGTCTTTAGGAGTGACCAGCTGTGAATATGTGTGCAACACGTCAATTAAATTGACTAGAAACTTTATAGCCTCTATTGGTGACATCATCAGAATGCGCCAGTACCAGGGGCTATAAATAGATGTGCCACAGGTGCATCGTCAGGTCTTTTGTCTTCAGACCACTCTGTGATGTGTTTGTGCTTCTCAGCTTCTCAGCTCTCTACTTTTCTTCTGATAGGAGTTAGATTTGTCAGGCAGTGTGCAGAAAACTTTCTCTTTCTCTGTCATTCAAGTGTGGAAAAGACAAAAGAAAGAAAAAATGAGCGATCAACAAAGCAAACAGTGTGTGTTTCCATGCTTAGATCCTATGGCTTATCGGACACACACCAGTTTTGTTTTGTTTGTTTGGGGGAAGAGCACGCTGCTCTTGCATTAGAGCGAGGCGAGTGTGAGCACTGTGAGCTGTTCACAGTGAAGACACTGCACACTCGTCTTGCTTACTTCCAAGAGCCAGCACCCACGATTTCATCGTGGGGCTCGCGTATGGATCTGGCTGAGGAGCAAGAGACGGGTCCGTCCCTATCACTCGCTCTCTCTCCAGGTCCCGGCACCTCTTCAGTTCATGAGGGGGACGATGAATCTCTTGGGTCTGCGGACTTTGAGTTGCCTACCTCTGAACGTTCCTCACGTGATGACAAAGCGGTTGAGGAATTACTCGAGGTGGTTACTCGTGCGGTGGGCAGATTACAGCTAGACTGGCCACGCGAACAAGAGGCCCCCAAACGATCAAAACTAGAAGACAGATTTCTGTCTGGTGGCCAGGGAAAGGGAACACAAAATCTCTCCCCTTCTTTGAAGACCTCCATGATGGGTTGACTCATTCATGGGGGAAACCTTATACTTCCCATATCTTTGTGCCTTCGACATCGACATATTCAACTATCGTGGGTGCTAAGGCATGGGGGTATACGATGATGCCACAGGTAGAAGAGACACTCGTGGGCTATCTCTCGCCTGGTTCGAAATCATCATTAAAAAGACCAACTCACCCCACAAAACCGTGTAGAACCACCTCAACGCTTGTGGGGAAAGCTTATCAAGCAGCAGGTCAGGCTGGTGCTGCGCTACACACCATGGCGGTGTTACAGGCATACCAGGCTGATCTTTTGAAGGACCTGAGTGCGGGTAGTACAATCGATGAGGAAGTATTCTCAGAGCTTCGTCGAGCCACAGATTTATCTCTCCGTGCAACCAAGCAGATGGCTCGTGCTATCGGTCGTTCAATGGCTGCTTTGGTCAGCACGGAGAGGCATCTGTGGCTAAACCTCACGGGCATCAAGGATAAGGACAGAGTATTCCTACTTGATGCCCTGGTCTCACCTTTCGGCCTGTTTGGCGATTCGGTGAATGCAGTGGTCGCCAGGTTTCGGGAGGTGAAAAAACACGAGGAAGCCTTTGTGCAATTCCTTCCTCACCGCACTCAGGGGGAGGGGATGCCGGCCACCCAGCCTCGCCCTGGTCCTTCCAGAAGGGAGGCTCAAAAACAAAGTGTGGCGAGTCGCGCTCCCCCTAGTAAAGATTGAGGACCGGCTCGTCACCCTCAGCAGCCTCCAAAGCAAGACCTCAGGACCATTATTTCCAAAAAGAAGAAGTCCTGACAGTCTTGTGCCCAGCCTTGTGGGGGTAGCCTCCCTCGGGACGGGGCACGCAAAACATATACCCGCTCCTTCCCTAAACCCCCACGAAACCTCTCCATCCCCACTGCCTCTGGTGTTTCGGGGTGCAGCGGTTTCCAGCAAAATGTTGGGTGTTCCAATGCTTCCTGTTGTCTCCCAGGACACAGAACATCCAACATCCCCTCAATGGGAAGTATCAAAATTGGTACCCATTTCAGAGAACCTGGCAGTGTATTTCTATGTGGGTCCTAAAGACAGTAGAAAAGGGCTTTGTTAACCGTCCTCCGCGTTTCAACGGTGTGGTCCTCGCTACCGTGAAACCGGAACAAGCACATTTACTGTCACAAGAGCTGCAATCTCTTCTGGTCAAAGGGGCCATAGAACATGTTCCTCTTCCAGAGAGAAAGTCAGGTTACTACAGGAGATACTACCTGGTTCCCAAGAAGGATGAGGGATTGCGTCCGATTTTAGATCTTCGAGGCTTGAACCGCTCAGTCAGGGCACTCAAGTTCAAGATGCTAACTGTCAAGACGATCGTGTCACAAATTCAACATCGCGATTGGTTAGTCACGATCGATCTCATGGACGCATACTTTCATATAGAAATACTGCCACAACACAGGAAGTTCCTGAGGTTTGCTTTTGGTGGCGAAGCTTACCAATATCGGGTTCTTCTATTTGGCCTAGCCTTATCACCTCGCACATACACAA
Organism: Myxocyprinus asiaticus; assembly: GCF_019703515.2. Taxonomy (NCBI): domain Eukaryota; kingdom Metazoa; phylum Chordata; class Actinopteri; order Cypriniformes; family Catostomidae; genus Myxocyprinus; species Myxocyprinus asiaticus. The sequence goes on along the minus strand of NC_059347.1, from coordinate 42,621,824 downwards.
AGTGCATGGATGCAACACTGGCTCCATTGTGACTCCAGGGCATCCACATTTTGAATTACATAGACGACTGGCTGATACTAGCACAATCGCAAGAACTGGCATTACAGCACAGAAATGTCATCTTAGCTCATCTAGTTTCTCTGGGGTTTAGACTCAACGACAAGAAAAACGTTCTTTCTCCTGCCCAGAGAATGACATATTTAGGGATCGTATGGAATTCGATCATGATGCAGGCACAGCTGTCTCCCGCTCGAATCAAGACCATTCAGAATACTCTGAGCAAAGTCAGGCTAGGCCAAGATCGAACTGTTCTTCAGTATCAAAGAATGTTAGGTCTCATGGCATCTGCGTCCTCTGTGATCCCTATGTGCCTTTTGCATATGAGACCGTTTCAGTTGTGGCTAGATTTCATCCAAGGGCCAATCCCCGAAGGTAGTTAAGGGTTACGCGCCACGGGCTACGTACCCTCTCTATGTGTCTCAGACCCCGGTTCCTCGCCTTGGGTCCCACTCTAGGTGTGTCTTGCCGACGCAGATTGCTAACGACAGACACCTCCCTGTCAGGCTGGGAAGCGGTCTTAAGTGGTCGTCCAGCTCAAGGGGAATGGGAGGGTTATCAGCTCGATTGGCACATCAACTGTCTCGAGTTGATGGCTGTATTTATGGCCCTGAAGTACTTCCTCCAGCAGCTGAGAGGCTGCCATGTCCTGGTGCGGGTGGACAACACAGCGGCAGTCTCTTACATAAATCACCAGGGAGGTCTGCGGTCGCGCCAGCTAAACAGACTAGCGCGACAGATTTTTCTTTGGGTCCAGGGCAAGCTCCTGTCACTCAAAGCAGTATATATCCCTGGATGCCTGAATGTGGGAGCGGATTTACTGTCCAGACAGAAAATACCAACGGGAGAAAGGAAACTCCACCCTGAGGTAGTGAAACGAATCTGGTTAAGATTTTATGAAACAGAGGTGGACCTCTTCGCCTACCAACAGACAGCGCAATGTCCCCTGTACTTCTCTCTGAGTCACCCAGCCCCCCTGGGTCTGGACACGATGGTGCATACATGGCCCAAAATGCACCTGTATGCGTTTCCTCAGGTTTCTCTTCTCCCAGGAGTTCTAGCCAGAGTTCGTCAACAAGGATCTTGCCTCTTACTGACAGCGCTGGTTGGCCGAACAGAGTATGGTTCTCGGAGATAATATCTCTCCTCGACGGCTCGCCTTGGGCAATACCTGAGAGGAGGGACCTTCTGTCTCAAGCGCAGGGGTTTATATTTCATCCCCGGCCTGAGCTGTGGAACCTTCATGTTTGGCCCCTGAAGGGTACCAACTGAGGGACACTGGGCTTTCACCTGAAGTTATTGAGACCATTCTGAGTGCAAGGGCTCCTTCCACTAGAAAAAGTTATGCAAATAAATGGGGTGTCTTTGAAAGGTGGTGCACTGCACATAATGCAGATCCAGTTAACTGCCAGATTGCTTCAGTTCTGGACTTCCTGCAGGAGAAATTGTCAGTAGGCACATGCCCCGCCACTCTCAGGGTTTATGTGGCCGCTCTGTCGGCTTGCCACACCTTGATTGATGGGGTTTCACTGGGGAAAATCCTTTGCTCACTTGCTTCGTTCGTGGGGCCATGCGACTGAGGCCTCCCGTTAGAACCAGGATCCCTTCATGGGACTTAGCTATAGTCCTTGAGGGTCTGGTTGAGACCCCTTTGAACCTCTAGAGTCAGTGTCTGAAAAGTTCCTGACTCTAAAGATGGTTTTTCTTATGGCTATCACTTCTTTAAAAAGAATTGGGCATTTGCAGGCTCTGTCTGTCTTGCCATCCTGCTTAGACTTTGCCCCAGGAATGGCGAAAGCGATATTGCATCCTCATCCTGACTACCTGCCTAAGGTTCCTTTCTCGACTGTACATCCGGTCACTCTTGAGGCCTTCCGTCCTCTGCCATTCACAACGCCGGATCAGGAGAAACTTCATAGACTGTGTCCAGTCCGTGCTCTTCAGGCCTACGTCCACCGTACTAGCCAGTGGCGTAAGTCAGGTCAACTATTTGTTTGTCATGGGGGCCATAACAGGGGGGCGGCCGCCACAAAACAGACAATGTCACATTGGGTGAGGGATGATATTGCCCTTGCCTATGAGGCGCGCGGTCAAGCTTCGCCAGTAGGCATCAGGGCTCATTCTAACAGGGGGGGTCGCTTCTTCTAATGCTTTGGCAGGGGGTGCCCCTCTGCAGCATGTTTGTAATGCAGCAGACTGGTCATCTCCGCACACATTCATAAGATTTTATAGTTTGGATGTTCATGCCACTCCGGGCTCTCACGTCCTTGAGTCAACATCACAAGCTCATGTCTGAGACCTTTCGCGTTCTTGTGAGCACACACTACACAACCGTAAGGGGTCCAGACACCCACAGTGCGGTGGCTTGCGTATTCTCGTTCCCATAAGCGCTGAATCAAGCGCAGCATTAAGTGTAGCTTTTGACAGGGAAAGTCTCGGGTTACTTGACTGTAACCTTTGTTCCCTGAAAAAGCGGAACGAGATGCTGTGCTTCATTGCCGCACTGAGGATGTCCCAGGACTGCTCTTCAGACAAATATACCTGACGATGCACCTGTGGCACATCTATTTATAGCCCCTGGTACTGGCGCATTCTAATGATGTCACCAACAGAGGCTATAAAGGTTCTAGTCAATTTCATTGACGTGTTGCACACATATTCACAGCTGGTCACTCCTAAAGACGTTCCCATAAGCACTGAAACATGCGCAGCATCTCGTTCCGATTTTTCAGGGTACAAGGGTTACAGTCAAGTAACCCGAGACGTTCTGCAGATAGAAACACCTTGTTGATGACAGAAGTCAAAAGAGAATGGCCAGACTGGTTCGAACTGACAAAGTCTACTGTAACTCAGATAACCGCTCTGTACAACTGTGGTATGCGGGTTGGCACTGTTTTGGCGGTACGAGGGGGACCTACACAATATTAGGCAGGTGGTTTTAATGTTGTGGCTGATCGGTGTATTTGTATATATATATATATATATATATATATATATATATATAGGGTGTAAAAAGATATTGTATCGTATTATACGATATGGCACCCACTATACAAGACCATATGTATCATACAATACATAAACAAACACATTATAGTGTAATTAAAACCAAGCAGCGCAACGCTGCAGTAACATTCTCCTCCCTGGAAAGGCGGAGCTGAGCGCTCACAGGACAACAGAGCAACAGATCTACATTACAGGTGAGAAGATTGATGGCAAACGGCAAGTAGATTGTAGCGTTACAGCTTGTCGAATTTGCCAAACAACGGTGTCATGTCCTGGCGCTACAGTACATGAAATGTTGTTTTATTTATGCCAACATCACCTCGCAAATTGGTGGATTTGCGATGCAGAAACAGCAGTGGCAGCAGCAAAGTTGCACCTCTCCCAGAGACAAGGAGCAAGACGCTCATAAATAAAAACAAGTTTATTCAAAAATCTGACAACGTAAGAAACCCACGATTACATGAGACTTATTATTCTCTGGTTTTGTCATCGAAATGTAAACAGGTATGAGTACAACACTTGTACACATGTTAAGCCGGTAATAATGCCAGTAAAGTTGACAAGCAAAGTGAAACTGGGGAAAGAGGGTAAAAAAAAAAAAGTGTGCCAAACAGTTTTTGCTCAAGCTGCTAAATAGTACTGGATTTTGTACATAATCGTTAAACCAGAGGTCAGATTCCTCTCTAGTCTGCCTCAGTAATCAATTAGTTGATTGTCGACCATTCTGACCAATCCCTAAAAGCAATATTGATCCTCAAAACAACAATAATTATTTTAACCAATTGCTTTACTTTTAACGAGACCCTGAAAATGCCTTCCAGTGCAAAAGTCAGGTATCAGAGCACATTGTCAGCAACATTCCCTGCCTTTTCCCCATTGCATTGGTTTCATCCTAATCTTAACACACAAAATAAGTTTCAAAATGAACTGAGTCTACTTAAACTGATTTTGTTTACATAAAATGCATGCCAGCATTTTATCTTGGAGCAGCAATAGTAATCCCTGTATAGTTGCCAGCCACTTTCAGATTTATTGATGTTTATCTGTTAAAATTGTTTAGATAGGGTCCCTGCTGTTGTTGTTAAGAGATTTATGGTACATGAGCATACCTGATTACAGAGTATTTATTTGAGTACACATTAAAGTAGTAGAGGGGAGAGGTAGATGGTCTTCGGCATCTTCCTTCTCATCTGCTATTTGAACAATAGGATAGCATGGCTGGTAGAAGAATACAAATCATAGGTCCTAAGCCAATTAAACAGATTGAAAAGGGAAGGTTTTCCCAATCTACTATAACTTTAGGCTTCGACTTAAAAGTTCATTGCACAGGATGTCAGATTTTAAAAGTCAAGCAACATTAAAGGGCATCTCTACAGATTTAACGATCTTAGATTTGTGCTAAGTTTGAAAGGTTTAGTGTTGTATCTTTGACCATCTCGTTCGAAGATATTAGTCTTAAATTAAGTCTCAGGGGTAACATGCATTCCTGGCACTTGTGCTTTTAGGCTAATCATCTTGCTATTGATCTGTGGCACAGGCAACAAGGATGGATCTCCCGAGAGAGAGAGAGAGAGAGAGAGAGAGAGAGAGAGAGAGAGACAGAGAGAAAGAGAGAGAAAAGTGTTTTATCAGTAATGTACTCAGAAACTTAGAGCACAGAGACATGAAACTGGAGTTATGTAGGGCAGCTTATGAAAGGAAAAAGCTACCCATGGCCATTCAATTTTTCACCGGTCTTAGAGATGCTTTATAATAACTATACAACGGATATTTTTAAACTTCACTTGTAGAATTGATTGAGATCTCTTTTTGCCATCTGACTCTTAAGACTTATTTAGGCTGTGTATATACTTACAGTCAATCGCCATTAGGGATCCTACCTGAAGTGACCAAACAATGATCAATACTTAATGGGCATTGACTTAAATTGAATTCAGAAAGAGATGCTCATGACTTCTGCTTTCTTGTTCTCACTGTACAGGGCTGAAAATCCGCGAAGTTATGATCAATGTTACCAGGCAGCAGGTAGAGGATTTTCATGGTCCAGAAGACTACTGGTGCCTCTGTGTTGCCTGGAGTCATCTAGGAACCTCGAAGAGTCGTAAAGCCACCGTGAGGATAGCCTGTGAGTATACCGAGACATTTACAAATCTTTTAAAACATTCAAACATTTCTTTCTCTTTTAGCATTGCTCGAAAGGAGTTGAAAGAAACATTGCTTGCATGGCAAAGCTAAAACGTATTTAATTTGTTATTTTAGGGCTGTCAAATTAATTTAATTATCATCAAAGCTCAACAATTATGAAATATAACATCTGATCAGGCAACACTGTAAACTAATGAAAAAGCAGGTGAATTACTGTGGGCTAGTGGCAAAAATCTATTACATGTTGTTTTGTTAATTTGTTTTTAAATAAGGAACGTCATGGTTACTGGTGTAACCTCCGTTCCCTGATGGAGGGAACGAGACGTTGGTGTCGATGTAGTGACACTAGGGGTCACTCTTGGGAGCCCGAGACACCTCTGGTCTTTGATAAAAGGCCAATGAAAATTGGCGAGTGGTATTTGCATGCCACTCCCCCGAACATACGGGTATAAAAGGAGCTGGTATGCAACCACTCATTCAGGTTTTACGCTGAGGAGCCGATATAAGGTCCGGCCATTTCAGCGGGTAGTTCAGCGTTGTGGCAGGAGGGACCAACGTCTCGTTCCCTCCATCAGGGAACGGAGGTTACACCAGTAACCATGACGTTCCCTATCTGTCACTCACTCGACGTTGGTGTCGATGTAGTGACACTAGGGGTCCCTATACAAAACGCCACAAGGCTGAACTGTGTTACGTGAACTGGCGGTGTGTGGTGGGCAGACTTTCTGTGTGCCTCATAGCCAGCACACCAGGTCTACACGTAACCTCCCCCAACACAGTTATGAGTGTTGAACGGCCCTTTTTGGGGACAAGTCGACAACCCAGAGATAGAGACAGGCTTAACCCAGTCATGGCCTCTTTCCCCTTCTCTTTTTCCACTCCCTAAAAAAGAAGGGGGATTATCCGACTGGGCCGCCAGGTCTAGTCGGGGGGTGTCCCTCCCAAGGGGAGGACACCGCGGAGACCACACCTCGCCCCAAGAGAGGGGGGGATATTTAAGTGGAAGAATACATCACATGGTCTTTCCAACCATGTGGAGAGCCTTCAAGGTAGATCCTACCCAATGGGGGAGGAGTTACTACAACATGGAGACTGAGGGGCTCTGCCCAAGGAAGACGCAGTTTGCCAGTAGGGAAACGAACTAGAGGAAGATATAGATCGCATGGGGTTAGCCTTACAGGGAACCGCCACATGCGGAGCACCTACCCTAGAACCGGGCTCTTGGTTAGCGCGTGTACTGGGCCGGCAGCGAGTCTCTCCGAAAACTCGACTGCCACAGGGCTCGGAGGAAGTCAACCAGGGAACAACCTTTGTGAACACTACTGGGAATTAACAGCGCACATCTTCAGCTCAAAAGGAGGTGGAAGGCGCTATGTGCAAGCGATACACCCGGCCGGCTATCCCGGGCTTATCCGCTTGTGTTGCATGCCACTACCTGGGACGAAACCGGTTCCACCCGGAGGTTGTAGAACCTTGCAAAGGTGTTGGGTGTTGCCCAGCCCGCTGCTCTGCAATGTCTGTTAGAGAGGCACCTCTGGCCAGGGCCCAAGAAGCCGCTACACCATGAGTAGAATGGGCTCGTAGCCCTACCGGGGGTGGCATGTTTTGGGCGAGACATGCCATAGTTATGGCGTCAGTGAGCCAGTGGGCGATCCTCTGCTTGGAGACAGCGCTTCCTTTCCGCTGTGCACCGAAGCAGACAAAGAGCTGCTCAGAGAGTCTAAAGCTCTGCGTGCAATCCAAATAGATGCGCAAAGCGCGCACCGGACACAGCAACGCCAGGGCTGGGTCTGCCTCCTCCTGGGGCAGCGCTTGCAGGTTCACCACCTGGTCTCTAAAAGGAGTGGTGGGAACCTTGGGCACATAGCCCGGTCGGGGGTCTCAGGATCACGTGAGAATAGCCCGGACCGAACTCCAGGCACGTTTCGCTGACAGAGAACGCTTGCAGGTCACCTACCCTCTTGATGGAAGTGAGTGCAGTCAGGAGGGCAGTCTTCAAGGAGAGTGCCTTAAGCCCGGCTGACTGCAAAACTCAAAGGGGGCTCTCTGTAGACCCTGAAAAACTACAGAGGTCCGATGAGGGAACAAGGTGTGGCCTGGAGGGATTCAGCCTCCTGGCGCCTCTTAGGAACCTGATGATCAGATCATGCTTCCCTAAGGACTCACCGTCGACTGCGTCATGGTGTGCTGCTATGGCAGCAACGTACACCTTCAAGGTGGAAGGGGACAGCCTCCCTTCCAACCTCTCTTGCAGGAAGGAAAGCACTGATCTGACTGCGCACCTCTGGGGGTCTTCCTGATGGGAAGAACACCACTTAGCGAACAGACACCACTTAAAGGCATACAGGCGCCTCGTAGAGGGAGCCCTAGCCTGAGTGAATGTGTCTACCACCGCAGGTGGGAGACAGCTTAGGTCTTCCGCGTCCCGTCCAGGGGACAGACATGGAGATTCCAGAGGTCTGGGCGCGGGTGCCGGATGGTGCCCCTTCCCTGAGAAAGAAGGGCCTTTCTCAGGGGAATTTGCCTGGGGGGAGCTGTCACGAGGAGCGTGAGGTCCGAGCACCACGTCTGGGCGGGCCAGTAGGGTGCTTACCAGGACGACCTTCTCCTCGTCCTCCCTGACCTTGCACTGGGTCTGTGCGAGCAGGCTCACTGGGGAAAACGCATATTTGCGAATGCCAGGGGACCAGCAGTGTGCCAGCGCGTCTATGCCGAGGAAGGCCTCGGTGAGGGCGTACCAGAGCGGGCAGTGGGAGGATTCTTGGGAGGCGAACAGGTGCACCTGTGCCTGACTGAATCGACTCCAAATCAGCTGGACCACCTGAAGGTGGAGTCTCCACTCTCCCTTGAGGGTAACCTGTTGTTACGGCGCGTCCGCCGAAGTGTTGAGGTTGCCCGGGATGTGAGTGGCTTGCAGCGACTTGGTGCTGCTAACTCCGTTGGAGGAGACGGCGGGCGAGTTATGACATACAGCGGGAGCGCAGACCGCCTTGGCGGTTGACATATGCTACCGCTGCCGTGCTGTCTGTCCGAACTAGCACGTGCTTGCCCTGGATCAACGGCCGGAACCTCCGCAGGGCGAGCAGAATTGCCAGTAACTCGAGGCAGTTGATGTGCCAACGCAGCTGTGGACCCGTCTAGAGGCCGGCGGCTGCGTGCCCGTTGCCAACAGCACCCCAGCCCATTTTGGAGGCGTCTGTCGTGACCACGACGCGCCTGGAGACCAGTTCTAGCGGAACACCTGCTCGTGGAAACGAGAGGTCGGTCCAAGGGCTGAAAAGACGGTGACAGACTGACGTAATGGCCACGCGGTGTGTCCCGTGGCGCCATGCCCGTCTCGGGACTCGAGTCTGGAGCCAGTGCTGAAGCGGCCTCATATGCATCAACCCGAGCGGGGTGGCCACCGCCGAGGACACCATATGCCCCAGGAGCCTCTGAAAATGTTTCAGTGGAACCGCTGTTTTCTGTTTGAACGCCTTCAAACAGGCCAGCACCGACTGGGCGCGCTCGTTCGTAAGGTGCGCCGTCAAGGAGACTGAGTCCAACTCCAAACCGAGAAAAGAGATGCTCTGAACCGGGAGGAGCTTGCTCTTTTCCCAGCTGACCCGAAGCCCTAGTCGGCTGAGGTGTGAGAGCACCAGGTCCCTGTGTGCGCATAACCCGTCTCGAGAGTGAGCTAGGATTAGCCAGTCATCGAGATAGTTGAGAATGCGAATGCCCACCTCCCTTAACGGGGCAAGGGCAGCCTCTGCGATCTTCGTAAAGACACGAGGAGACAGGGACAGGCCGAAAGGGAGGACTTGTACCGATACGCCTGACCCTCGAACGCAAACCGCAGGAAGGGTCTGTGTCGAGGAAGGATCGAGACGTGAAAGTACGCATCCTTCGGGTCTACCGCCGCGAACCAATCTTGATGCCGGACGCTCGCTAGAATGCGTCTTTGCGTCAGCATCTTGAACGGGAGTCTGTGTAAGGCCCGGTTCAGTACTCGCAGGTCCAAGATTGGCCGCAACCCACCGCCTTTTTTCGGTACAATGAAGTAGGGGCTGTAAAACCCCCTCTTCATCTCGGCTGGAGGGACAGGTTCTATCGCGTCCTTCCGTAGGAGGGTAGCGATCTCCGCGCAAGGTAGCAGCGTTTCCATCTTTCACCAAGGTGAAGTGGACACCGCTGGACCTGGGCGGATGCCCAGCGAAGTGAATCGTGCAGCCGAGTCGGACGGTCCGGACCAGCCCTCGCGACGGACTGGAAAGCGCAAGCCATGCACCCGAGTTCCGCGCAAGGGGGACCAAAGGGACAACGTCATCAGATGTACCGGCGGGTGGGGCCTCGCGGCGGGGCGGAGCTTGAGGTGCCACACCACATCGTGGCCGTGCTGAGTCCGAGGACATCGAAGCACTTACCTGGCTCCTTGTGACCACCCCCGGAACAGCCTGGGACGGGGGAGGAAGAGGCTTGTCCTCATGACCCGTGGAGACTGTCACATTGGGGCGGATTTGTGCCACAGCTGGGCGCTCAGGGCGGGAGACCGCCGCTGGAGCACCAACCTGCCAAATGGAGTCGTGGACGGTGGTCGTGATGCCAGCCGTACACACCGAATATGTGACCCAGGGAACAAGGAAACCACTCTTGCGGAGCTCTTGAGTACTGCAGCCACTTGGGCATGCAGCGCAATTTAAATGCAAAAGGTAACAAAAAGAAGATCTGCTTACCAGCTCCAGAGCAGCGGGTTTCGTTGTCCCTGGGTCGCCTGTCTCAGGGGCGCTTCGAAGACCTCCGTGGGTTCTTCGGTGCCAGCTGTGAGACGGGTGGCGTCGGCTTCCTGCGGTGGGCTCCACGCCGGGGCCGGGCCGGAGGGGCGGGCTGCGGCGGAGCCGGTGCAGTCACCGCAGGGGGACGCCCTCGGCGATGAGTAGATGGGGGGATCTTGAGCCACGCCGGGGCAGGACAAGCCGGCTAGCATCCATCTACTGCTCTACCATCGAGAACTGCTGGGCAAAGTCCTCGACAGTGTCGCCGAATAGGCCCGCCTGGAAAATGGGGGCAGCAAGGAATCGTGTCCTGTCGGCCTCACCCATCTCGACCAGGTTGAGCCAAAGGTGGCGCTCCTGGACCACTAGTGTGGCCATCGTCCACCCGGGAGACCGCGCCGTGACCTCCGTCGCTCGGAGAGCGAGGTCGGTCGCCGAGCGCAGTTCCTGCATCAATCCCGGGGCGGAACTACCCTCGTGCAGTTCCTTTAGCGCCTTGGCGGACTTGCAGGAGATCCATGGCGTGCAGGGCGGAGGTGGCTTGTCCAGCAGCGCCGTAGGCTTTGACCGTCAGAGACAACGTAAACCTACAGGCCTTGGACGGGAGCTTTGGGCACCCACGCCAGGTGGCGGCGCTCTGCGGGCATAGGTGCACCGCTAGCGCCTTTATCCACCGGGGGATTGCCAAATAACCCTTGGCCGCCCCACCATCGAGGGTAGTGAGAGCGGGGAAGCTGAAAAGATCGGGACCGGGCAGTAAAAGGTGCCTCCCGCGATCTTGTCAGCTCTTCATGCACTTCCGGGAAGAAAGGAACGGGGCGGGGCGTGGCTTTGAGCGGCGCCACGAGCCCAGGAACCAATCACAGAGCCGCGAGGGTTCAGGGAAGAACGGTGAAATCCACTCTAACCGACGCTCGCGGCTGTCCGGGAAAGCATGTCGTCATCTCCGCGTCAGCCTGTGACTGGGCGATCGACCCCGAAGGGAGGAGCCCAGCCGAGGCTTCCGACTGGACGAGCCCGCTCTCCGATGCTGCGCTCGAGAGCTCATCACTTTCGCGGGCTCCGAATAAGAGGTCGAACTCGCCGTGAGACGAGCCGGCGGACTCACCCGGAAGCCCGATCGGGGCAGACGAGCGTGCTGGGGAATGGGAGGTCCGCGGGAGGATACCCGGCGGAGGCGGTCCCATTGGGGTCCCCAAATCGCCCCCAGTGCTAGCCGCGCTGGCCTCAAACCCGTGGGTAAAAGGACCGAGGCGGGAGCCTCTGGGGTGGCTCGCTTCCTTACGAAGGCGAGCCGCGACCGCAACGTTGCCATGGACACATTCTCGCAATGAGAATGTGACCATCCACGAACGCTGTCTCCACGTGAGCAGTGCCCAGACACGAAAGACAGTGATCGTGACCGTTAGAAGGCGAGAGATAACGAGCACAACAAGGAATAACACACAATCGGAAAAGCATCTTTAAAAAGACGCGTCTTTAAAAAGACGTTCCGTGTGTGCGCTCTTTTAGAGAAATATATACTCTTTTAGAGGGGAAAAATGCTCTTTCAGAAAATATACTCTCTAGTTTTTCTGCCGAAGCGCCCAGGGGCGTTCTCTGCAGTGCACCAGTGCAGAGGGGGAGAAGCCGCTGAAATGCGCCGTCAGATCCAGCAGGTGAATGAACAGTAGTATTCAGCTCAATGAGCATGACCGTTCGGCTCCGAAGAGAAAATCTGAATGAGTGGTTGCATACCAGCTCCTTTTATACCCGTATGTTCGGGGGAGTGGCATGCAAATACCACTCGCCAATTTTCATTGGCCTTTTATCAAAGACCAGAGGTGTCTCGGGCTCCCAAGAGTGACCCCTAGTGTCACTACATCGACACCAACGTCGAGTGAGTGACAGATAGGGAACTAAATGCATTAAATCAGAATGCACTTAATTTAAAATGATATAGTTAGAGGCAAATTTGAGCAAAGTCTGAATATTAGATTAAACTAATTTCTTTAGTTTAAAAATGTATAGTTAATTAATGGTTAAAAATTGATAATTATTTTCATCAATCGAATTATTTTTCAATAAAATTTGCTAGTAAATCAAGAACTCTGAAGAGAAGCCTGATCACTGAAGTGTTTTGTTTTTATAGATGCTGAATTTCCACAGTTTTTGGATATTTTGTAGTGCTTTCTTCCAACTAATTGAAAGAATTTGCAGTGTATGTGAAAGACAATCCACTGCTGTACATGCACAGTCGGGGAGAAGCAGAACTGTCAACCAGCGACACCTGCAACACAAGCAGATGCCTGGAAACACCATCAAGACTGCCTACACTCTCTTGCTCTCTTGCCCTGGCTTTCCAAGGTTGCATAGTCAAAACTAAGGGCAAGGGAGCGTAGAGAGCAAGATGCTGAGTAGAGAAGGCGATAGATAGGCCAGATAATGGCTCGGACTCTGCCCGCTGTGACAGCTGCCTCTTATCTTTTCAAACAGACCTCCGAAAGAACTTCGAGCAGGATCCTCAAGGGGAGGAAGTGCCAATCAAGGGTATGATTGTGCTGCATTGCCGTCCCCCGGAGGGAGTGCCCATGGCAGAGGTAAGACCCATCCTCTCAGCCTCTGACATCATTCCTACAGGGACAATATCTGGGAAGAGCAGTGCGTGCTCTCTGCTGACTGGAGAGGGGCTTCAGTGCTTTTGTTTTCAACCGATATACAGAGAAAGTGTTGCCTGTTTCTGTGCTTAAAAGGTATGGTTTACCCAAAAATGAAAAATATTGTCATCAATTACTTACTCTCATGTTGTTCCAAAACTATTTGACTTGTTCAGTCTCAGTAACCATTCACTTTCATTGCATCTTTTTTTCCATATAATGAAAGTGAATGGTGACTAAGGCTGTCATTCTGCCAACATCTCCTGTACTCCATAGAAGAAAGTAAGTAAAATGGATTTGTAACAACACGATGATGAGTAAATGATGACAGAATTTTCATTTTTGATTGAGCTATCCCTTTAAAAAAGAACAGCAACTGTGCACTGACTCTTGTGATAATATTTGATCAATTTATTTCAGCTTAATACGGGGTTGTGTGCAGTCAAAGTTCATGTAAGGTACAAAGACGACAGGTCCACATATCATGGATCGTGAGCAGGTGATATATGTTTATAATATACGTGTGTGTGACTGTGGCAGGGTTTGGATCTTGGCAGCCAGCAATGCTTCATGAATGATTCAGAGATGAAATGGAAGAGCTCTGTCAGATTCTGTCTCCTCAAGAACACAGTGGACAGAAAAGGAGGAAATCTGTGAAGAACTAGAAGACAAGAATCTCTCCTTAAGTCCTTTGTCAACATAAATGAAGTCATCTATAAAGTGGATAGTGAATAATGTAGAGTGCAGACTAGCAATGGGCAATCCAGTCCATTCCAGCACACCTCTGCCATGAAAATTTTAAATCCAAGCTGTGAGGGGGAGGGGTGCAAAGATTTATAAGGCATCATTTTACCAGCCTGCAGGATGCTAACACTCACTCACTCACTCACTCACTCTCTCTCTCTCTCTCTCTCTCTCTCTCTCTCTCTCTCTCTCTCTCTCTCTCTCTGTGCTAGTGGAAATGTGTTTGTGGTTTTAAACTGTCATAAACACCCCCTTGAGATATGCTCTGTAGGATTTCTGTGGTCATAAAGCTAACAAGATGTATGCCTTTTTGCATCAATCTTTTTTTTTTTTTTTCTTTCGCTGATGGCTTTTAAGATATATAACCTACTAGATCTCTGTTACAATATGTAAGCAAATACTAGGTATGTTCTAGAGTATTGTCATTGGTCACTGTTACTTCACATTCACATTTATGTGATGTTCATCAGAATGTCCAAACTGCTTTTAACCATACAACAAAGGTGTATGATGATTTACACTGCCAAGCTCCAAAAAGTACAAAAAGAATCATCATAAAAGTAGCCTGAACAACTTGTCTACAATATTCAAAATCTTCAGAAGCCATTTTAAAAAACTTTTTTCTGATGAACAGATCAAAGCTTATGCGTTATTCGCTAATAATATTTCCCTCTGCCAGAGCTGACACAAAAGGACTCTCCTTTTGTGTTTCACAGAAGAACATAATATGTGGTTGGAACAGCATCAGGGTGAGTAATGACAAGAAGTTCATTTTTGGGTGAATTGTTTCTTTAAAAGGGTGCGGTGTTCCTTTAAATTGTGGCAGTATTTTTGTATTGAATTAAATGTTGTCATGAAATTATGCTGTGTCTACACAGGGGGGCTTCTTAGCACTTCAGTAATTACAACTGCAACACAAAAACATTGAAATGACCTTTCACAAAGAGAAAAGTTTTCTTATTTCAGACCTAAACTGTTACAAGTTTCCCCAGAGAGCTGCTTAAGCCTTTCTGCATAGTTGGTCTAGACTGTGTTATCATAAAAATCTTTTTAATGAGATTATGCAAACTAAAGTTGTGCTACTGAGGAGCAGTACTCATTTGGCCAGCAAAACTTTTTGTGATGTGTTTTTATGAATAATCGCTGCCTTTGTTGTATTAAATACCCTTTTTCAATTTTAGTTGGGCTGAAGAATGGTCACACTTTTACTGTTTTGTCACTGGGCTATTAACAGAATGCTTTGAGAGAACCCATAGGGGAAAAAACACAGATAAAAAAGTAATATCTCATATCTTGTATTTCTGTTTTATACCTCTTTTCCTTTATTCCTACCTGTTTCCAATTTTTTTGCTTTCTCCTTTATTTTGCTCTTGTGCTGTAACAGCCACCATGTGAATGATGAGTGAATGATGATCCTCATGATCTAACAAGCCAATTACAGGCCTGTCTGAGCTGGGTGGTATCGTCTCTCTGTTGATAAGGCTGATCAGGGAAGAATGGTAATGTGCTTGTGTGTCCAGGAAAGGATGAGAGGATGTGCTTTATGTTTGTGGTTGCCTTTCCTTCTGTATTAAACTTCTTATTGGCCACCATGGGAACTGTAGCACAGCCCAACTCTGTGTACACTGGGTACACCCAGTGTGTTTAAAAAAATAAATAAAAATAAATAAAAAATTAGGATTGTTCCAGTTTCTAATTCAGACTGTATAAGCGCATATCAAAGAATAAATTGGGATTTTGACATTTGAAATTGAGTTGAATGGAAAAACTAGGGAAGAACGAGTCTGTGCAAATGGAATCCATTTATGGACTTCAAGGATTAATGTAACAGAGATGACTTGGATTACAAGGATCACTTCAATCCTACTGATGAACTGATAAAACCTGACCTAACAATATATTTTCCATTAGAAAAAGGGGTAAAAGCGGCTCCAGTGAGCAATAGATGATTCCTCTGAAATGTTTGCTATTGTGCAGAATGCAATTGCGTTGAGCATACAGTACATTGGTTTTTGAGGTTGAATTTATAAAACACATGTATACACTGTAAGTCTGCCTGAACCCTTTCTGGCCTCTCACTGACCCTACTTCATTGACGTCCTGTCTCAGGAAATATCTGAGTCAGATTCTTTGATATTTAGAAAGAAAACAGATTGTCTTAAAATGTAGTGGAGACATGCTGTAGCGCAGAAAAACCTGTTAGAGTTAAAATGTATTATTTTACTTTATAGATGGATAATCCATCACTGTGTTGATTTATTGACAATAATGTATTGCCATAGTTAACTTATTATTTATGCCGCCATTTTCATGTTAATAGGAAGGCAGAAGTATTGGATAGCCCTGGTAGAATTTCTGTGATTTGGGTGGTTGGTTTGATCTGTGATGGTGGTGTTGCACAAAGGTTAAAGCTCTTGTATTACTTGCACATGCTAAATAACCATTTACTTGACTGAAATAATGCAGTCATAACCGGACCCATAACTAGAATACTTGAAGTGTCTTTATTTGAGAATATTGTTCTAAAATATTGCAGAAAAGAACTGGGAAGCAACTCAGCAGGACATTTTTGAATAAAGCATGTTTAAAGAGCTCTTACTAAAACAAGGACAAGATTAACTATTGCATATACTGAGACAGAGAAGGGTTGGGGTTAGATGAATGATTCCACTGCCCTGGGGTATCTGCAGATGAGTACTTGAGCTTAACAGTAGTGTCTTGAATCACAATCACAGTTGCATTATAGTGATTTGCTAACCCTGAGCACTAGGCAACCCTTGAATTGCTAACAAAATGGCCATTAAAAACTAAATCATGACCTTGGAAAAATTGTGCTCAAAAGTTTGCATACCCTGGCAGAAATTGTGACATTTTGGCATTGATTTTGAAAATATGACTGATTATGCCTTTTATTTAAGGATAGTGATCATATGAAGCCATTTATCATCACATCATCACATTATGATCCTTTTTCAATCATAATGATAACAGAAATCACCCAAATGGCCCTGCTCAAAAGTTTACATACCCTTGAATGTTTGGCCTTGTTACAGACACACAAGGTGACACACACAGGTTTAAATGGCAATTAAAGGTTAATTTCCTACACCTGTGGCTTTTTAAATTGCAATTAGTGCCTGTGTATAAACAGTCAATGAGTTTGTTACTCACATGGATGCACTGAGCAGGCTAGATACTGAGTCATGGGGAGCAGAAAAGAACTGTCAAAAGACCTACGTAACAAGGTAATGGAACTTTATAAAGATGGAAACAGATATAAAAAGATATCCAAAGCCTTGAAAATGCCAGTCAGTACTGTTCAATCACTTATTAAGAAGTGGAAAATTCGGGGATCTCTTGATACCAAGCCAAGGTCAGGTAGACCAAGAAAGATTTCAGGCACAACTGCCAGAAGAATTGTTCGGGTTACAAAGAAAAACCCACATGTAACCACAGGATAAATACAGGCTGCTCTGGAAAAAGACGGTGTAGTTGTTTCAAGGAGCACAATACAATGACACTTGAACAAAAATGAGCTGCATGGTCAAGTTGCCAGAAAAAAGCCTTTACTGCTCCAGTGCCACAAAAAAGCCCGGTTACAATACAGTGCATCTGGAAAGTATTAACAGCGCTTCACTTTTTCCACATTTTGTGGACAAACAATACCCCATAATGACAATGTGAAAGAAGTTTGTTCGAAATCTTTGCAAATTTATTAAAATAAAAAACAGATAAAAAAAAAATCACATGTACATAAGTATTCACAGCCTTTGCCATGACACTCAAAATTGAGCTCAGGTGCATCCTGTTTCCACTGATCATCCTTGAGATGTTTCTATAACTTGATTGGAGTCCACCTGTGGTAAATTCAGTTGATTGGACATGATTTGGAAAGGCACACACCTGTCTATATAAGGTCCCACAGTTAACAGTGCATGTCAGAGCACAAACCAAACCATGAAGTCCAAGGAATTGTCTATAGACCTCTGAGACAGAATTGTATCGAGGCACAGATCTGGGGAAGGGTACAGAAAGATTTCTGCAGCATTGAAGGTCCCAATGAGCACAGTGGCCTCCATCATCCGTAAATGGAAGAAGTTTGGAACCACCAGGACTCTTCCTAGAGCTGGCCACCTAGCCAAACTGAGCGATCAGGGGAGAAGGGCCTTAGTCAGGGAGGTGACCAAGAACATGATGGTCACTCTGACAGAGCTCCAGCATTTCTCTGTGGAGAGAGGAGAACCTTCCAGAAGAACAACCATCTCTGCAGCACTCCACAATCAGGCCTGTATTGTAGAGTGGCCAGACGGAAGCCACTCCTCAGTAAAAGGCACATGACAGCCCACCTGGAGTTTGCTAAAAGGCACCTGAAGGACTCTCAGACCATGAGAAACAAAGATTGAACTCTTTGGCCTGAATGGCAAGCGTCATGTCTGGAGGAAACCAGGCACTGCTCATCACCTGGCCAGTACCATCCCTACAGTGAAGCATGGTGGTGGCAGCATCATGCTGTGGGGATGTTTTTCAGCGGCAGGGACTGGGAGACTAGTCAGGATCAAGGGAAAGATGAATGCAGCAATGTACAGAGACATCCTTGATGAAAACCTGCTCCAGAGCGCTCTGGACCTCAGACTGGGGCGAAGGTTCATCTTCCAACAGGACAACATCCCTAAGCACACAGCCAAGATAACAAAGGAGTGGCTACGGGACAACTCTGTGAATGTCCTTGAGTGGCCCAGCCAGAGCCCAGACTTGAACCCGATTGAACATCTCTAGAGAGATCTGAAAATGGCTGTGCACCGATGCTCCCCATCCAACCTGATGGAGCTTGAGAGGTCCTGCAAAGAAGAATGGGAGAAACTGGTGTGCCAAGCTTGTAGCATCATACTGAAAAAGACTTGAGGCTGTAATTGGTGCCAAAGGTGCTTCAACAAAGTATTGAGCAAAGGCTGTGAATACTTATGTACATGTGATTTGTTTTTCTAGTTTTTTTTTTTAAATACATTTGCAAAAATTTCAAACAAACTTCTTTCACATTGTCATTATGGTGTATTGTTTGTAGAATTTTGAGGAAAATAATGAATTTAATCCATTTTGGAATAAGGCTGTAACAACAAAATGTGGAAAAAGTGAAGCACTGTGAATACTTTCCGGATGCACTGTATGCCCAACAACACCTTGACGCAGCTCACAGCTTCTGGCACACTGTAATTTGGAGTAACGAGATCAAAATAGAGCTTTATGGTCACAACCATAAGCGCTATGTTTGGAGAGGGGTCAAAAAGGGCTATAGTGAAAAGAATACTATCCCCACTGTGAAGCATGGTGGTGGCTTACTGATGTTTTGGGGGTGTGTGAGCTCTAAAGGCACGGGAATCTTGTGAAAATTGATGGCGAGATGAATGCAGCATGTTATCAGAAAATACTGGCAGACAATTTGCATTCTTCTGCACAAAAGCTGCGCATGGGACACTCTTGGACTTTCCAGCATGACAATGACCCTAAGCACAAGGCCAAGTTGACCCTCCAGTGGTTACAGCAGAAAAAGGTGAAGGTTCTGGAGTGGCCATCACTGTCTCCTGACCTTAATATCATCGAGCCACTCTGGGGAGATCTCAAACGTGCGGTTCATGCAAGACGACCAAAGACTTTGCATGACCTGGAGGCATTTTGCCAAGACGAATGGGCAGCTATACCACCTGCAAGAATTTGGGGCCTCATAGACAACTATTACAAAAGACTGCATGCTGTCATTGATGCTAAAGGGGGCAATACACAGTATTAAGAACTAAGGGTATGAAGACTTTTGAACAGGGGTCATTTAATTTTTTTCATTGTTGCCATGTTTTGTTTTATAATTGTGCCATTCTGTTATAACCTACAGTTGAATATGAATCCCATAAGAAATAAAAGAAATGTATTTTGCCTGCTCACTCATGTTTTCTTTAAAAATGGTACATATATTTCCAATTCTCCAAGGGTGTGCAAACTTTTGAGCACAACTGTAAGATAAATTGCATATAAAATAAATTGCTGCTAAATTGCAGTTTATATCTCCTTTTGAGCAGCTACCCAGCAAGAACATTTTAAATTG
This sequence comes from Myxocyprinus asiaticus, assembly GCF_019703515.2. Lineage (NCBI taxonomy): Eukaryota > Metazoa > Chordata > Actinopteri > Cypriniformes > Catostomidae > Myxocyprinus > Myxocyprinus asiaticus. The sequence goes on along the minus strand of NC_059347.1, from coordinate 42,602,391 downwards.
GTTCAACAAATACAACCTTAATTTTTTTTTTATTGTTTCAAAAAAAAAAAAAAAAAAAAAAACATTTTTATTAATTTTTAATTTGGTGAAAGCATTTGCACAAGTTATAGACTTGGATGTTTATTGGTTTGTTTAAGCTGAATACCTGTTTGAAAGTTGCTAGAAATGCTCATTGCATACCAAAGATGAAAACAGAAATTCAGACACTGTCTATGCTATCAAAGGTTGCTGTAGAAAGAAATGTTTCAGATGCATCATAGGTGTATCTATTTGTGTTGGTTTTGCCATCGTTTTGTGTGCATGAGGGTTTGATTGTATTCACAGTTATTGAGGTGGTGTTATGTTTCTGCTCCCTGAGGGGTGTCTATCAAACCTGTTTAATCACAGTAATTGCCCTGCTGAAAAATGAAGTAGTTTCAACAGCCTCTTCTCCAATATACACACACACAAACTCATTGGCATTTCTATTATGTTGGGGACTTTCCATTGTCTTCTGTTGATTTAGTGAGCTGATGATTTTTTCTATCCCTTCAGCCTACAATTTCCCCTAAACCTAACCATGACAGAATCTTCTTTTTTTTTTTTTTTTTAAGACATTTTTAAGTTATGTTCAGTGAGCCGTTTTGCTTGGTGGGACCACTGACTGGTCCCCAGAAAGTAAGCGATTTCAGATTCTACAATCCTTGTGGGTATGTGGACGCCACATGTAGGCAAAACCTGACAACCCACCTCCACTGATAAAAAGATTAAAAATATTTTCAAGTGGTTGACTTCCTGTCCTCTTTTTATGGGTGAGAGCAGAGTAGCCCCAATGCTTGTGATAAAAGCGAGGTCTTCACTTAGGCTGATCTCTTCCTATCAACAGGACCTTAATCAGGCAGGATATAAGCACTAATGAAATCACGAGATCCTCTTGAGGCTGTGGAAACTCCTCCATCAGCCCTGCCACCGTTTGCTGCACTATAATTGAAACAAATGTGCCAATTAGGCCATTCCTTTCGCACATCTTCTGCCACACATTCACTTAGCTAATTTTTATTTGTCCCCTACCTTTTCTCCTCTCTCTCTCTTTCCCCTTTTTATCTTTTCCCTCCTTCTTTTGACTGTTTTGCTCTCTCTCATACACACACACACACCCTCTCTCTCTCTCTTTCTTCATCAACATGCCTGTTCTCTGCACCTTTTCATCATTAACCAAAGGCTGAGATGAAGTGGTACTCAAGAATGCACAACAGGGCAAATGTGTCAATAAAGAATTCTGCTTTCACTGTGTCCTAATTGCCTATTTCAACTCCCAAGTTTCATTGAAAACACCAGTAAATGCATAAGAAAAGTGCTTTCTTCTAGCAAAGGTTTGTTGCATTTTAAGTAGTATATGGAAGATAAATGTCAATCTTTCTCACCCTTTTAACGCCACATGACTTCAGATTTCACCAAATATATTTTTATAGCTTCAACTTTACAAATATCTATTTTTGAGTCTTACTATGCATCTGGATTCCTCCTATAGCTCATAAAATAATTAAAATGTATTATGAACTATGAACATGAGGGTAATGTAATTCTGAGAAATGACCTGGAAATAGCACCGAGTTTAAAGTGCTGTGATTAAACTGGAGGAAGAGGGTGAAGAGGGCACAGCTGCAGTTACTGTTCAGAGCATGAGCACAGAATAAGTTTAACTAAACAGAATATATTATGGACCCACATTATCATAAAAACAATCAAATCAGATACATGGCGGTGTGTGACAGATGTGTATCACACAGCACATATTATTTGGTTTCTACCAATGTTTAAGTTAATTGTTTAATTTAGAGTTTAATGTGGTTGTCTTTTTGTAATCAAAGTTTAATTTAAAACATGAATACCAGGTGAAATAAGCACACAGGACAATATGTTCTTAAAACAGTTTATTAAGAACATCAAGGATGCTAATAGTAGGGTGCACACTTGCAGATTCCTGCTGTTTTAAAAGTGACCTTACCAGAGTTACTTAAAAAAAAAAAAAGAAGTATTCCATTACTAATTACTTTTGTAAAATTGTAATTAGATTGCTTTACTGATTACTTTATCTGGAAAGTAATTTGATTACTAATTACTTTACTTTGAAGTTACTTTCTAAAATCAAACCTGTGAGGGAAAAAACAAATGTGACACTGATAGCTCTTTTAGTACTTTAATATTGACTGAAATATTAACCAAAATTACAGCAATATGACAAAGACAGCAACTTAACTTTCTTATCTCAAATATGCTGTAGTAGTATCTTAAGGAATGTGTGTGTGTGGGTCCGCAATCTACAACCCTCTTAGCTGTGTGTGGCATGTGTACAGTAAGCTTGAATACCTGTGTTTGTGTTGGTGTGAAAGACAGAAAAAGAATACTAATAAACTGAAAACATTTCTGAAAACCCATTTGCAAACCTCCAGATAGTAAAACCATTGTGTATTTGAATGCTTGATTCTTTTCAGTGTGCATATACAGGTTTGCTTGTGTGTTGCATCATGCATGTCTGTGTGCATGTATGTTTGTGTGTGTACATGTGCAGCATGGGTATGTTTACACAACTTTACAGCGAGTGGATTAACTCCCTGCTTGTGCTCGGACGAATTGAGTATCCTTTATCACTTGCACATCTGTTACACTTTAGCACTGTGTTTTATTGTGAACAGTACATAAAGTACATAAAAAGCTGTATGCTTAGCAACGTCTTTATCAAGACACCGTTCTGCAAATGTTCCCACCTTTTGAGTGATATATCCCTGTCAGACGGGAACGAGCATTGTTTTCCTTATATACCCAAAACCGATCCCCTCTCCTCCTGCGGCAGCTGCAGAGGGACACCCGAGGGAGATAGGGCTGAGCGCGCGGATATTTAAGGAGGATTTGTCGGTGGCCCAGCCTTGCGTGCATCAGCCAGGGCTGGGAGCATGTTGACACAGATCTCGCTGAAATTGATTGTGTGCGCATGAAATCTTGAAATGCTTCACTTTCGTTTTCAATTTGAATAAACAACTACACTCCGCAGTATCCATAGTAACACAGCTCACTCATCTGCCATCACCGCGATATGTGTCCTCAATGCCATGGTGGTTTGTTAGAGCGCATGCTCAGTAGCAGACACAGCAGCACACATAAAGTACCAACATAGGAACATAATACATTTAAAAATGCATTCTACTTAATTAATATTATTGTTTTAGCAATAAATGTGAAACTGTAATCAGATTACTTAATTTTGTTAATTAACGAGTTACATTACTGCGTTAATGCAAAATGTAATCAGATTACACCCAACACTGCTCTGGAGCATGGAGTGAACAGCCACATTCCATGTGTCAGCAAACAAAGGGAGAAGTGAGGGTTTTAGCTCCACCTTTATGCTGGGCCAGAGAAACTGGACTGTGCCATTATGTTCAGAACTGGAGGGGGGATTTGTTTCTTCACTGTAATTTCATTATCTATTTGTTTTAGTAATTTAGGAAGTTAATTTATTGTATTATGACAGTTAGAATTCTGTTTGTATGTTGATTAAACGTGATGATTATGTCTGGGGTTATTTGAGTAAATTGTTATTTTGATGCTTACCTTTAATTATATTTGGTAGAGTACATGATGTGTATATATAGGTGTGGTGAAAGCAAGGTGAGAGAGTGGGACCGAAGGGATTTTGGTGTACTCTGGAGGAGCTGAATATGCAGCGCCGGTGGAAGCAGGGGTGCTTGCGGATCTGAAGGGGGTAGAGGAGGAGAAGGTAGAGAGGAAGGGCAGTCTCTGATCCATGCAAACAGAAGGTGGCGGTAAATGCACTTTCAAGTTTGCGAACTGCTGTTAATGAGAAGAAGAAGAAGGCCAGCGGGTCATTTTTAGTGATGGGAAGATCAGATCATTTTACTGACTTGGATCTTTGAGTCTTGTTCAGCAAAATGAATGAATCTTTATTCAAGTAATTTATTCATTTCGTTCATTTGAGCAGAATTAAATTAAAATGTTACATTTTCAAATAGCCAAACACAAAAAATTAACGAATCACTCTCTGAGACTACTCGTTCTTCTGAGTCACATAAAAGATTCGTTCAAAATTAACAAATCATTCATGAACGACCCATCACTAGTCATTTAGCACACAGTCGTCTGTTAGTCTGCTGACTTGTTTGATTTTGTTTGTTTTTTTCTTCTTCTTTGGTTGTTACTTTATTAACCAGGAATAGAGTTATAATCTGGAAGCCTGGTTTATTTGTTTTTACTTGATATTTGACTGATGATTTGAATTCTGCTTTTGCTGAGGAGAAATAAAATTCTTCTTTGTGCCATTGCCCTATTCCTAGCTCTGCCTAATTCTTGGCCATGACCATCACACTTCTGGTTTATTCTAGTTAGCCAAAAGGTTATTTTTCATCTGTAGTCCCTGGAGAGATGTTAGAGTCACCTGTTTTTGTTGTTGATGATTTTTTTTTTCCACTGGAATAAAGATTTGTTTCCTTGAAATTTCCTTGGTGGTGTTGTGTAACGGTTAAAAATGTAGGCTAGAAACCAAAATGTTGTAGGTTTGAGCCCTGCAATGGGTGATCCATGAGATTTTTTACTTTGCTTTTGAGCTAGGCACTTAAACCCAGTTTGCTCCAGGGCAACCGTCCCTGTAATAAGTAAACTGCAAGTAACACTGCATAAATTTGTCTTCTAACACCCTGATCTCATTAATATACATAGCTATTTGTACGTTAACATATGTAACATTTAAACGTACATGTTTGCACGTTTGGATAGACACTAAACGTACAATATGGATGTTTGAAAGGATCTAGATCGTAAACATATTTACAGATTTAGAAATGTAAAATATACATGAATTCATTACAAATATATTTGTACATTTTTACTGTTTTATAGATATTTTAGATCCCTTAACCCTACCCTAACCTCTAAACATAACCACATTTCAACAATATAAAAACATGTAACAAGCAGATTAATGTACAGTAGCAATAATTATTGTTACAATATACTAATTTATATATATTTACAGCTGCTAATCCCACACCTACTCCTAAACCTAACCATAACCATTTATTAAGCATATAAAACACAAAATGGGCAGATAAATTTAATCACAATAATTTATTCAGAAAAATGGCAAAAATCAGTACAAAAGTAGTCCAAATGGTGATGCGCTGCATCCGATGTGCTCCCTGACGCACACAATAGCATTGTGCGAGGTGGAGAGTAGAATTTAAATTATTAATCGCTGTAAATCTTCTCCTGATGCACTCCATAACGGCACTGTCATTTCTCATTCAAACATATACATTACAGAATACGGCATGTCGCAAACGGTCACGAGACACTTGAGAGCCAATGAGCATTCGAAATCAATTTTTTAATTTTGAAAACCAAACCAACTGGAGTTGACGGTTACAGTAGGCGCAACGGCGATCGTTGAATAAAAGGCTTGAATTTGGGTCTGTTCTTCACTGAAAGCAGTCTGAAGATTTGGATTATAGCTAACAAATGTATGGATTAATTTTATTTTTGTTTTATGGTGCTTTTTGTGATTTATTTCGTTTATTGGCATATTCTGAAAACTCCTTTTGTGTCCCATGGCAAACAAAAATAAAATTAAATGCTTAATGAATTATTAAATGATTACAGAGTTTTTATTATTTTAAACGTAAACATTTGTACGTTTCTATAGGTGTTAATATGTAAAATGATTATGTTTAGATGCTGTCAATACCTCAATATTGTAGGTTTCTATGTCTATGCAAACGTAAAATAATGTACATTTGCTAGAACCAACCTTTATGGAAGAATACAAACGAATTCTCATGAGATCACGTTGCTTCTAAAGGACTGATCATTTTTTGGAGTGTGTATTATTGACCCATCATAACAGATTTTCCTCCCAAAACATAATTTTAAACCAGATATTTTTGAAATGCCAACTATCCTTCCAATAACAATTGCAGTTTTCTAAAACTAATGATGTTCATGTAATTCTCAGTGGGTGTTATCTCTTTAGGGTCTTAATACGTGTGTTTCTATGTCTCTCAGGTGGAATGGTTGAAAAATGAGGAGTTGGTCAGCTCTCTTCGAGATGATAACATTGACACTCGAGCTGACCACAATCTGATCATCAATGAAGCCAGACTTTCGGACTCCGCCAACTATACCTGCCTCGCCAGTAACATAGTGGCAAAAAGACGCAGTGCCACGGCGACTGTAGTTGTTTTCGGTAAGACGACGCTGATACGTTTCATTTAATTGACAGTGATTGTTGACAGTTTACTTTGTTTTACTTTTTAATAGACTTCTTTTTCTGTTTCTTTTTTGCTCTTTATTTACTAAATATACTTATAAAAGCAATCTCTGGGTGTCTGTCTGGCAGGGTCAGAGAAAGGTTGTATTGTCCTCATATTAAGTCTTATTCAACGGATGATCTCTCTCTCTCTCTCTCTCTCTCTCTCTCTCTCTCTCTCTCTCTCTCTCTCTCACACACACACACACACACAAACACACACACACACTGCAGTTAATGGTGGTTGGTCTTTGTGGACCGAGTGGTCACCTTGCAGCGTGAACTGTGGGAGAGGATTTCAGAAGCGTTCTCGGACCTGTACTAACCCAGCACCTCTGAACGGAGGAGCGTTCTGTGAGGGCATGTCTGTGCAGAAGATCGCCTGCAGTGTCGTCTGCCCAGGTCGGATCTCCTTCAACATCAGTACATCCCTATTGAATGACTGTCCTCCAGCATCTAAACTCATAGTAGTGCACATTAGTGTCTAAGTAGCACTGAAGAGATGATCTTTATATCCATAATACATTAGCCATAGAGCTTCACTATTCTGGGAATTCAATACTAAATCACATTAATTAATCATTTTTTTAATTAATCATGCTATATATATATATATATATATATATATATATATATATATATATATATATATATATATATATATATATATATACAGTACTGTGCAAAAGTTTTAGGCACTTGTGAAAAATGTTGCATAGTGAGGATATCTTCAAATATAATGCCATAAATAGTTTTCATTTATCAGTTAACATCATACAAAGTCCAGTAAACATAAAAAAGCTAAATCAATATTTGGTGTGGCCACCTTTGCCTTTAAAACAGCCCTATTCTCCTAGGTACACCTGGACACAGTTTTTCTTTGTGGTTGGCAGATAGGATGTACCAAGCTTCTTGGAGAATTCGCCACAGTTCTTCTATCTATTTAGGCTGTCTCAAGTTGTTTTCTGTCTCTTCATGTAATTCCAGACTGACACGATGTTCAGTGGGGGGCTCTGTGGGGGCAATGCCATCTCTTGCAGAGTGCCCTGTTCTTCTGTTCTAATCTTTTCTATTTGCAAAAGTAATGTTTGTGAGTCTAAAATGTGTTTTTCCTATTGACACACTAAAGCTGAAGATATAAATAAACATCAAAGACAAATGTTTTTGTGAAACATCTTAAAGGTGCACTATGTAACTTTTTCATGTAATATTCGCCTTTTTTTTTTTTTTGCCAATATGTCTATGGCTTGTAACGCAACTTAAAAAATGAGCCCTTTCCAGACTTCCTAGGTTGCCTATTAAAGCCTGTAGACTGATTTTCATGCGAAGGGAGCGGGTCGCTTTTGCCGGGAAAATCCAAAGGATGTGACGTTTATGCGCGCTCCCGAGAGCCTTGCCTCAGTGCTTCTCTTCCGCTATTTAACAGCGAAAACAAACTGCAACACTAGGTAACGTTATCTTAGAGATGAAATCCAGCAAACATCCGGCTCCCAGCACAACACCAACTCCTACACAAACTCAGAGTAAGCCAAAAAAAAAAAAAAAAAACATTTATCTACTGAATCCAGTCTAGCTAAGCGGGAACGTGATCGTGGTCGAGCGAAAACTAGAATGAACATCAGCAGGGCATTTGATTCATGGAGGGACCTTCGTTCGGTTTTGGGGATCAAAACCGACCCTGAATTGGCATTCTTCTTATTGGACAGGTAAGCTTACATAACTGCAAAGCATGTGAAATATAGTGCCATAAGGCACTTGATCTTGATCTTGCCTGCTAACGCTGACGAATTGCAAGCTACCTTGCTTCGTAACTTTCAAATAATTTCAGCGATCTTCTCTTTATACTAAAAGTCAGGTATGCTGATTCACAGTAATGTGAACATAATGTTAATCTGTAATTATTCAGCAAGGTAAACTACAATAATACATGAAATGAATGCTAGACAATGTTCAAGATAATGCAAAAAGCTCCATTCATTAGTGTAACGTAACTTAGTTATACAGAAAATATATACAATCTATAATTATAAAACAATAGCGCATCGATATATCAAAATGACAGTTGTGATGGAATCACATCAATACTGAATTGTGTCAACATATTTATAATGTACAGTCTATTTTATGAACAGCTACTGTCATCAGCCACCAAATTTAGCTAACAGCTATTGATAAAGCTGGCAAGCTAGCTAACGCAGACATAGGCTATCGTATAAATGCAGTCAATGTATCATGTAAAGAAAAGTGATTACTTCAAACTACAGTCTTGCATAGTCAGACCTATATCCACACTTTGTTTTAGCCCTGTTCCAGCACTGGAGAGTCAAATATAATATGCAGTCTCAAAGTTTGTAGTAAAACAATCATAACTGTGTAATTTTAATTATGCTACCTCATCTGTCATCATGATGCCGGTGAATCACGTCAAGTCTCTTTGTTTTGTTTCCTGTGGAGTGCGCGTGATCACGAGCAACAGGCTGCAGTTCACTTATCGGCCACAGGTGTCATTAATAACAAGGGTTTCTGAATCTTACATACTGCACCTTTAAGTGCCTAAAACTTTTGCACAGTACTGTACATACACTACGTATATATATATATATATATATATATATATATATATATATATATATAGAGTATCATTATAAATAAGGATGTTTCACATTACCTTGGAGATTAGAATTGCTCTAATTGCTCTCAAAAATTTAATTGATTAGTAGTGTGTTTAAGGAGAAAGCAATTTAAATATCTGTACTCTTTACTTTTACATAGCTCAGTTATTTATCAAGAATGTGTTATTAATTTACTCTGAATGCCATCTTGCCTAATTGCTCATAATTAAAACCTTATTTTCCCAAACTCCCAAAACACCTGTCCAATTAGACACTTAATTTCACAGTAATCCATCAGCAAAAGTAACAAAACACATTATCCTGAGTGAGCAAAATAAATTTATTTACATACAGTATTTATATACCTAACAATAGTGTGTGTATGCTGCACATAAGCGTAAATTAAACACAACCTTAAACAACCATGACTTGGCTTGAGAATTCTCAAAAGAGTAACCAAGAATCTTTTTCCACCAGTCTGTATAAACATGACATTTCTGGTGAAATTTTACTTGTACGTTAGCCAAGGTGCCTAGTCATAGCTGCTCAGCTAAGTGTGATGACTCCACTCCCTGATGAACTTATACAGGTGATGGATGGAGATCGCAGGCCTATTTTAAGAACGCTAGAGCTTAGCTTAGTGCTATCTCATAAATCAAAAGTGCAAAGTCAATGGGCATGGCCATGAAGTTTTAGTATTTTCGTGCAAGCATGAGCTAAGTCTAGGCACAAGTGGGTTTGGCGAAATCTCACGCACAATGCGCTAATGGGCTGGGTCATGTGCTATTTAATTTGGAGGTTCTTCTCCAGTTATTGCACCATCTGCATCATATTATATAGTCCATTCCCTGTCAAGCATCTGTGATATAAACAAAGACAGCACATTCAGAAGAAATTTGTTGTGTAAATGGAATGTATGCAATGAATTAGAAGAATAAAATATTTCTATGACAGTGACACACTCCTTTTATAAGTATAGAAAATGTGATTCTCATCAGAATTTGAATGTATGTTCTGTTAAAATATAGAAGTGTAAGTATTATTAATTTTTGTCTACTGACACACAAATCTGCATGCACTTCACTTCTACCAGCTGATCTCGATTTTGAAAAATTAAATCGATTTATTGAACATGAAAAAAAAAAATCAAACCAAAAAGTTATACTTAAAACGAAACAAAAATGTAGTAAAAATAATTGTAACGTTGGGTGTCTAGGAGTGGAAGAGGAAGAGAGGAGACACAGCAGTAGAATCTTTCAGTCTTTTAATTATAAACACTGGAGTGGAACAAACGCTGGAGTGGAACAAACAATAAATCTTAACATCAAAACTTAACAGAACATAACACTTCACTAACTCAATGTAACACTTCATAAACTCAACATAACACTTCAAGGACTGACAAATGACTGAACAAAACTAATGGGTATTTATACACAGAAAACTAATGAGGGAATGGAAGGCAGGTGAGGATGATGATGAACAGATGGTAGTTATTAGGGCAGCGAATTCTGGGAAATGTAGTGCAGGGGAAAACTTAAAAATAAGAGTCCTTGAAGAACATGGTGGAGACAGACTGTGACATCCCCCCCCCCCGCTTTAAAGGGCGACTCCTGGTGCCCAAAAATGGATGAGGTTAGGAGGATCCAAGGAGGATGATCAGGAGGCCTAGGGGGCGGCTTCAGGCCTGGGAATGGATCCGGAGGCCTGGGGGGTGGCTTCAGGGCTGGGAATGGATCCAGGGGCCTGGGGGACAGCCACAGGGCAGGGACTGAGTCTGGAGGCCTGGGAGGTGGCCACAGGGCAAGGACTGGGTCAGGAGGCCTGGGAGGTGGCCACAGGGCTAGGACTGGGTCAGGAGGCAGAACCAGACTCTGGGGAAGTGGGCGGAGCTGTGGAAGACTCTGAGGGCGGAGCCATGGAAGAGTCTGAGGGCGGTGCTGAGGAAGGAGGAGCCGTGGGAGGCTCGAGGGGTTGGTGCCATGGAAGGCAGAGTTGTGGAAGACTCAGAGGGCAGAGCCGTGGAAGGTGGAGCCATGGAAGACTCTGGGGGCAGAGCCGTGGGAGGCGGAGCCATGGGAGGTGGAGCCGTGAGGGGCGAAGCCGTGGAAGGCGGAGCCGTGGCAGGCGGAGCCGTGAGAGGCTCGGGGCTGAGAGTACAGGCTGAGACTGGGGATTGACCTCTGCGGTTGAGAGCACTGGCAGAGACTGGGGAACGACCTCCGTGGTCGTGAGCACTGGCAGAGACTAGGGAATGACCTCCATGGTCGTGAACATGGACAGAGACTGGGGAACGACCTCTGTGGTCGTGAGCATAGGCAGAGACTGGGGAACGACCTCCGTGGTCATGAGCATAGGCAGAGACTGGGGAACGACCTCCATGGTTGTGAGCATAGGCAGAGACTGGGGAATGACCTCTGTGGTCGTGAGCATAGGCAGAGACTGGGGAGGAGGAGTCCTTTTCCTTCTTCTCCTCTTCCGGCCAGCAGGGAGCGTGGATACGGGGACAGTCGAAGCTACAGGCATTGGCTATGGGACGGTTGAGGCTACAGGCACTGGCTCTGGGACGGTCAAGGCTACAGGCACTGGCTCTGGCTCTTTAACCGTGGCAGGCATGGGCACTGGCTCGTTAACCATGGTAGGCATGGGCACTGGTTCGTTAACCGCGGCAGGCATGGGCACAAGTTGTGGCCCGGGGTTCCCGCCATAATTCACAGCATGTGGGGGAAATGCAACTTCTGTGGTCGCTACCGCTGACTGTGGCAGGGAATCGTCCACCGGAACCTGGAGAGGATGAACCCCCTCCCCCCCAATGTTTTTTATTTAGGGTAATTGTATGGAGAGGAGTTACCTTGGAGATAGGGGGCGTGGAAGGCGTGGAGACAGGGGCCGTGGAAAAAGTCAATTTCTGTATTAGACATGATGCGAGTGAAGGGTTATGCATATTCAGGGTGGCTAGGATGTAATTCGCCAAGGGAAGATCTTCCGCCTCCGGAAGTTCTGTGGAAATTTAATCCCATTCCATAAATGGGCTTGAGGTAAATATCCGGTATTGAGGTCGAAGCAGTGAGGTGAAGGAACCTGGTTGTGTATTCCAAGAGGGGAAGATCCTGCCTGAACAGCTCCAAGAATAACTCTGATGGCTCCATGTTCAGTTATGTGCTTGTTGAGGTGAGGCTTTGTAGGAGAGGAGGATTAGTGGGATCTCTGGAGTAGAGGTAGACGTTAAGAGGAACAGGGAAGTATATCCGTATTTTTGTAGGTCAGTCCTTCTGTAAAGTTGGGTGTCTAGGAGTGGAAGAGGAAGAGAGGAGACACAGGAGTAGAATTTTTCAATCTTTTAATTATAAACGCTGGAGTGGAACAAACAATACATCTTAACATCAAAACTTAACAGAACGTAACACTTCATAAACTCAACGTAACACTTCAAGGACTGACAAATGACTAAACAAAACTAGAGGGTATTTACACACAGAAAACTAATGAGGGAATGGAAGGCAGGTGAGCATGACTATGAACAGATGGAAGTGATTAGGGCAGTGAATTCTGGGAAATGTAATGCAGGGGCAAACTTAAAAATAAGAGTCCATGAAGAACATGATGGAGACAGACAGTGACAATAATGGAGTGGTCATAAAAATCATATCAAATCCAGACATTTTACCATCTCCAACTTCTTCCACCAGCCTCTGTTGCAATGACTTAAAAATCACTATGACAACAGGTGGAAAAATACCAGTACAAATTAGAAACAATTGTAAATATAAACATAATAATAATAAAATAAACCATGACCTATTCAAAGTTTAACACAAATCTCATGAATTTTTGTTTCATAAAATGGTGATTGTCAGGGACATAATTTGATGTTGCACAATATTTTGGGGGTCTTGCTTGAGTTTGGACATGAAGTTTGCGTGCATATACCAACATGTTGCGCAAACACTCCCACCCATGGCCACTTGTGGTTTGTGCTGGCAAAAAAATAAAAATTGTATAAGATGTGGTGCGTCTTATAGAGCCCTAAATCAAAAATAGAGCCCTAAATCATTCACAATGGCAGCAGAGTCCTTTGCCTCATTTGTAGATTTGGAGGAAAGTGTAAAGATAATAAAAGAACATAATTTCACTTTTTGGAAAGAGATATAGTTTAGTGTGATGAATAGGATTTGGTTACTTGTTACAGTTTGGGACAATATAAAGAATATATTAAGACTGAATTAGCTAAAGATGGGATTAAAGGAATAATTCACCCCCCAATGAAAAGTTTGTCTTTATTAACTTACTTCCATGTCAACCCAGTATTATTTTCTTCCTTCTTTGGAAAACAAAGGGAGAATGTCTCAGCAGCTCTTTCCGTAAAGCTAAAATGGCCTTTTTCTTTTTTTTTTTTTTAATTCCAAGCTCAAAAAAAGCACCATAAAAGTAGACGATACAACTGTTGCTTTGTGTGAAACAGTTTTAAATTTAAGTCGTCATTCACTGATAATTTTCCGCTCTGCTGTTGCATTTAAATATCTTTTGCAGTCACGTTTTTAAACACGTTGCGATCATTCAAGTGACGTGAAAAGCAATGGCGTTTGACGCCAATGACATCAAACTTGGAGCGGGACCTCCAAAGATGCACTTTTTTATTGAACAGGTGTGAATGAGATTTAAGAGCGATGGCAGAGGGGAAGATTATCCTATCTGAAGAATATAATAAAAGTAATCAATTTGCCTTTAAAATAAATTTGCTAATGTAATGTCTGTAACCATGCTGATGTGTTCAAAAGACCATTTGAGAAAATGAATCCTTTTAAATTACTTTTAATTAAGTTAATTACTCTTTCAAGTTCTTTGGTGAATTGCAATTAATGCCTAGAACAGCTGCTCACCTTTCTTAAATTGCAACCCTGTGGTGTGCTCTGCAGTGGATGGAGTGTGGGAGGAGTGGAGTGAGTGGACAATATGTAAAGCCCAGTGTGAGAGGCAGAGATGGAGGGAGTGCAACGCTCCTCCACCCAGACACAGAGGCAAGATGTGTGAGGGAGAAGGTGAAAGCACAGAGAACTGCACGGGGGGATTGTGTACACAAAGTGAGTATGTACTAATGCAGAACGATGTCATAAACACCATCACTTCATCACCACATCTCAATTATCTGATCAGTGATGCCAGCATCATCATCATGTATTGGTCATGCCATTGCTCATTTACTGTAAACTCACAGTTGTTGACACATTAGAAATTAGTTCACGGTACTCGTCACTAAGTAAAAACAGGTAAATTGCAATGCTTTGGGAGCTGTGATAATCGTCTGCTAAAAGTGGATGAAACTGACGCCATCATCCCTCTCAGTATTTTTCTCATAGCTATTATGATTAGAACACTCTCTTATTTCTCCTTCTGAATGAAGGATAGAAACATCCTGCGGCCTAAGTGATCCAAAACCATCTGCCAATAGCTCCCCATGACAACGATGCTGAGCAACAGTATCCACAGCTGATGTTGGCATAGCCTGTAGTTGGACATCTAGCTGTGATGTGAATCAGAGAGCATATTTGTTACAAGTAATATAGAGATGGACAGTAATTCTCTTTCTTTCTCTCCCTCTCTCCTTTCTTTCCTTCTCTTTTTCTGTCTTTTCCTCCATGCAGATGGAAAGCTGATGCATGACGTTAAGCCTCAGAGTGAGTTCTCCTCTGCATTTCAAGTGAATTCTTAATTTCCATACAGATGAGGGAATGAAAAACTAAATTAGCTTTTGTCAGTGTAAAATGAACTCCAGTTTGAATCGCTCAGTTACCTTAAATATCCTGTGTAGAAATTGTTATTCATGTGATAGCACACCTAAATCTAGCAAGCCCCTCAAATAATTTATGTGCTCATATCTACATTTGGTAATCTGTAACATTCTGTTTATTACATTCTGTAAACTGGTGTCCCATTCCTTTTTGCATTGCACGCTGTCACGGAATATCAGAGACAGGACCCAGGTGCAGAGTTGAAAAATAAAACGGAATTTATTTAATACAAAAAGGGCAAAAACACAAACCAAAACTCCCACAAGGGGGAAAAACAACATAAACTATCCCAAAGGGGAAAAACACAAAGTAAATAATCCAGGCTGGGCAGGGGAAACAGGGAACAGGACCGACTGGACTGGAAAACAGGAACCAGTGAAAAAGCAACAAGACCGACTGGCAGGACCAACAAAGGAGAACAAACAAGACTGGAAACAAGACAAACTAGCACTGGACAGCAAACACGAGGAGAGAAGTCAGCAGGTTAACAAGATAGGGCAGGTGTGACTAATAAACTATTAATGGGAAAACAAGGAGTCGGGATATGACGTAAGACAGAGAGAGACACCCATGTGCTCTCACAAGACAACAAAATACCCGAATGGCATGAGCGCACATCGGCAAGTCAATAAGGTGATATACGCTCATGCCAACCGACAAACAAGATGAGAGAATGCGTAACAACGCCAAACAAAGTTATGCCACGCACTCTCACACTAAATGAAACCTGAGCGTACATCACGAGGCAAACTCCACGCGATGCACGCAACAGGCAACAAAAACAAGACAGGACACCTGTGTGAGAGTTCGGCTACACACAAACTCGAAATCTCAGACCGAAGTGACCGAACCTCAGCACAACGTGAAGACAGCTCGCGACTTGGGCATGCAGCGCATCACGCACTCATGTTCACGAGAGACAGACAAACTATTGACGCGAGGGCATGCTGCCAAGATGACATAAGCGCGATACACCCACGTCAGTAACAAACAGAACATAGAGCATGAGTGTCCGGATCCTGACACAGACTGAAACCGAGCCAGAAAGGAAGTCAGGATCCAGACACCACGCTCCGGACATGAAACAAGACACGGCAGGGAATACAACCGAAACCGTGCGCTCACACAAAGACAGACAACGAAACACAAGACAGACATGGGCCGGTGATGCCACCGTCGTGTCAGACAAAAACTCAGACTGACAGAGTGACAGGACCGTGACTGCACGTGCTGGCACTACTAATGCCAACAACACAAATAAACGTTGTTCATGTCGACGCACCTAGTGTAGACAGGTTGCAAGACTAAGGTAAAGAGTAAAAATCAGATTTTGCAGCCCAGTCCTGAATATTGAGGTTCTGCAGGTAGGACAGAACCTATCAACTTCTCCAGATTTTATACATATCCATTTCAGCAATATTAAACAACCTGGTCTCATAGAATGAATGTTTTGCAAACTGACTTTTACGTGTGCTTTCTACTTTTCGCTGTACGTTGTTAATTGCTGATTATGACTTTATAAACACTTATTTTTCACTCTTATTATTCACCCACTGCTATGCTATGATATTAAAATACTTTTACTTTAAAGCATGAATTGAAAAACGATACATTTTAACACTTGTATTACAGACCCACCTACATATAAACACTTATTCCTGCATCATTAGCTTGTTTGGTAGCTCATAGCTTGTTTGGTAGCTCAATTGAAAGAGCGTTGGAAAAACCTTGTCTGATTACAACCTCATTTCGCTCGGTTTTGACGCTCCCGCTGGTCATTTAACTTGAAAACTGCAGCCAAACGTGTGAGCACATAATTTCAGTTTTGCAAAAACATTGCTATGTTCAAGTATATTTCATGAGACCAGGCTGATATTCAAAGTGCTACTCATAATGTATAATGTCCCTTGAGATTTTACAGAGTGAGTGATTGGATGTGGCATTTGAACATGTGCTACATTTAGGGGAAGCAACGAGGTGTAATCATTTTATATTAACTCACTTCATAAAGCATATTATGTCTTCATTTCTCTCATGTGTATTATTTAACCATATTGAAGCACTTTGCAAAACATCGCTTTAAATAGCAGGTTTATAACTGGGTTTATAAACATACTCTTCCTCTCACTGCATGATTTATGTCCTTGGTGTCCTTTGTGATCTGGCAAGATCTGTGTACCCAACTCTCCTGCTGCAGAGGTCGTTCGGGCCACTGCTATAGATGCCAGCTGAACAGATGTGTCATTGCGTGGGGTGCTGGCACACCACACTGCCAGTTATTAAAGTATTAAGAGCCCTGGAATTCACACATCCCAAACTGCCCACACGTGCCAAGCATGTCTTTATACACTGCTAAACATGTGCATATTGCACCTGTTCCATTTACACAGGTGTCTAGAATATTTGCAAGTCTAACAACAATGACCAGGCCTGATGGATATAACTATCTCTCTAGGCCCGAACTATAATTTCCAGGGCTGTGAAACCATTTCGCTTGTAAAAACTAAAAAAAAATGAACCATTCCCCACAATATATAATTTCTTTGCAAATTTATTATTTATAATATTTCCAATATAATAGTATTACAGTAATATCCCACCCCAAATCACACACGTATGCCAAATTTGATTTGTTTCGTTTCATTTGTACAATGGAATCGAGCGTTTGCTCATCTACAATACAATCTTTTACCAAGACAGCCCCATCAGACTGTCATTCATATCAGAATTAAATCCCCCAGCTATATTCATAACTGTAATATGAATCCACTCTTTGTTTAGTAGATCTACAGTATTTAAGCAAATAAGGCTCTTAGCTGACGTCTCAGTAATGTATGTGCACCATCTGGGATATGTCCAAATTTATTTTCACAATACATGACAGGTGACCCACTGAGTGTTTATGGTTGTGTCACAGGTATGGATAATTCTATCGATGTTGCGCTGTACTCTGGTCTGGGTGCAGGGGTGATTGCTGTGGTTGTTCTCATCGTGGCCATCGCTCTCTACAGGAAGAGTCAGAGTGAGTACGGAGTAGACGTCATTGACCCATCTGCTCTGGCAGGGGGCTTCCAGTCCTTCAATTTCAAAACCACCAGACAAGGTAAGAGCTCACTGTAAAGGATGTGGTTACTCACACTTTAAAATGTGGAAATGTCATTGAACAAGATGCAGAATATCAAACCGAATGGCAATTGCAAACAAATTATACTAGACCTTTTCTCTGAATTAACATCACTTTTTTAGCCATTTCCAATTACTTTTAACCAAGGTCAATTTTGGGGCAGTATAAATCAGTGCCCTAGCAGTCTAACCACAGGTATAATTCATCACATTAACAAAAGGCTTGTTTCACAGTGTTTGACAACCAGAAATTGTCCAATGCTTGATATTAAGTTTCCAAATACCTGTACCTTTTGGGGCCAATGTATGCTTATATGCTCAAATTTTACTGAAAAGCACATGTGATCTAACCATTTTGGCACTTCTGATGTTGCCCTACAGTCACTCTTTCACCCACACAAACATGCTTCCTTCAGGGACCACACATTCTCAACCAAACAACCTGTCAGCCGTGCCAGTAAGTTTTGTTGATAAGTGTCTGTGGTCACGTGACCTGCATTTAGTTCCGCTCTACACATCCATATTGCTGCCCCTGACACTTTTGGGTCACAGCAAGTGATAGCCATCGCCTCGCAGGGTAATCAATCTCGGCAGCTCCTGACAGCACACAGAAAAGTGCCACTGGAGCTGTGACAAGCAGCTTGCGTTTACTGTGCTCAAGGCATGGAGAAGCAAGACCCCCCTTTTGTATGCAACAGGAAAGAAGGGGATCAAGGATCAGCTGAGCTACATCTGTCAGGTCATCAATCCTACTTAAAAAGGCCAAATTTCTCCCTGTCTCCCGCTGCACCCTCAACCAACAGACATTCCATTTCCCATCAGTTCGCAGGGAAGGCCAAACTTGACGCACCAGAAAAGGAGAACATGCTGGATGTTTATTTTATGGCACAGGGTGTAGAATGAGAAACTGCCAAAGCTGAAGCTTCACTAAACATTTGTTCATTCAGACTGAGGAATAGCTGAATGGCTCGAAAAGTTACTTATTACAATCCTGTCTATGGGAGCTTTTAAAGGAATGTTACGTGTTCAGTACAAGTTAAGCTCAATCAACAGCATTTTTGCCATACTATTGATTACCACAAAAATTAATTTTGACTTGGCCCTCCTTTTCTTTAAAAAAAGCAAAAATTTGGGTTAGAGTGTAGCACTTTCAATGGAAGTGAATAGGGACCAATTTTTGAACATTTAAATACTCACTTTTTCGTAAGTATAGCCACAAGAGATAAACAATATGTGTGTAAACATGATTTTAGTGTGATAAAATCACTTACTAACCTTTTCTATGTAAACTTATAGCCAATTTTACAATTTCGTTGCCATGACGATGTAATGTCAACAAACCCTAAGTTCCTAAAATGACTGTAAAAATTACAATTTAAACAACTTTACAGCTCAAATAATACATGAGCTTTACAAGTGCTTTTTTAAAATGATAAGCTTCACATTTCTGCCTTTAAACCCTAAAAAAATTGGCCACATTCACTTCTCACTGTAACCTCGATTTTTGCTTTTTTTTAAAGAAAAGCAGAGACGAGTCGAAATATATTTTATGGTAATCAAGTTTATGCCACAAATGCTGTCGATTGAGCTTAACTTGTATTGACTTTGTTGTGATGTATTTTTGGATCCTGCACCCTAATTTACTTAATTTTTGGATGAGCGTGCCTTTTTTGTACATTATTGTTGAGAGCTAAACATCTAGAAGATACACATATGAGATTAATGGGGTCTTTTTCTCATGAGAAAAATCATCATGGTTACTTTCGTAACCTCCGTTCCCTGATGGAGGGAACGAGATGTTGTGTTGATGTAGTGACACAAGGGGTCACACTTGGGAGCCCCAAACACCTGCTTTTTTGAAAAAAGGCCAATGGGAATAGGCGAGTGGATTTGCATGCCACTTCCCCGGACATACGGGTAAAAAAGGAGCTGGTATGCAACCACTCATTCAGGTTTTGTGCTGAGGAGCCGAGACCAGGTCCCGGCCATTTCAGCGGGTAGTTCAGCGTGGCAAGAGGGACACAAAGACTCGTTCCCTCCATCAGGGAACAGAGGTTACGAAAGTAACCATGACGTTCCCTGTCTGTCACTCACTCGATGTTGTGTCGATGTAGTGACACTAGGGGTCCCTATTCAAAACGCCACAACTATCTGAACTGTGTTACGTGAACTGGCGGTGCGTGACAGGCAGACCGCTGTGTGCCTCGTAGCCAGCACACCAGGCCGTCACCTCCCCCAACGCTCTTATGAGCATCGAACGGTCCTTCAGGAGCAAGTCCACTGCCCAACAATAGGGACAGGCTAGCCCAGCCGAGGCCACTTCTCCTCTCTTTTCTCCCCAAAAAGAGTGGAATTTGTTAACCGACTGGGAGCCATAAGTGTCTACGTCAGGGGGTGTCCCTCCCAATAGGAAGACCACACCGCGCCCAAAAAGAGGGGGGGTATTTTGAGTGGAATACGTCACATGGTCTTACCAAGTCTTGTATCTCACCGGAAGTATGTCATGTGGAGAGGTCCCATGGTAGGTCCTACCCGAAGGGGGAGGAGTTTCTACAAAGCGGAGGGGGCAGAGGGGCCTCTGCCCAAGGAAGATGCAGTTTACCGACAGGGAAACGATTTTGCGGAAGATATCACATGGGGTCGCCTTCGGGGAACCAGCACATGTAGAGCACTTACCTCAGTACAGGGCCTCATTAGCGCATGTACTGGGCCGGCAAAATCTCAGTCATCGAGATAGTTGAGGATGCGGACACCCACTTCCCTTAGTGGGGCAAGGGCTGCCTCTGCGACCTTCGTGAAGAAGCGAGGGGACAAGGACAGGCCAGAGGGGAGGACCTTGTACTGGTACGCCTGGCCTTCGATGGCAAACAGCAGGAAGGGTCTGTGTCGAGGTAAGACTGAGACGTGGAAGTATGTGTCCTTCAGGTCTACCGCCGCGAACCAATCTTGATGCCGGTCACCCGGAGAGCGAGGTCGGTCACCGAGCACAGTTCCTGCATCAATCCCGGGTCAGAACTACCCTCGTGCCTTGGCTTGGTGTGCTTGCGGGAGAGCCATGGCGTGCAGGGCGGAGGCAGCTTGTCCAGCGGCACCGTAGGCCCTGGTCGTCAGGGACGACGTAAACCTACAGGCCCGGACGGGATCTTCGGGCAACCGCGCCAGATGGCGGCGCTCTGCGGACACAAGTGCACTGCATGCACCTTATCCACCTGGGGGATCACCGAATACCCCCTGGCTGCTCCACCATTGAGGGTATTGAGAGCAGGGGAGCTGAAAGACTGGGACCGGGCAGTAAAAGGTGCCTCCCACGACCTTGTCAGCTCCTCATGCACTTCCGGAAAGAATGGATGGGGGCGGGGCGTGGCCGTGGGCGGCGCCCAGAGCCCAGGAACCAATCGTCGAGCCGCGAGGGTTCAGGGGAGAGTGGAGGGTTCCACTCTAGCAAGACGTTTGCGGCTGTCCGGGAAAGCATGTCCTTCATTTCCGTGTCGGCCTGAGACTGGGCGACCATTCCGGAAGGATGAAGCCCAGTCGAAGCCTCTGCATCTGACTGGATGAGCCTGCTCTCCGATGCTGCGCTTGATAACTCATCGTCTTCCTGGGCTCCAAACAAGAGGTCGAACTCACCCTGAGACGTGCCGGCAGTCTCATCCGAGCGCCCGACCAGGGCAAGCGAGCATGCTGGAGAATGGGAGGTCCGTGGGGAGATACCCGGCGGAGGTGGTCCAATTGATGTCCTCAAATCGCCCCCAGTGCTAACCGACGCTGCCTCAAACCTTTAGGTAGAAGGACCGGTGCCTGGAGCCACAAGGGTGGCTTGCTTTCTATTAAAGAGAGACATTTGTGATTTTTCTTTTCTAGAGCTAGTGAGAAATACATACATAAAATAAATTTTTGTATGATTCATTCTATTATATTCTGGATCAAGTGCTTTAATTCTGTCTCTCTCCATGACATTTGTTGCTTTTCTCAGTGTGTAATTATGATCAAGTATTCAGACCCCTTCATTTTTTTTTCACATTTTATGTTGCAGCCTTATGATAAAATGCTTTAAATTATTTATTTTTTCACATCAATCTACACTCCGTAACCCATAATGACAAAGAAAAATCCCGATTTTTGATAACTTTGCTAATTTATTAAAAAGAAAAAACTTAAATCTCACATTGACATAAGTATTCAGACCCTTTGCTATGACACTTGAAATTTAGCTCAGGTGCATCCCATTTCTCTGGATCATCTTTGAGATATTTCTCGCTTTGATTGGAGTTCACCTGTGGCAAATTCAATTGATTGGGCATGATTTGGAAAGGCACACATCTCTATAAGTTCTCACAGCTAAAAATGCATATCAGAGCAAAAACAAAGCCATGAGGTCAAAGGAACTGCCTGCAGAGCTCAGAGACAGGATTATGTTGAGGCACAGATCTGGGGAAGGCTACAAAAAAATTATGAATACTTTCTGAATGCACTGTAAATAGTCTGAATACTTTCTGAATGCACTGTAAATAGTCTGAATACTTTCTGAATGCACTGTAAATATTTCAGCTCACTCTCTAAGTCACAGGTTACAGTGTGAGACTCTGGACCTTTGCCCGTCTGTCTGCGTTAGACCTGCTGTAGAAATATCTGCCATTGAGTCATTTTAATCGCAACTTTAATACCATATCTTTCCTGCAAGGTGTCCAACTACATCCCTGTTTCATTAACTCCTATAATTTTGCTACCTTGCCCTTTCATTTTACTCTGTCACTTTAAAGATTTCCTGTCCCACGGTGAGTAGAAACGAGGAGGAAAAATCAATTTGTTGAATATAAGATGTAGAACCATTTAATAAACTCTAATTTCAGTCTGATGAAACTGAAATCAGTTTTCTGCTTCAGAAATGTCAGTCATTTTAATGGTAAAAGACTGTAAAAAATTTTAAGTAAAAAATCCTTAATTGGTTAATGGCGAGTTACCTTAAAATATACTGTAAAATGTTTTAATATATTTAAAAAGACAATACATGTACTGTAGTTTTACAGTAAAATGTTGTAAAAATTAAAACTAATGTATATGAAAAAAGTATTATTTTCCCTTATAATTAATGGTAAAAAATTAATATTACGTTTAACAAGAGAGTACATGTACTTTTTACGGTATAATATTGTTAAAATTACGGTAAAAAACAATAAAAAACTTCCCAGAATTCCCTGCGTGACCCATTACATTTCATTATATTTTATGTAATTAGTTATGTTTCTTCTTATTTTTAATATTAGTTATGTACATTGTGGTGTTCTGTATTTTATTTGATGTAGTTTAGTTAATGTTTATTGCATTATTTTAATTTCACATATGTTACCCTGATGGTGTTTAGTGTTTGTGTGAGTGACACTGAGCACTGTCTCTACATGTTTATTGGTCATTGCTCCTGGAAGGGCCACTATTGATGAACTTCATGTCATCATGTTCTCTTCTGTAATTACTACAGTGATTAACACTACATTATAAAGTGAAAAGCAGATTATTACCGTTTTAAATGGTTAATATATCAAGTTTATCATTTAATAATATAAACAACGGTAATGCATCGTAAAATATACAGGCATCAAAATTACATCCCATAAAGCCTGAAATGTGGTTACCATATTTTTTACAGTGAATTTCTGATAACCACAGCTGCCAGTTGTTTAATGTACATTTAACAGGATTTTTTTACAGTGTAGCTTGTAGTTAAAGTGTAATGAATTCTCGTTTGATCATTCCAAATGTCCATATGCAGCTCCATGATTCCTTAATTTCAGTGAATTTCCACAACATTTTGAGTTGTCCTAAGAACTTTGCTGGACTTTTTAAAATCAGAAGACAGGCCCATCTTCACCCTATCACAAAACCTTGAACTGTCCAAGCCTGGAGACTGCAGATATCCCAAACGCATGACACGATCAGCCCAGTCTGGGGTAATTAACAATTTTCCTAAAAATAAAGAACCATTAGCCTCCTGCCTCCCACCCCTCACTGTGCAGCAGCTGGCCAGCAAGGACTAAGTGACTCAAATGTTAGAGCTACTTTGGCACCAGGATGAATCGTGGGGGCTCTGTGGTGGTGTGTGTGTGCCTTGGATTAGAAAAGGTGGGAGAGAAACAGTGAGTGATGAAGTCCCCTTTCGAAGAGCTGTTCAAACCCGAGCTGGGAGATGACAGATTTAAAAATTTTAAAAACAAAAAGGTCACTCAACCTTAAAATGTGTTTGTTCTCTTGAGGAGGTAAATGATTTAATTATACTATGAAGTGCAAATGCCTGGTAATGTCACTGGGGAACTTCCTGCTTTTTTAACATGAAAACTGTGCTAATGGACAGTGACAATTCTTTTAAAGATGTGACTGTTAACATGAGTCAATGCATGTAAGCCGCTGTTGTCATGAACAATCTATTGTGACTAGTGGATTAAGAAATCAAATAACATGTGGCAGCAGCTAAGATGAGAACTAACCAAGAGTCTACACTTCATCTTTTTTTTTTTTTTTTTTTGCTAAAAAACAAACAAACAAAAAAAAACAGCCTACAGTGGTTAGCTGGTCTCCAAGCCTGGCCGAGCTGTTTAGACTGGTCTGTTTTGATTGGGTGGGTTTTGGCCACTTTTCAGCAGGTCAGTCAGAGGGACCAGCTGGTCGACCAGCTAAACACCAGCTTGGCCAGGAAAGCAATGATTCTAGACCTCTTCTTTTTCTTGGTGGACTGAGTTTGATTCTGTTGAAATGGACTATAATACATGATTGGAAAACGACAGCTTAGAATAAAAAAAACATAAATATTTAACAATTAACCCCCCTTTCAGAACCATGTGAGGTCAGTATCAGGTAGCTAGATATTGAAAGTACTAAATAAGTCTGTTACTTATTTAGTTCGTGCTATTGCATTTACTTTTCTCACATGCTTTACAAAAATCATTTTCACTTTTTCCTATAGATATTTTTCCACTTTCCGAATCTCTCAGAATTAATATTTTAGTCAAAGTAGCAAATTAAATATTTATCTTTTTCTATTTACATGCCTCGATTTTTAGGCCAAGGTTGGCTGCATCTGGTTTTACTGGAGATGTTACCTCAGGATCTCATCTAACCATATTCTTTTTGCTTTGCATCAACACATCCTATATACACTATATGGACAAAAGTATTGGGACACCCCTCTTAATCATTGAATTCGGGTGTTTCATTCAGTCCCATTGCCACAGGTATATAAAATCAAGCACCTAGCCATGCAGTCTGCCTTTACAAACATTTGTGAAAGAATGGGTCATTCTAAAGAGCTCACTGGATTTGAGCATGGTACTGTAATAGGATGCCACCGTTGCAATAAGTCAGTTTGTGAAATTTCTTCCCTCCTAGATATTCCACGATTAACTGTAAGTAGTATTATTGCAAAGTGGAAGCGTTTAGGAACCACAGCAACTCAGCCACGAAGTGGCAGACCACGTAAAGTTACAGAGAGAGGGGTCGCCGAGTGCTGAGGCGCATAGTGCGTAAAAGTCGCCAACGCTCTGCTGACTCAATAACTGCAGAGTCCCAAACCTCCTCTGGCATTAACATCATCACAAAAACTGTGCGTTGGGAGCTTCATGGCATGGGTTTCCATGGTCGAGCAGCTGTATACAAGCCTTACATCACCAAGCACAATGCCAAGCATCGGATGGAGTGGTGTAAAGCACGCCGCCTCTGGACTCTGGAGCAGTGGAAACGTGTTCTGTGGAGTGACAAATCACGCTTCTCTATCTGGCAGTCTGATGGACGAGTCTGGGTTTGGCGAATGCCAGGAGAACATTTCCTGCCTGACTGCATTGTGCCAACTGTAAAGTTTGGTGGAGGAGGGATAATGTTATGGGGTTGTTTTTCTGGAGTCACAAATGCTCTTCTGGAAGAATGGGCAAAAATTCCAACAGACACACTCCAAAATCTTGTAGAAAGCCATCCCAGAAGAGTGGAAGTTGTTATAGCTTCACAGGGGGGACTAACTCGATATTAATGTCTATGGATTTAGAATGGGATGTCATAAAAGCTCCTGTAGGTGTAATGTGTAGGTGTCCCAATACTTTTGTCCATATAGTGTATATACAGTATACTGCCAGCCAAAAGTTTGGAATAATGTACAGTTCCCTGTCTGTCACTCACTCGACGTTGTGTCGATGTAGTGACACTAGGGTTCGCTCTTGAGAGCCCCAATCACCTTTGCTTTATTCAGAAAAAGCCAATGAAAATTGGCGAGTGGAATTTGGATGCTGCTCTCTACCTCGGACATACGGGTATAAATGGAGATGGCATGCACCACTCATTCAGACTTATTCTTCGGAGCCGAGCGCATGTGTGTTCATCCCGTCACCTTACCTTCTGGTACAAAAATTTCATAGGCTCCTGGGGCATATGGCATCCTTGGCGGCGGTACTCCCCGTCAGGTTGATGCATATGAGACCGCTCCAGCACTGGCTACAGACTTGTGTCCCGAGGTGGGCATGGCGTCACGGCACCCAGTGCATGAATATCACGCCACGGTGCCATCAAACTTTCGGTCCTTGGTCAGACTTGGCGTTTCTACGGGCAGGGGTTCCCTTAGAGCAGGTCTCAAGGTGGCAGGCAGGCAGTATCGGGGCTCTGGACAGGGCCCCGCCTGCAATGGCACATCAACTGCCTAGAGTTGCTGGCTGTATCGCTGGCCCTGCGGAGGCTTCGGCCATTGATTCAGGGCAAGCACGTGTTGGTCCGGATGGACAACACTGCGACTGTGGTGTACATAAACCGCAAGGGCAGGGTACGCTCATGTCGCAACTCGCCTGACGGCTCCTCCTTTGGAGTCAGCAGACGTTGAAGTCTCTGCGAGCCACTCACCTCCCGGGCGTCCTCAACCATGCAGCGAACGCGCTCTGACGGCAGGTAATGCTTCATGGAGAGTGGAGACTCAACCCCATGCAGTCCAGCTGATTTGGGAGAGATTCGGAGAGGTACAGGTGGACCTGTTCACCTCCCGAGAGTCCTCTCACTGCCCCCTTTGGTACTCCCTGTCTGAGGCTCCCCTCGGCATGGATGCCTTGGCGCACAGCTGGCCTCGGGAGCTGCGCAAGTGCGCGTTTCCCCCGGTGAGCCTCATTGTACAGATGTTGTGCAAAGTCAGGGAGGACGGGCAACAAGTCCTGATGGTTGCGCCGTACTGGCCCAACTGGACTTGGTTTTCATACCTGATGCTCCTGGCAGTAGCCCCTCCCTGGTGCATTCCCCTGAGGCAGGACCTTCTCACTCAGGGGCAGGGCACGCTCCGGCACCCGTGGCCAGATCTCTGGAATCTCCACATCTGGCTCCTGGATGGGACACGGAGGAATTAACAGGTCTTCCACCAGCAGTGGTAGACACGATCACTCAGGCCAGAGCCCACTCCACGAGGCGGCTGTACGCTCTGAAGTGGCGTCTCTTCGCGAATTGGTGTTCTTCCTGTGGGGAAGATCCATGGAGATGCGCAGTCGGGTCTGTGTTGTCCTTCCTACAAGAGGGACTGGAGAGACGGTTGTCTCCCTCTACCCTGAAGGTGTACATGGCTACTATTGCAGCATATCATGATACACTGGATGGGAGACCCTCTCGACAGCACGACCTGATCACCAGGTTCCTCAAAGGCGCGAGGAGATTGAATCCCCCTAGACCACGCCTGATTCCCTCTTGGGATCTCTCTGTGGTCCTACCTGCCTTACAGAGAGCCCACTTTGAGCTCCTGGAGCAGGCCGATCTCAGCACTTTGTCCCTGAAGATGGCCCTCCTGGTGGCACTCACTTCTATCAAGAGGGTAGGGGACCTGCTGGCGCTCTCTGTCACCAGCGAATGCCTGGAGTTTGGGCCGGCACACTCTCATGTGATCTTGAGACCCCAGCCCGGTTACGTGCCCAAAGTTCCCACCACTCCCTTCTGGGATCAGGTGGTGAACCTGCAAGCGCTGTCGTTGCTGTGTCCAGTTTGTGCCCTGTGCATCTATCTGGACCACATACAGAGCTTTAGGTGCTCG
Organism: Myxocyprinus asiaticus; assembly: GCF_019703515.2. NCBI lineage: Eukaryota > Metazoa > Chordata > Actinopteri > Cypriniformes > Catostomidae > Myxocyprinus > Myxocyprinus asiaticus. The sequence continues at coordinate 42,574,539 of NC_059347.1, read as the reverse complement.
GAGCAGCTCTTTTTCTGCTTTGGAGGGCAGCAGAAGGGGAAAGCTGTCTTCAAACAGAGGTTGTCCCATTGGATTGTGGATGCCATTTTTCTGGCTTACCAATCACAAGGCCTGCCGTGCCCTTTGGGAGTCCGTGCGAACTCCACTAGAGGTGTTGCGTCCTCCTGGGCACTGGTGAGAGGTGCCTCTCTAGCAGACATATGCAGAGCAGTGGGTTGGGCTTCACCCAACACCTTTGTGAGGTTCTACAACCTGTGCATAGAACTGGTTTCAACCCGTGTTACGGGGTAACAACAGGTAGGCCGGGTGTATCGCTTGCATTGCGCCTTTCCCCTTTTGAGGTGATAATGTGCGCTATCTTGTCCACAACAGTTCCCCGTAACTGGTGAACACTGGGTGCCTCTTTAATTCCTTAAGCACTAATCGGTGGTGAACTCGGCAGAGGAGTAACGCCGCCAGGCCCAGTACTCGTGGTATGCCCCTTTTCAGGTGAACCCGTATACTTGGGCTCAGTGCTCCATACATGGTGATTCCCCCCTCAGTAATCCTGTGTGATGCGTTTCCACTGTTCGGTTTCCCCTCAGGTGAACCCTGTGTTCCCCTCGTCAGAGCTCTGCTCTGCCTCGGCCACTGTTGCTGTGTACCCTCTCCATATGTAGGGTCCTCCCCAGTAATATCATTCCATATGTGAACTTCCCCGTCGGTAAGTCCATGTGAGGTATTCTCCACGTTAACCTCCCTCAGGTAGGATGTTGTCTCCGTAGTGCTCTCCCTCCTGGAGAGGGAAGAGCACTTCCCCAGCGCTATTCTAGCAGGTACTCGGCAGGAAATTACTCAATACAAAAACCTGTAGCTTCCTTGGGTAAGTGCCTCCTCCCACCATTATTGGGACACGGGAGACACCTTACCTATCTCGCTGGAAGGTCACGACGTGGTCAAGTGCTCGCTGCGAGGCACGCAGCAGCCTGTCTGTGTCTGCTCCTCCATACCTCCCGACACGTTTCAGTGCCTGCGCCGTTTTGTATAGGAATCCCTAGTGTCACTACATCGACACAACATCGAGTGAGTGACAGACAGGGAACGATTTTGCTGTTTCGGAGGGAAATTGGTACTTTAATTCACCAAAGTGGCATTCAACTGATCACAAAGTATAGTCAGGACATTACTGATGTAAAAAACAGCACCATAACTATTTGAAAAAAGTCATTTTTGATCAAATCTAGACAGGCCCCATTTCCAGCAGCCATCTCTCCAACACCTTATCCTTGAGTAATCATGCTAAATTGCTAATTTGGTACTAGAAAATCACTTGACATTTTAAAGATATTTGGTTCGTTAAATGAAGTTTAACATTGTCTTTTGTTTGTTTTTGAGTTGCCACAGAATGCAATAGACTGGCATGTCTTAAGGTCAATATTAGGTCAAAAATGGCAAAAAAGAAACTCTAGAAACTCGTCAGTCAATCATTGTTTTGAGGAGTGAAGGCTATACAATGCTTGAAACTGTAAAAAAAACTCAAGATTTCATCCAAAGGTGTACACTACAGTCTTCAAAGACAAAGGACAACTGGCTCTAACAAGGACAGAAAGACATGTGGAAGGCCAGATGTGCAACTAAACAAGAGGATAAATACATCAGAGCCTCTAGTTTGAGAAATAGATGCCTCATATGTCCTCAGCTGACAGTTTCATTGAATTTTACCTGCTCAACACCAGTTTCATGTACAACAGTAAAGAGAAGACTCGGGTGCAGGCCTTATGGGAAGAATTGCAAAGAAAAAGCCACTTTTAAAAACAGAATATCAAAAAGAAAAGGTTAGAGTGGGCAAAGAAACACATATATTGGACAACAGATATGGATGGGGATCTTAACCCCACTGAGCTTTTGTGGGATCAGCTAGACTGTAAGGTGTGTGAGAAGTGCCCGACAAGACATGGCAAGTGCTACAGGAAGCATGGGGTGAAATGTCACCTGAGTATCTGGACCGAACTGACAGCTAGAATGCCAAGGATCTGCAAAGCTGTTTTTTCTACAAGTGGAGGATTGTTTGATGAACACTCTTTGAGGTAGTTTAAGAAGTTCTGGAATTTATTTATTTTTTTTTTTTTTTATTGTTAAATTAATTTTTCACATTATTAATGTCCTGACTATAAGTTGTGATCAGTTGAATGCCACTTTGGTGAATAAAAGTACCAATTTATTTCCATAAGAGCAACATTTTTACATTATTCCAAACTGTTGGCCGCCAGTGTATATAGATAATAATGTGTGTATATATATATATATATATATATATATATATATATATATATATATATATATATATATATATATATATATATATGCCCTAAATAACAGACTATTTTTTAATCTCCCCAGGCACTCCATTTCTACTGAATTCCTCCATGCAGCCTGACATAACATTGGGCCAGACCTACAGCAGTCCAATCTGCTTCCAGGACTCCATTGACAAAGAACTCTTTGACCCCCTGCCAGACAAGGTCAAAGATCAGAGCTCCTTTATGGTTTCACTAGGTGTTTCAGACAGAGCTGAGTACCATGTCAAATCCCACCAGGAGAACCTTACTGCTGGCCTTCACCCCAACTACAGCACAGTAGAGGGCAAAAAGATGAGTATGATTCCTAATGGACCGCATACTCTTGGGAAGCCTCAGTTAAAGACAAGCGCTGTGTTTGGCCACCTGGGTGGCCGATTGGTCATTCCAAATGCAGGTAAGAGGAAGAATGTGAATAAGGGTGACAATTGATTAAAATGTAAATGTAATTAACTAAATAATATGCTGATTAATCCAAATAATTGAATACATCAATATCTGCTTAGAATGGCCCCCAAATATAATTCAATATATAGTAATTCAAATATTGATTAATATAATATACAGTAATATGTAATATAATAATGCAATATAATATAATAATTCTGATTATTCAAAGACATTACATTATTGTGGCAGATGAGTAAACCATTGATTAGACAAATAGTGGCTTTAGAGGTAAATATGTTTTTATTTTTATTTATTTTATTTCCATGATTAAACATATCACTCACCAACAGCAATTTGTTTTGCAAATAATTTTTTCAAGATTGTATTTATAAAAATAAATAAATAAAACCTCTTTTTATATTAATCACAATAAATTAAAGTTTTAAATCAGCAGCCCTAGTTTTTTCTAGATTCAGCCAGCAATCCGAAACTTTGCTGATAATAATTCAGAAGTGACCTTAAGATGCGGGCAGCTACATTTATTTAGCAATTGGCACTGTAGTCACAGTTTCCTTTCTCTGAGTTGAATTTAAGGCAAACAATGGCAATGGTAACTGAACAGGGTGTGAAATATTTGTTTTCTCTAATCCTATGTCTTTGTCAGATAAGTGTTCTACAATGAATGTTCTCTTTGGCTGATGCTTGTAAGGGTCAACAATCCACTAAACCTGTTCTCTCTACGGTCCTTGAGTTGAAGGGTCTTTGAGGCCAGAGAAAAACACTTTTTCTCAGGGAAACTGTTGAACGAGAGAGAGGGAGAGAGAGAGAGGTTGATATTGTACTCATGAGAGTACTCATGGTTAAGTAAAGAGAGATGTAGAGATTGTAGATTTCAGAGTAATGAAATACCAATGTGCATATTGGCAACATACAGCATTCTAAATGTATTGTGAATTGCACAGCTGTTTTTGTACATAAATGGTGTCTCTCTGCTGATATCCTCTGTTGTTTTTGCAGGAGTTAGTTTGTTGGTTCCTCACGGGGCGATTTCTGAGGACACTTCTTGGGAAATGTACATGCTCATCAATCAAGGAGAATCGAGGTAAGACTGTAAAATGAAAGATCTGTATTACTGTCATGCTTTTCTGTAGGTACTAGCATTTCTTCCGAACCCCTGCTATTCAGAGTTTTTTATTTTATTTTATACAGCTGGCCTTCATACAGAAGTGCTCAAATGATGGGCATATTTCATAAAATGCTGTTACTTTGTGAATACCTTGCTTTTGATGTTGAAAAACACATTCTTTTTATTCATTTAGTTGCATTTAGTTGCTTTTGATTTCAACTTCCACTGATTTACTATTGTCTTTCAAGTGCATACGTGCATTAATACATTAAAGGTGTCATGAATTGGATTTGTATTTTATTTTATAATGTTCCTTGAGGTCCATAATGTTAGTGTGATTGTTAGTCATAATTTAGGTATAATTGGTCATTTTCTGACCAGTTTTTGTGCTTCTGATTCAAATGCTCAGTTTTTTGGGGTGTGTGTTCTTGAAGAATTCAGTGTAAATGCCCACTGCTGTGATTGGGTAACATCTTTGCATGTGGATAAGTGTAAATGCCCCCGCCATTACGTGCGTGTGGGGTTGTTTTGAAAACTTCGGATGGTTAAAAAAATGACAAATGGAGGAATTCATCCATACATGTTTAAGCCAGAGTCTGATCCCGAATTTGAAGAAAATTAACCCCCTCCACAAACACCACAGATACTGCAGTCTGTGACAGCGTGGTAAGTAATCACTGTAATTTACTTGTCTATTTGTGTAATAGGTATTACTTTTATTGTTGTTTAAACCAAGACGTGACACAATGGTGTGTATCTTGTTAAATAGTTGGTGCATTTTCCAACGGTGAATCATTTCAGTGTTTTTCAAATGCTGAGTAACGCATGACAGTACCAAATAAAGTGTAAATACATGGTGCTATCACATTTATAACTGTGCAACATGTAAACGTATACAGGATACATTCACCAGTATTTGTTGCACTGTCATTTGTCATATAATCATCTTTCATCATATATTCAGTGTAGTGACAAACGCATACATTGTTCATTACAATGAGCCATGTTTTCATTAAAAAGGAACGAGATTGTCTAAATATATTGATAGCAATACTCTTTAGGTGCATCTGTGGCAATTGTGCCATCATGCCAACAGAACAAGAAAATATATGTTGAGAGATCCCTGTGCATTAAAACTAATACATGAATGTCTAAAATCACTGGAATCAAATCAAATACTCAGTACACATCTAACAGTCTGTAACATACGAAGCAAAACAATTAACATGGATACTCACTTGTTTGTTGCGACATCACTGTCGGGTCCAATATAGTTGGCACTGCATCAACTTTTAATTTAAGTCTCTCTGCAAAGCCTTCTTTGAACTGTCTTGTTTGTGAAAGAATCATCGGTAAAATGAAGTGAGCAAACAAACACGTTCTTACCGACGGGACATTAAAAATAAATGTCAGCCACTCTTTCTTAATGTTGGGATTCTTGCGAAGCAAATGCAAGATATCTAGTTTCCCACAACCTGCCACTGCAACGTCTTGACATCTTCGTGGCCATCGTGACACCTCCTGTTGCTCCAAAAATAATCTCACCGCTCTACTCTAACCGCAAGACCGGTGGGCGGGCCTAAGCAGTGTCGACGATAAATTAGGCATTGAACTGTTTATGCAGAGGCTGGCCTGTGCTGATGTAATACCTCACTATGACATATTATTGAGGAGGAAGTAGAGAACAAGCCATTTTGGCACCTTTTTGGACTAACGAAGAAGTTTTCGGTTCTGAAATTTACAGTATGTTTGTATAGTGCTATGAAATCTTATATGTCAAGATATCATGGTAAGTTTGATTTTCCAGTTCATGACCCCTTTAAATAAACAATCTAAAATATTCATAACCACAGCTTAAATCATTTCCATATATACAGTACATCCCTGTATTGCACCCAGTTTACATGAGCCCTTTAGGAGTCAAGGTAAGATGATCTCTGCATTAGAAGAAAACGTTTTCAAAGGATTTCAGTATAAATGTAAATCTTGTCCCTTGAAGCCTTGCTTGTGACATTACAAGTTTGTTCTTTAAAGTGTCCAGGGAATGCCAAAGCCTATGGAGTTGCCTGTATTGTAGGAAAAAGTATATTTTCTTGGAACAAATGAATGTGGAATGCAAATATCAGAGTTGACTTTACTGACAAGACTCTCTCCCCTTAAAGTGGGATCTGATTAGGATGCTAGAGATGGAGTCTCACCTCACATTGGAATGTGTAATGCCATAAAAGCTCTGACATACAAGCAGGGACTCTGACTTTGAGTTGTGGAAGTATTTTCATGTCACCATACTCTAAGGGCAAATGAAAGCCACAATTTCCCCTTCCTTTATCATGTTCTACATGTACAGAACTGAATTTTGTTTTGTTTATCTTGATTGTTGAGTGATCATTTTGTGTGAGTTAGTAGGTCATGGTCTGTACCCCCACCTGACTCTTTCTTCTTTTCACTTTCGTGAGTGAATGTGAAGGTCTTAATTTTTGACACACTGTGTATTATGTATTCTCAGCATGTAAAGGTAATGACCCTGTATAAATCTTGAAGTATCTCCAGAGACAATATGACTGTTTCACTCTGCCAAACCTGAAGGAGATCCAACACATGGCTCAGTTGCCCAGACTGTATATGTCTTCATAACAACATAAAAAGGTGAAGGAAAGATTTATATCAAATGAGTACAAAATGAGGATGGCATTGCTTACTCATTCTTTGACAGAACACTGGTTAAGTCTAAAGCATTGACTTAAAGGTGCAATCAGTACTTTTTCCTTATTAAAAAAGTTTTACCCATAAATTAATGAATAGCACTTCTGACGTATATTATTAAAATTTTGTACAAATTTTATGAAGGCTCTAGTCATATCAGTGACCTAGAAAATGCTGGTTTATTCTTCACTTCCATCTTGGGGGCCGCCATGTTAAGATCACATGACCAGCCGTATTTTTATTCGACCAAGTTACTGCTACTACCACTACTACTACTACTACTACTAATGCTTACTTTATAGGCAGAAGAGTTAACAAAGGCAATTTTAAAATCATGAAAGTAAATTTAAACAAAACAAGCTAACCAAACATTATAAAACAAAAACACAATATACATATTAAAGGCAGGGACGTCTGACCAGGGGTAATGGTGGACCTGAGTAACAGTGGCCCTCAATAGAGGGGGGCCCACAGAAAGGCTATATTGATATTCCATTATATTATCATGAAAACATTATATATTGTAATAAAATGCTATTGGTAAGAATAAAATGTTGCAAGACTCGTGTTCCATCCATAAAAATGCTGAGATCCCCTTTAATCCCGTGTTAGTTACCCCCCTCCCCACCCCAGACAAAAAGTAAATGGTCTCGTCCTTGTTGGTAAGTGGTCAGATGTGATGCTTAAAGGTTTTTTTTTTTTTTCTCCAGAACTCCATGACATGTGGATTATTCCTTACATTAATCCACCAATAGAATATTTGATGAACGAAATCATGATGATGCATTTAATTTTTTCTGAGAGGTGCAGTTACACAAGACACAATGAATAACCTGTTTTGTTTGTCACTGATATGCAAAAAAAAAAAAAACGGCAAAATTATTCCACTGACCCTATACACTTATTCACGCTAGTGCCATCTTTGATTTTTAATGGATTGACAACAAGGCTGTGAGGGATAGAATTACAGTCTCTTCAATGGACTATACTGCAGTTTAAAGTGTTTTTGGATCATTCTGCAGACAAAATATTGATAAAATATCTGTCCAAGAACATTCAGTATACAAAGAACGTCCTGGTTACTTGCGTAACCTCCGTTCTCTGATGGAGGGAACGAGATGTTGTGTCGATGTAGTGACACTAAGGGTCACCCTTGGGAGCCCGAGACACCTCTGGTCTTTGATAAAAGGCCAATGGGAATTGGCGAGTGGTATTTGCATGCCACACCCCTGGAAATACGGGTATAAAAGGAGCTGGTATGCAACCACTCATTCAGGTTTTATGCTGAGGAGCCGAGACAAGGTCCGGCCATTTCAGCGCATAGTTCAGCATTGTGGCAGGAGGGACACAACATCTCGTTCCCTCCATCAGGGAACGGAGGTTACGCAAGTAACCAGGATGTTCCCTATCTGTCACTCACTCGACGTTGTGTCGATGTAGTGACACTAGGGGTCCCTATACAAAACGCCGCAACTGGCTGAACTGTGTTACGTGAACTGGCGGTGCATGATGGGCAGACCACTGTGTGCCTCGTAGCCGGCGCACCAGGCTGACACGTAACCTTCCCCAACACTGTTATGAGTGTCGAACGGCCCTTTGGGGACAAGTCGACTACCCAAAGATAGAGACAGGCTAGCCCAGTCATGGCCTCTTTTCCCCTTCTTTTTTTCCCACTCCCTAAAAAAAGGGGGATTATCCGATTGTGCCGACCAGGTCTAGTCGGGGGGTGTTCCTCCCAAGGGGAGGACACCGTGGAGACCACGCCTCGCCCAGAGAGAGGGGGTATTTAAGTGGAAATACGTCACATGGTCTTGCCGAGCTATGTCGGAAGTATGTCATGTGGAGAAGTCTCATGGTAGGTCCTACCCAACGGGGAGGAGTTACTACAAACATGGAGACTGTGGCAGAGGGGCCTCTGCCCAAGGAAGACGCAGTTTGCCAACAGGGAAACGAATTAGCGGAAGATATAAATCGTATGGGGTTACCAACGGGGAACCGCAACATGTGGAGCACCTACCCCAGTACAGGGCTTTTAGTTAGCACCTGTACTGGGCTGGCAACGAGTCTCTCCAAAAACTTGACTGCCACAGGGCTCGGAGGAAGTCAACCAGGGAACACAGTTTGTGAACACTACTAGGAGTTAATGGCGCACATCTTCAGCTCAGGGGAGGTGAAAGGCGCTATGTGCAAGCGATACACCCGGCCGGCTGTCCCGGATTTATCTGCTTGTATTGCATGCCACTACACAGGACAAAACCGGTTCCACCTGGAGGTTGTAGAACCTCGCAAAGGTGTTGGGTGTTGCCCAGCCCGCTGCTCTGCAAATGTCTGTTAGAGAGGCACCCCTAGCCAGGGCCCAGGAGGCCACTTCACCCCTGGTAGAATGGGCTCGTAGCCCTACCGGGGGTGGCACATCCTGGGTGTGATATGCCATAGTTATGGCGTCAATGAGCCAGTGGGCGATCCTCTGCTTGGAGACAGCGCTTCCTTTCTGCTGTGCACCAAAGCAGACAAAGAGCTGCTCAGAGATTCTAAAGCTCTGCGTGTGATCCAAATAGATGCGTAAAGTGACGTCAGGGCTGGGTCTGCCTCCTCCTGGGGCAGCGCTCGCAGGTTCACCACCTGGTCCTTAAAAGGGATCGTGGGAACCTTGGGCACATAGCCCGGTCGGGTTCTCAGGATCACGTGAGTGTAGCCCGGACCGAACTCCAGGCACGTTTCGCTGGCAGAGAACGCTTGCAGGTCTCCTACCCTCTTGATGGAAGTGAGTGCAGTCAGGAGGGCAGTCTTCAAGGAGAGTGCCTTAAGCTCAGCTGACTGCAAAGGCTGAAAGGGGGCTCTCTGTAGACCCTGAAAAACTACAGAGAGGTCCCATGAGGGAACGAGGCGCAGACTGGAGGGATTCAGCCTTCTGGCGCCTCTCAGGAACCTGATGATCAGGTCGTGCTTCCCTAAGGACTTACCGTCCACTGTGTCGTGGTGTGCCGCTATAGCGGTTACATTCACCTTCAAGGTGGAAGGGGACAGCCGCCCTTCCCATCTCTCCTGCAGGAAGGAAAGCACGGATCTGACTGCACATCTTTTGGGGTCTTCCCATCGGGAAGAACACCACTTAGCAAACAGACACCACTTAAAAGGCATACAGGCGCCTCGTAGAGGGGGCCTTAGCCTGAGTGATCGTGTCTCTTCCGCATCCCGGGGGGCTGTCGCAAGGAGCGTGAGGTCCGAGAACCACGTTTGGGTTGGCCAGAAGGGTGCTACCAGGATGACCTGCTCCTCGTCCTCCCTGACCTTGCACAGGGTCTGTGCAAGTAGGCTCACTGGGGGAAACACATATTTGCACAGGCCAGGGGGCCAGCTGTGTGCCAGCGCGTCTATACTGAGAGGTGCCTCGGTCAGGGCGTACCAGAGCTGGCAGTGGGAGGATTCTTGGGAGGCGAACAGGTCTACCTGTGCCTGTCCGAATCGACTCCAGATCAGCTGGACCACCTGAGGTTGGAGTCTCCACTCTCCCCTGAGGGTAACCTGCCGTGACAGTGCGTCCGCTGCAGTGTTGAAATCGCCCAGGATGTGAGTGTCTTGCAGCGACTTGAGGTGCTGCTGAATCCAGAGGAGGAGATGGCGGGCGAGTTGTGACATACAACGGGAGCACAGACCGCCTTGATGGTTGACATATGCTACCGTTGCCATGTTGTCTGTCCGAACTAACACGTGCTTGTCCTGGATCAACGGCCGGAATCTCCACAGGGTGAGCAGAATTGCCAGCAACTCGAGGCAGTTGATGTGCCAACTCAGCCGCAGGCCCATCCATAAGCCGGCGGCTGCGTGCCTGTTGCAAACAGCGCCCCAGCCCGTTTTGGAGGCATCTGTCTGACCACGACGCACCTAGAGACCTGCTCTAGGGGAACGCCTGCCCGTAGAAACGTGAGGTCGGTCCAAGGGCTGAAGAGACGGTGACAGTGGCCACCGCTGAGGATGCCATATGCCCCAGGAGCCTCTGAAAAAAATTCAGTGGAACTGCTGTTTTCTGTTTGAACGCCTTCAACAGTCAACGAGACTGAGTCCAACTCCAAACCGAGAAAAGAGATGCTCTGAACCGGGAGGAGCTTGCTCTTTTCCCAGTTGACCCGAAGCCCTAGTCGGCTGAGGTGCGAGAGCACCAGGTCCCTGTGTGCACACAACACATCCCGAGAGTGAGCTAGGATTAGTTGAGGATGCGAATGCCCACTTCCTTTAGCGGGGCAAGGGCTGCCTCTGTGACCTATGTGAAGACGCAAGGGAACAAGGACAGATCGAAAGGGAGGACCTTGTACTGATACGCCCGACCCTCGAATGCAAACCGAAGGAAGGGTGTGTCGAGGTAGAATCGAGACGTGGAAGTACACGTCCTTCAGGTCTACTGCCGCGAACCAATCTTGATGTCGGATGCTTGCTAGAGTGCGTCTTTGCATCAGCATCTAGGACGGGAGTCTGTGTAAAGCCCGGTTCAGTACTCGCAGATCCAAGATTGGCCGCAACCCTCTGCCTTTTTTCGGTACAATGAAGTAGGGGCTGTAAAACCCCTTCTTCATCTCGGCCGGAGGGACAGGTTCTATCACACCCTTCCGTAGGAGGGTGGCGATCTCCACGTGCAAGGTAGCAGCGTTTTCGTCCTTCACCAAGGTGAAGTGGATACCGCTGAACCTGGGTGGACGCCTGGCGAACTGAATCGTGTAGCCGAGTCAGACGGTCCGGATCAGCCATCGCGACAGATCGGAAAGCACAAGCCACGCATCCAAGCTCCGCGCGAGGGAGACCAAAGGGACAATCTTGTCGGACGTATCGGTAGGTGGGGCCTCGCGGTGGGGCAGAGCTCGAGGTGCCACACCATGTCCTGGTCGTGCTGAGTCTAGGGACATCGAAGCACTTACCTGGCTCCTTGTGACCACCCCGGAACAGCCTGGGATGGGGGAGGAAGAGGCCTGTCCTCGTGATCCGTGGAGACTGTCACATCGGGCGTAGACTTGTGCCACAGCTGGGCACGCAGGGGCGGGGAGACCGCCGCTGGAGCACCAAACCTGCCAAATAGAGTGGTGGTCGTGATGACGGCCGTGCACACCGGATATGTGACCCAGGGAACAAGGAAACTGCTCTTGCTGAACTCTTGGGTACTACAGCCACTTGGGCATGCAGTGCAATTAAATGCAAAGGTAACAAAAGATTCTCCTCCCGGCCCTCGACTGGGGGATGGAGTGGTCTGCTTACCAGCTCCAGAGCAGCAGGTTTCGTCGTCCCTGGGTCGCCCGTCTCAGGGGCGCTTTGAAGCCTTTCGTGGGTTCTTGGCGGCCGCGAGACGGGTGGCGTCTGCTTCCTGCGGTGGGCTCCACGCCGGGGCCGCAGGGGGACACCCTTGTCGACGAGCAGACGGGGTGCGGGATCTTGAGCCATGCCGGGCAGGATGTGCCGGATAACCTCTGTCTGCTGCTTCACCGCTGAGAACTGCTGGGCAAAGTCCTCGGTGTCGCCGGACTGGCCAGCTTGGTAAATGGGGGCAGCAAGGAACTTGTCGGCCTCTCCCATCTTGACCAGGTTGAGCCAAAAGTGGCACTCCTGGACCACCAAGGTGGACATCGCCCGCCCTAGAGACTGCGCCGTGACCTTCGTCGCCCGGAGAGCGTGGTCGGTCACCGAGCACAGCTCCTGCATCAATCCCGGGGCGGACCTACCCTCGTGCAGTTCCTTTAGCACCTTGGCGGACTTGCAGGAGAGCCATGGCATGCAGGGCGGAGGCGGCTTGTCCAGCGACACCGTAGTTCTTGGCCGTCAGAGACAGCGTAAACCTACAGGCCTTGGACAGGAGCTTTGGGTGCCCATGCCAGGTGGTGGCGCTCTGCGGGCATAGGTGCACCATTAGCGCCTTTATCCACCAGGGGGATTGCCGAATAGCCCTTGGCCGCCCCACCATCGAGGGTAGTGAGGGCGGGGAAGCTGAGAGATTGGGACCGGGCTGTAAAAAGTGCCTCCCACAACCTTGTCTGCTCTTCATGCACTTCCGGGAAGAAAGGAATGGGGCGGGGCGTGACTTTGAGTGGCCGCCCGGGAAAGCATGTTGTCATCTCCGCGTCAGCCTGTAACTGGGCGACAGCACCAGAAGGGAGGAGCCCAGCTGAGGCTTCCGCGTCCGACTGGACGAGCCCGCTTTCCGATGCTACGCTCGAGAGCTCATCACCTTCGCGGGCTCCGATAAGAGGTTGAACTTGCTGTGAGATGAGCCAGCAGACTCATCCGGAAGCCCGATCGGGGCAGGCGAGCATGCTGGGGAATGGGAGGTCCGTGGGGGGGATACCCGGTGGAGGTGGTCCCATTGGGGCCCCCAGTGCTAGCCGCGCTGGCCTCATACCCGTGGGTAGAAGGACCGAGGCGGGAAGCCTCTGGGGTGGCTTGCTTTCTTAAGAAAGTAAGCCGCGACCGCATCGTTGCCATGGACATGTTCTCGCAATGAATACATGACCCATCCACGAACACTGTCTCCACGTGAGCAGTGCCCAGACACGAAAGACTAATTGTGACTGTCAGAAGGCGAGAGATAACGAGCACAACCAGGAATAACACAAGTGAAAGGCATCTTTAAAAAGACATGTCTTTAAAAAGACGTTCCGTGTGTGCCGCTCTTTTAGAGAAATATACTCTTTTAGAGAAATATACTCTTTTATTTCTGCTGAAGCGCCCAGGGGCATTCTCTGCAGTGCACCAGTGCAGAGGGGTGAGAAGCCGCTGAAATGTGCCGTCAGATCCAGCAGAGTTGAATGAACAGTCGTAGGAATTCAGCTCAGTGAGCATGACCGTTTGGCTTCAAAGAGAAAATCTGAATGAGTGATTGCATACCAGCTCCTTTTATACCCGTATGTCCGGGGGAGTGGCATGCAAATACCACTCGCCAATTTTCATAGGCCTTTTATCAAAGACCAGAGGTGTCTCGGGCTCCCAAGAGTGACTCCTAGTGTCACTACATCGACACAACATTGAGTGAGTGACAGATAGGGAACTCCAAACATGAGTTGTGGATAAGATGTGATCGAGCTTTATACAGCTTTATACCATTCGTGCCACTGAAGAGGTGGTAAGTCTATTCCTCACAGCCTCGTTGTCATTCCCATTCAAAATTAAAGATGAGGTCGAATGAGGATGAATAAGGTCTATAGGGACAAAAATACATTCGAATAAAAATATTGCAAAATTCAGTTTCATTGCTAGTAAAAAAATAAATTATAAATATGTGTTTTATAAATAAATTATAAATATTATAGTTAGTTAAATAATATTTTAAGTTAATTTTGGGCACTGTGTAAATGTCAGTTAGCAAGACTTGCTAAAACTACCTGAGAGTAGTAATGCCTGAGGATAGACTGAACAACCTGGTACTCCTCTTATTTCAAACATCTTATGGTGACTTTGCTAACAAGAAAACTTGTATAATTTATTTTATTAGCTGACATTATTGTTTTTCCCCCGCTAAGTTATTGCTTGATTCAAATTATACAGTATGTTTGAAAATAAAAAGTCATCAAAAATAATACAGCACTGTCAAATATCAATCTAATTAAATTATTTATATATTTATTACCCCACCACAAACTCAAATTGTTTAGGGGGCCCTAAAATAGTTCTGTGCCCGGTGCTCAACATTTGGTGCTGTACGCCCTTGACTAAAGGTACAAAATAACAACGGAGTCTAATGCAACAACATAAATCAGCATGAGTGATCTACCAATCCAAACAGAATGAGTACGAGTGTAAAAATAAAATGTCCAAACAAGCAGTTCCAGCTGGAGCAAACAAACAAACTTAGACGACCCACAGCTCCCACGCCACACAGCTAGTACATGCGGCAGGACCACAAACGCTTAACGCAAATATGTGGCAGCCACATTGGAACGGTTTCTCCGCCCAAGACACAGCTGCACGGTAACTCTCACTGGGAGAGCTCAAAGCAGCCAGCTGCACACCAGCACGAACCACCAACAATGCATAAAAAAACTGTTGTGATGAAATCCAATTTTTTATTGATCTGTGTAGTATGAGATCGAGAAAAAGCAAACCAAAAAGGACAAAACAATCATTCAACAGCTCTGGTGTGCAGCAGCAGCAGTTAACAAACTTCATGCATCCATTCCAATGCTGTAGGTATCAGTATAAAGTCTTAGACCATGGACGCTTTTCACAGACGATGATGACACATTTCAGCGTTATATAGAAGCTTGAATCGAGCAAATTTTTATATTTAAATTTTTTTTTATAAATTATTTAGTGCAAAATTATTTTATGTGCTTGAGACATAATGTGCATCCATAACTGAAGTAGCATTAAAACTTCTCTTAAGCTGATGTACCAATCAGCTTGCCAAACTAATGTTAAAAGTCACAGTCAGAGGCCCAAATGAAAGAACGAATACAAAATGGAAATGGAATGTGTCGCCTCCTACAGTGTTCCTGAATGATACAGCACTCTGCTGCCCAGCCCTCTAGCAGTGACTCAACAGTCTTTTTGAATAAATGCATCTCAATATAGACTTAGGAGCTGGCAGGATAAGACCCTTCATGATGATGATGAGGAGGAGGACATGAACAGTAGTAAAAAAAAAATAACAAGACACTCAATGCACTAGAGTAGAGATTCAGTCGCACATAATTTTTGTGCCTTGTGCAGCACAGGAAATCTGCCCTTAGCCTTGACTCATGCTGGACTCATTTAAAAAATTTTAATTGTTGCAACGAAACCCAAATAAATGTTTACAAGTTTCTATGATGTGAATGCCAGAGAGGTATGTTAATGAAACATAGCCTATCTTTCAGGCATTTTTATGATATTGCAATGTAGAGTTTTATCTTTTTTGAAACAGCCAGGGTATTATTTGAATTACATAAAGGCAGTAAACTTATACATTGAGTAACTTTATTTATTTATTTGCTGTTTAAATACACATTGGAACTGAAAAGTTAATTGAAGGACTTCAGACTGTTTTCTTCTCAAGGATACCTGTGACAAATAGACAGAGAGAGAGAGGGGGCATGTAACACAAGTATTAATTTTAAATTAGTTTTAAAGGTAAGGGTTACATCTTGAATCATGGCATTTGAAACATTCCTCAAATATTGTCCTTTATACAGGCTCTTCGTGTTAAACTTGAATGAGGAATGAATCACACTGAAGTTATCTGACATGCCTGAATAGTAATTAGATGTAAATAGAAGAACACTTTTGAGAGAGAGAGAGAGAGAGGCTGATTGGCTGTAAAGATGTTTAGTCCTCATTCAGTCTTCAACACAGCTGAATATTAATTCAGATAAACTGAGAAAATGTCCTTTGGGCATTCTGTAAAAGTGCTTAATCCTTGTGCAACCTTCGGGACATTTTTGTCTTTTTGTTTTCGATCATTTTGGTTTTGTTAATGCCAACGGCATAAATTTTGCCAAAGGTGTGTATTTTGGGGGTAATTTTTATATTTTAACCTCAGTTCCTATAATACATCTATAATAAAATGTGTACACAAAATAGTTACACTCAGGACCTTCAGGACAAAAATGCAATATTTGATCCCAGTGCCATTAAAGCATAAAATCATGAATTCTGTGATATTATGCTTTCATTCCGGAGCCCATTGCTTCAAAATTTAAAATTTTTCTATTTTCCACCAGATGGCACTTTTCATGTTTAGCCTATGAAGCAAATACATGCTTTTTTCCTATTTTCTGTTTGCTGTATTATAGAGCACTGCAGGCCAATTGAATAAATGATGCAGCTAAAATTGTGTGGGTGTGTTGGTATGGATGTCAGAGTGTGTTTTGTGTGTGTGTGTGTGTGTGTGTATGTGGGCAGGTTTAAGTGGTTTACGAGGACTTTCTTTTAGGTTACAAACTGGTAATTACAAGGGTATTATGCTATAAATGTGGTTTATGAGGACATTTCTAGTGTCCCCATAATTCAGATCGCTTAAAACATACTAAACGATGTTTTATTGAAAATGTAAAAATGCAGAAAGTTTTCTGTGAGGGTTAGGTTTAGGGGTAGGGTTAGGTTTAGGGGATATAATCTATAGTTTGTACAGTATAAAAATCATTGTGTCTGTGGAGAGTCCTCATAATGATAACTGCACCAACATGAGTGTGTGTGTGTGTGTGTGTGTGTGTGTGTGTAAACAACAGTGGCATTGTGTAAACAAATTGGCATTTAAAGGGTTAAAATCCTGAAAATGAATGAATATTTGGTAGTTATGATCAGGACTGATGTTGGTTAAAAAAAAGTCAGTGAAAGTGGAAAATAATATTAATATATAATATTTTATGGCAGTTTTTTGACGTGGACATTTTTGTCCTCTAAGTTCCTGAGTGTGAGTTTGTGCGTTTTTTAAATTGACACTGCACAAAAAATAATAATGCATCAAAATCGATGTTGTTGCTAATCACTGACATATCCCAGACTGTGATAATCCCCCCCAAAAATAAAAATAATAATAATTCCCTTAGCATTTAGTATATGGAAAATTATTATTATTATTTATTTGTATTTTTTATAAAAAACAACAGTGGCATTATATATACAAACTGGCAATTAAAGGGTTAAAATTCTGAAAATGAATGATTATTTGGTAGTTATGATCAGGACTGATGTTAGTTAAAAAAAATTAACTAATTGAAAGTGGAAAATAATGTTAATATATAAATTATTATGACACATTTTTGTCCTCTGAGGACCTCTGAGTAACTTTTTTTTTATTGACGCACAAGGGTTAAAGCAAGTTATGCTGTTCTGGTGCTCTGGACTTTCAAGGTTTGTCATAAATGTTCCCTTACAAAGTAGTTTGATGGTGATATAGAAGGAACAAAAATGTGAAGATATATTTTAACTTGATGGCTTGGCAGCGTTTTTTAAAACAAACCAGAAGGCTTTCCTCCTTCCTTTCTTTTTTGTCTTCTTTTTCCTTAAAATTTGCATGAAAGGCCAAAGCCTTTGTCTACTCCTTCTCATTAATGGGTTTAATGTTACGGTTTACCACCACAAGGAATAGATGGAAGGTAACAAGAATGGCCAGATCATAAGCAGTGACTGATGAATATGCAGGAGCTGGTAAATTACTCCAGTGTCCTCCGAGAATCAGTAGCTTTCCACTAAATCAAGGTTCTCCGAGTCATGTTTTTAATGATTCTGTAGGCTGTAGACGTGACGGTTTCCACCATAATTTGTGAAGGATAACAAGGTCTGTGGGCATAGAGATTTTTCGGTTAATGAATATTTGATTGTCTTTTGTTTTCTGGTCTCATCTCTTTGTTTATTTTTGCCAAATGTGTTGACGATTTTATCTATTTACCAAAGGGGGTCTAGTGCAATAGTCTTTTTTATTTTGAGTTGATGAGAAAGGGAGCTATAGAAAGTTGGGCGGACTGGGTTCTCTTGAAAATTTCTCTGATATATTGATGTTTACCATGTTTTGTCTACTAGAGCTCAATCAGAGGAAAGGTGTGAGATCCTATTAGGGCCGGAGATCACGTATGGCCCTCCAGGGCTGAACCTGTCCTATCCTGTTGCCATGACGATAGCTCATTGTGCTGAGGTCAGCGCTGAAAACTGGAACATTAAACTCAAGAGACAAACCAAGGACGACAAGTGGGAGGTAGGAACAAAGAAGTGACATCTGTATTTTTCTCACTGAATATCTTTAAAATTCCTATCAGTGAGAATCATATATATGTCAGATTTAAACCTTTTCAATGTCTGTTATGAGTTTTGGGCCAACATACAATGCAAAAGTGACTTTAGCCAATACAGCATGTTTACAAAAATGATTCACCACTTAATGTGGTTTACTCAGGTGACGTTATACGATTTAAAGCTGATGTGTGCATATTTTTTAATGTTTAAATACTTTCTCTATCCAAAGTTACTATCCAGAGCCGTGATGTGCACAGACATTAGCAGGGTCAGGGGTGGAAGGATATAAAAAGGGCACTGATTTTTTTTTTTTTTTTTTTTTTTAATGAGTAGTAATTATAAATACTTATATTTACATAATACTTATAATAATTATAAATAATAACTAATTTCTTTGTTTGAGTGGTCAAAACAGCAGCATTGGCTCAACCAGTGGTGTGAGTTTGGGGCAGGACTCTCTGTTTGTTAGACCCATGGCAGATGGTGGGTGTATTTAGGAATCTTTTTGGAAACAATATTAATTTTTGCAATTCCGCTTGGTGGCGCTAATTTTGCAAAAATGACACTTCAGTTTTAAGAAAATGTTATTGGCTTTATAGATTAAACATGGAGTATATTCTGTGTGTGATGTGTTGCCCTTTTAATATATTATCGATATTATTGCCAGATCATATTGTTGCCAGTTGTGTAATTGTTATATTATCACCAAAACCCAGCTTGAAAAGCTTTACCAAACAATGATATCTCTATAAAATATCTCTGTGTACCAATTATGAAAGGCTCTGTTGACAGTAATGTGCATTCAAGCCTTGTTCCTTAACTGCTTGTGGCAGCCTCTGGGACTGTGCAAGTTTGAAAATGTGTTTATGAGGTGAATGTGCCCTCTTGTATGTGGCAAGAAGACATCCAGGGTCAGCAGCTCCTCAGAGGAGGCTACGGTAGTGAAGTGCACAAGGAAAAAACAATTACAGGCTGGAATAGCCAGGAAGACACACAGTTCATGGCAGTCAAGCAGCGGTAACATCGGGGTGAGGCGCCCCATCAGACCTAGGAAATATCGATCTAGTTGTACAGAGGAGGACCTGAAATGGTAGTTGACACAAGGCAATCAGAACTGGAGTCATGGACGGGATCAGCCTCTTCACCCTGCCACAATCACTCACATCTCGTCCAATGCAATTTCACTGTGATTTCAGCCCCTGTAAACCAGAGCTGTCATTATGATTTGAAAGTTGATGCATTAATAAATGTTATATAAGCTATTATTCCATTTAAAGTGACATATTTTCCTTCCAGGTTTGTTTGTTTATTGTAAGAGATTGGACTATTGAAGAGGATTTGATAATGTCCTTTTGTTCCTGTCCACCTTAGCGAGTCATTATTTTAATTAATTTGAAATTCTTCCAATGCCTGGTACTTATCCTTGAAATTGCTACCAGCAGCCTTTACATAAACACATTTGCTGTCAGAGTCTCTACCATCTCCTAACTGTTTTATTTAAACTAATGACAGCTCCAGTGTTGGTGATGGCTAAAGTAATTACATAAAAACTGCCGGATAAATCACTGACCTGTCAAAGAAGGACTGAAGTAATCAAAATTTGTGAGTTCTTCGCTATTCTATCTCTTCTATGTGCGCCAGATCTTCTTTTATCTGTTTACAAAGGCTGCATCCTCCAAGGTGGACATTCTGTTTGATATTTACATTGCTTTGAAGAGCTGCAGTCGCATAAAGAAATGGTCATCTGTCAGGGAAGTGAAAAGAGTCTTTGCTTGACTTGATGTTAGCCAAACCTTGTCAAAGCACAGAAGAAGTGACCTTGCTGATTGTGATTTGCGAGTGATTCTGTGTCAGTGTGGCAGCATGAGTTTTGGTCCTTTTCTCACTGGCTGAGCTCAGGCACATTCACATGCGAAGGTAGAAAAAAGCTGCTGCAGCAGCTACTGTATAGGTAAGTCTGTATGAAGATGGTTTCTTTGAAGGGTATGGACCAATGGAGAAACCTTGTAGACTTTAAAGTTACATTTATAATATGTTTTTCTGAGGAACATGTCTGAGAAAGATGAAGTATAGGTAGGAGTATCACTTCACTTCAGGGCCAGATCCAGGGGGGAGCTGGGGTGGACTTGGATTTTTGTTAAGTGAAACTTCAGTTCTTTGGATCTGTAATGGTTAGGCATATGTAATGATAAAGATTGCCTGAAATGGCAAAATTCATGCTTTAAAGTCATGCTTTTTCAAATGGTGTTACCATCAGTTAAAAGTTTTTTCCATTTACTTGGATTCACAGGAAGTGATGTCAGTAGATGATGAGTCAACCTCCTGCTATTGCCTGATGGACTCACATAACTGTCACTTGTTGCTGGATCAGCCAGGCTGCTATGCTCTGGTGGGTGAACCCATCACTGATGCAGCCATAAAAAGACTAAGGATTGCAGTTTTCGGCAGTATGGAGGCCTCCTCCGTGGACTACAACCTGCGAGTGCACTGTGTAGATGACACACCACATGCCTTTCAGGTGAGAGCTGGACCGTGAAGTCAAAAATTAAATACCTAAAAGAACATATATCTATAAGAATGGCAAGCCATCAAAACAAGTAGTTAGGGCAAACCACATTTACATTTATATTTATTCATTTAGCAGACACTTTCATTCAAAGGGACTTATAAATGAGGAATGAAACAACATAAGTGATTAATTCTAGGGAGACAGTAACATGAGAAGTGGCACAATGTAAAATACAAAAAGGATGGTATTAAGTGTCTTTAATGGTGGTTCAAGTACTCACGTATGTTTCTTGTGATTGGGAGGAACTCTGCTGTTCAGGTGAAATGTGGATGATCGTCTCACCATCAAGGAACAGTGAATGTGAAAGTTCTGGGTAGTGATTTTTTGCCTCATTGTGATGGTACCATGAGGTGTCACTCACAGACCTCATAAGTAAGGAGGAAATGTAGTGTAGGTAGGAGGGTGCATCTCCAACAACGGCTGTTCTCTGAACCAGCGTCAGTGCTTTGAACCTGCAAAACAAAGACAACAACTCGAGTGAGGAATTGTAATAGATTTAATTGTGTTATTAGAATGCCTGCTGTGGTCAAAGGTATTTTTAAACACACACACACACACATAGAGGATGCAAAAGTCAAAGTCGATCACTATTATCTAGCATGAGTGCTCAGACTGTACTCAGCACACATAAACAGTACACTCATCTAAGCAACACAATGAAACACAAAACAATTTCGACATATGAGCACTGCCATGCATTAAATCAAAGAGGCCAGTAATCAGTTTTAATTCATTTTTATTTTCAAAGCTTTAACCAGCACTTTGTTCAAAACAGTGTTTGAAAACTCATACATTTTTCTACATGCTTATGATCTGTAGATTTCTCTAAACACTAAACTTTTTACCTCTATGAATGTGTTCAGAAATAATTTGTTCAACAGAATTTTAAGCACAATGACTATTTAACTTTGACTTGGTATCAATATTTCAACCTATTCCCATTTAATTAAATTGTTGGAATTTCATTCCTAGACATAGGTTGTTTGGTCTTCTGAACTAGGTAAACCTAAAAGTTCATAAACAATGTAGCAACAATATAGGTTATGGCTCTCAGTCATAGTGTTCATATACTTGTCCTGTCTGTCCAGATTTTCCTTCTGCACCTCCTCCCCCTCTTTTGCACTTCCTTTACAATATTTTTCACTATGTTCTCACGCCCTCATCCTGTACTTTCATATTTTCAAAGGGAGTGGTCACTGCTGAAATCAGCAAAGGAGGTCAACTTCTAGAGGAGCCCAAGACTCTGTTCTTTAAAGGGAACTGCCTCAGTCTGCAGGTGTCCATCCAGGACATCCCTCAGTTTCTGTGGAACATCAAACCCTTCACCACCTGTCAGGTAACATACTAACAGTAATACTCACAGTAGTCTAGTACAGTGATCTACAGTAAGCAGCTGCTTAAACAATTCCACTGTTGATGTCCCGAGTGAAACTAGCAATAACTACCATCACCAAAGTGTATATTTTAGCATTAGGTGTTTATTTTTATGCTCTGTGTGCTCTCTTTTTTTTTTGACTGAAAGCTTTATACTACACCAGAACATAAACTTATATTATTATCATATAAAGCATATTGTATGTGGTGATGTTCTTAATTTTTGTGTAATCTTGTCTAGTGTGGTTGGAGTTTTGGGACAGTCGGCACTGTGGCACTGTGGTTAGTGTATATTGCTATTGACATAGTCAGTGTAAGTCAAAGTGTATGTGTAAGTTTGAATCTGGCATGCATCATGTCCTGGGGTCTCCTTCACTAAACTTTTTGAAGTAAAAAAAAAAATGTGTATATACTGTATATATATATATATATATATATATATATATATATATATATATATATATATATATATATACAGTATATAGTAGTTTAAAATTAAAATTATTAAATATTTTATTCTTAAAGGAATAGTTCACCCCATTTACTCACCCTCATGCCATCCCATATGTGTATGACTTTCTTCTGCAGAACAAAATCAAAGATTTTTAGAAGAAAAGAAGAATGCTCTTTAGGTCCATACAAAGCAAGTGAATGATGACCAAAACTTAGAAGTTTCAAAAAACTCATGAATGCAACATTATAGATATCCATACGACTTCAGTGTACATCTTGCCATTGCAGTCTGTAGACACGATAATGATTTCAAGCTTGATTACACTTCCAAGTGTTTGACGCATGCACACACCGCTAGATGGCGCTAGGAAGTATAATTGAGTTTGAAATCATTATCGTCAAGGAGACTACTGATGTCAAGATTTATAGTGAAAAAGGAGTTATATTTTGGTCTATTCTCATCCAAAACCTATGAAATCGCTTCAGAACACATGGATTTAACCAGTGGAGTTGTATGGATTACTTTTATGCTGTATTTATGTGCTTTTTGAAACTTCAAAGTTTGGTCACCATTCTCTTGCATTGTATGGACCTACAGAGCTGAAATATTCTTCTAAAAAATATTTGTTTGTGTTCTGTAGAAAGAAAGAAAGTCATACAAATCTGGGATGGCATGAGGGTAACTGATTAGAGAATTTTCATTTTGGGGTGAACTATCCCTTTAAGAATGTTTCATCTATCCAACCTCTGATCCTGTTCCCCTCTCTTTCCCTACATTTTTGTTTCTACTGACCAATAATAATGACAAATGCCCACAAAAAAAAAAAAAAAAAAATGTCTTGGCTGCATCTGTGAACCTCTTACAGCAAGCATTGAATAACAGCTTTGCCTTTCACTTGTACAGCACAACAGATTTCAGCACTGAATATCAGTACTGTCCTACCTAACATAACCTTCTGACCCATAACATAGATGTTGATAGAAGTCAGTATTTTGTTCTGGGTTCGGGGAACTTGCTTCACTATTCTTTGCTGCCTACTCGGGGGAGAAATTAATCCTGGCATTAAGGCATCAGCCATCCCATCAAGCTATTTCCTCTGTTCAGGATCCCTGTCACTGTTGACATAAAGTATCTCACAGGTCACTTCAATATGCAAGGCTAAAGAAACAGTGCAAGAAAGGTCAAGGACACTCCCTGCAGATGTGCTGCTTCACGGAAATTAATTATACATCAAAGGCAATGGCTTTACGTTTCCGCTGCCCTGCTCCCAGATAGTGTGTTATACATACCCCAGCAGTGACCCCTATCAGCAGAATTAACAGGGATTAAAATATGTGTCTCTTGCAGCACCGATGATCTCCAAGACGGGTCTCTTAACATAGATGCTTCCACGTTCTTCATGGCTCAGGCACTTTCCCCTGACTCAGCTTTCTGATTTCTCTCTCTCTCTCTCTCTCCATTCTTTGTGTCCTCACCCTTCTCTCTGCTGCAGGAATTCTCCTTCACCCAAGTGTGGTATAGTAACCAGCAGCCTGTGCACTGTGCCTTCTCACTACAGAGACATAGCGCCGCAACCTCCCAGCTCTCTTGCAAGATCAGTGTGCGGCAGGTCAAAGGTCACGAGCAGATCCTGCAGGTCTACACCTCAGTGGCAGAGGTCAGACTCACCCGGCTGTCATTGGGTTAAATAACATCTCTCTGTCCTACTTGGGGACAGTGAAATGAAAATACAGTTTGACCTAAAGATTTATAATTAGAGGTGTACTGTCACTGGAGGTCATTTGCTACATAGAGAAAGTAATATTTAATGGGACAGTTCACCTTGAAATAAAGATTCTGTCATCATTTACTTATCCTCATGTTGTTACAAACCTTGATTTACTTTCTTCCAAGAATGTTACCCTCAGTCGCCATTCTCTTTCATTCCACGAAAGAAAGTCATACAGGGTTTGGAACAACATGGAGTTGAGTAAATGATGACAGTTCACACAAAAGTGAAAATTTAAGCAATATCACAAGATCAAGAATGCAGTTGTACTTAATATTACCTTGACTGCAAATGTGACATTGCTTTTATTCTGCATTTAACAAGAAGTTAATACTGTGTAACTTACATTATACACACAATATGGCCAGTTATTTTGTCTATTTTTGCTCTGCTAACGAAAAGAGTTCCAAATCAAGCCAAAGCAGGATAAACGTTGCATGTCGCTAAGGAATGCACAGCTTTCAGCTTGGCAACACTTATATAATATACAACCTCAATTCTGAAAAAAGTTGGGACAGTAAGAAAAATGCTAATAAAAACAAAAGGAGTGATTTGTAAATTATATTCACCCTTTGCTATATTGAAAGCACTACAACTGCACATTATATGATTTTTTACCATGTGAATTTCATTGTTTGTTTTTTTTAAATGTACAGTCATTTCAAATCAGATGACTGCAACACACTCCAAAAAAGTCGGGACAGTCGATGTAAACATCATAATTTCTTTTAATAACACTTATTAAGCATTTGGGCACTGAAGACACAAGTTTGTTAAGTTTAGAAAGTGGAATTTCCCCCCAATAATCCATTATGTAGTCTTTAGCTGCACAATTGTATGGGGTCTTTGTTCCCATATGGTGTGCTTCATAATGTGCCACACATTTTCATTTAGAGACAGGTCAGGACTGCAGGCAGGCCAATCTAGCACCCACACTCTCTGCTTACACAGCCATGCAGTTGTAATCCGGGCAGTATGTGGTTTGAAGTTGTCCTGCTGGAAAATGCAGGGACATCCCTGGAAAAGACAGTTCTGGATGGCAGTATATGTTGCCCCAAAATTTTTACATATCTGTCTGCATTCATGGTGTGCTCACAGATGTGCGAGTTACCCATGCCATGGGCACTGACACCCCTCAGGCCCATACAGACACTGGCTTTTGGACCTGATGCTAATAACAGCTTGGATGGCCCTTTCCCTCTTTGGCCTGGATAACACGACGGCTTTGTTTTTCAAAAACTTTTTGGAATGTAGGCTCTTCAGACCAAAAAACAGTTCCACTGTTCTACTTTACATCTAAGATGAGACCGAGCCCAGAGAAGTCGGCAGCACTTCTCGACAGTGTTGATGTATGGCTTCTGCTTTGCATAGTAAAGTCTTAACTTGCATCTGTGGATGCAGCGGCAAGTGGTGTTGACTAACAAAGGTTTAAAGTTATCCCAAGCCAATGTTCATGATATCCATTACGGATGAATGACTTTTTTTAAGACAGTGACGTCTGAGGGATTAGAGATCACGCGCATTCAGAAATGGTTTTCGTCTTGCCCTTTACGCACAGAGATTTGACCATATTCCTTGAATCTTTTAAATATATTGTGCACTGTAGAGGGTGAAATGCCAAAAATCCTTCCAATTTGTCTTTGGGGAACATTGTTCCCAAAGTGCTGGATTATTTGCTGAAGCATCTGTTGGCAAATTGACAAGTCTTGAATGATCCTTGCTCTTGAAGGCCTAGGCTGTTTTTGGAGGCTCCTTATACAGTATACATTATTATGACACAATTGCCTCACCTGTTTAACATCTCCTGTTTCACATCGCCTTGTTATTTCAACTCGTCAAATTGTTATTAGTCTTAAATTGCTCTGTCTCAACTTTTTTGGAGTGTGTTGCAATCATCTGATTTTAAATTACTGTACTTATTCAAAATAAACAATGAAATTCTCAAGATAAAACATCATATAATGATTAGTTTGACTGTGGTTTGCAATGCATAAAAAAAAAAAACACCTGTTTTTGTTTTTTTCTTTTAGAGTGAGAAAGAGACAGTCCCATTTTTTATGCAGGCAGATTGCACGGTCACTTCAGAGACAGGGGCCAAAGCCTTCAAAATCCCCCTGTCTATTCGTCAGCGGATATGCACCACCTTCGATACTGCCAATGCCAAGGGCAAGGACTGGCAGCTCTTAGCTCAGAAACTCCACATTCAAAGGTGAGCGCCGGAGAGAGATGTGGCCAAAGCAACAGGACTGATTGAAACTCATTGCAGCAGTGCTACTCACTTTGTTAGCAATGTCCTTGAATAATAATCTTATACTGTTCTCTACTTTGCTCAAATAATTTTACTCAGAGCCCATACTCCTTAGGCTTTTCAGCTTTATAGAATGACATTTTTGGCCTTCCCTTCTTTTTTTATCTGTTAATTCTGTTAGTTTATGATATTGCCTTGTGGATTTGTAGATATTTAATTTACATGATCTAAGCTGATCCTAACTAAACCCTAACCCTTATGGAAATACCCTTATGTAAATACTAACTTTCCTAAACCCTGTTTTAATTCTTAAGATTTTGTTTGTCAGTTGAGTCTGAACAGGTGGTTTGTAACAAGTCAATCCATTCAAGTAATTCACAAATTGAACCATGCATGAACTGACAGCAATCTTCTATGGTTTTATGTATGTATTGTACGTATAACGTTGTTCATTCCTCCTAACACAGTTATACTGGTCACAAACTATTGCAGTTATGATTCAGATTCAAATTGGCATTACAGTTTTATAAATTGCACCTTTTAAAATGAGTTCTTTTCAGATAGTTTGAAAAAGCAAAGAGTGCATTACCTTTTCTTGAACCTGTCACATGCCCATTTGAATTTGGGGTTGTGTTGCAACACTGCCATCTACTGGCACGGAATGACAGTTTTTAGGATTCACAAAAATTAGTTTTAGTGGCTTTACTTTACTGTATTTTTACTTGCCTGAATATTTAAAACCATAAATACAGTTATTAATTAAGCAACACATAATGATACATTTTTCATGCAATTGTCCATGTCATGTGCATGCTTGTATTCAAGTTTTTTTTTGTTTATTTTGAAGCATCATAACCATCTTTGCTGCCCTTGTCTGACCATCGTACTTCAGCTTATATCCACATATCCAAATCTGAGACTAAACAAAGTGTTTACCCTAATGTAATACAATAATAAATTCATAACAATGTCTATAAATTACTTCAATCAGTTAAGATTATCAGCAACAATGTGGCAGTTCAGCCATTTCAGATTCCCTCACTGGGAAGGCATATAAAAAATAAAAATAAAAATGTATTTGTTTGACTTAAAAATTTAATCTAGTTTTCTTAGTCCAATAAGATGTGCTTGCAAATGCTCTTATCTATGACTCGGGCAAGATTGAAGGTTGATATATAAGATGCATTTTTTATCAAATAACATTTTCTTCCTTTGTGAAACTTACATTTTCTTTCCGCACAGGAACCTGTCCTACTTCACTAAGCAGCAAAGTCCCTCTGCTGTCATTCTCAGTCTCTGGGAGGCCAGGCATCAGGACAGTGGAGATCTTGACTCACTTGCAAGTGCTTTGGAGGAGATTGGAAAGATCCATTGTAAAAGTCTGCCTCAGAGTCCTGATGAGAAAAAACTGGACTTTAACTTTTGAGGGATGCCAAACTGGAGACTAAATTAACTTCCCTTGGTGCAATTTCCCCAGCATCTTCTAAATTAGAGTCCAAGAAGACCCAGCAAATGTATATCAAGTCTGCGTGAAGACTTTGACTAGATGTGACCAATCAAACACTTTTATGTACATGTGCAAACATTGGCAACAATTTGGTGCAGATTCAACAACTTCAAAACATTTTACTCGCAGCAAAAATCAGAATGTTGTGCCAAGCCTTCCCATCCTACATGAAATTCTGCCTTAGCCCTCCGCTGGTGTTCATAATTTTAAATTGTGTGATTTGATTAGTGGCCAAGCTTACGTTTTCTTAACATATCCTGAGCCAGATTCACACTTTATCTTTGCCTATTTTTTTTAGCAGTCTTGTGTTTCAGAGTTGAGCGGTATTTATATCCCTTCTGCATGTTTCTGCTGGCTTGTGCTTTGTTTGCAATATACAGTATGATGTTTAGAGAAGAGAGGCGAGTGGAATACACTCATGCAAACTGCTTTTTTTTTTTGTTTTTTTTTTTGGTTCTCACAGATTGTGATTGTGAGCCACTGTGTTCCTTTACTTACATTATAATTGCATTGTCCAATTCAGCCCAAGAGAGTTAGATCAACACCAGCGTTTGTGCGGCACCCCTGCTACGATGCCCAGAGATCGCCCACGCGCATTGCCTGCAATAATTCAGCTAAAATCAACCCAAACCCTCTGTGGAGTAAAAATGTAATGTTAGGGGGAAAATTGCAACCTTAGAATCGTGCTTGTCACAGATTATGCAAACAGATTACTTCCTGGGTTCTGTATAGACAAAAGGCGTAAAAATCATTACAGCAAGCACCACATCATTTTTCCCTTAGAAAGCGTCAAAGTAGAACTCAACCCCACTGACTCAAATGTATTATTCTATTCCTCTGAACATTTTAAAGCCTGCTATGAGTCAATCAGGGCAAAGAGCAGGTCAGTGTCTTGCCTTTAATAGTGGGAGTCAGGCTTGAGACAAATATTGATCACAAGAAGCATTTACTTAACCAGTGCAGATGGCAGCACATCCCTTTTGTTAATGCATAAAGCTTTTCTTTGAAATGCAACTGAGGGAGACCACTGTAGAATGAAGACTCTCTTATCTCCTCGGACCAAATTCCACCGTTCAGTGTGAGACACAACGGGGGAACACGGACTGGCTAGCAGGGCAACATATAATAAAGGTCTGATAAAGGGAAAAGAACTGTGTGGAAACTGCTGTCAGAGTGCAGTAAAAATGTTACGTGCTTATTTTCCAAGTCATCTACTTCATTAACCTTCTCTCATGAAAGAGAAAATGCCTCCAAGATGCTCAGTGTAGATGGTTTAAGTTCCATAGCCACTACAGCTATCTTAACCATTAAAATATCTCTTACACTGGATATTCTTTTTGTGTTTTGCTTGAATTATAGGATTTATGAAGTATTTTAGCAAGACTGATTTGCTGGTCACTTTATTTTGTGACAAGTGTTATTTAGATTCTGGCTGATACAACGCCAATCCTCCACATCACTATATAATAGCCCAAAGAAATTTCTATTTTAGTTTTATTCTTTCTCTCTGTAGCAATGAGACTCTATTGTTCCTTTTTATTTTAAACTATTTTGCACATTTACTGTTACCCCATTAAAATTAAATTTAAGGGATTCATATTTTCTTCCGTGGATCACAAAAGGAGATGTTTGGCAGAATGTTAGGGGCTGATAGCCTCAGTCACCATTCACTTTCATTGCTTCTGTTTTCCATGCAATGAAAGCGAATGGTGACTGAGGCTAACAGTCTGCCTAACATCTCCTTTTGTGTTCCACAGAAGAAGAAAAAAACTGTATACAGGTTTGGAAGGACAAGCTAGTGAGTAAATGTCAGACATAATTTAAACTTTTGGGTAAACTAGTCCTTTAAGGCACGTCATTGTGTCGTCGTGTTTACAAATCTGAAAGAAAATCCCTTTTGGTGCTCATTAAGCCTTTTCAATATTCATATTGTGACAAATGTCCACATAATGGAACATGAAGTTAAACTTCAAAAAGAACAAAATAATAATTCTATAAATGTCAACAATGCCAGTGTTCTCTATCAAGGGAAACTTCACATTTTCCCCCATTATTAAGGATAGCATTAATGGTATTGGATAAATTAGTACATAGCTTTCAAATGGTAAAGTTAGAAATGTTTATCTGCCCCACGTTCATGTTATATTTAGTCCTTTGCTTCAAATTATAATTCTTGTGCCTTGTATAACTTCTGTAAATGGTGAATGTTGTACAGGTTAAGATGGGTCTACAGATCATGCAATGTACTATAATATATCAGTTTAAAAAGAAAAACACTGTAATGCACTGATATGCAGGGGTCAAGAGCTTTTCTAGTGCTATATATACTTGTTTGGTATCACCAGGCCAGCTTTGTTGTATACTGTATCTATGATTATGAACATTTTGGATGTTTTCTGTACAGTAGAGTTTGCTGATGTATATGCAGTCTTTTGGAAATAAATGTACAGCTGAAGAGAGCTGCAACTCTAGCGAGTGACCCATGCTTTATTTCTATTCCATGTAATGTTGAAAATTAAAACAAAATTCTGGGATAATAACAGGTTTAAGCTCAATCGACAGCGTTTGTGGCATATTGTTGATTAAAAACAAATTAATATCCTCTTTTCTTAAAAAAATTTAAATAAATTCAGTTTCAGTGAGGTACTTTCAAACGTATAGCCACAAGACAAACAATACGCCTGTTAACATGATTTTAGTCTAATAAAATCACTTACGAACCATTTTTAACAGAACAATTAATGTAAATGCTTTTATAAAATTATAAGCCTTACATTTTCTGGCTTTAAACCCTTCAACAATTGGCCACATTCACTTCTATTGTAAATGCCTCACTGTATAACCTCAATTCTTGCTTTTTTCCCAATTGATCTTAACATAAATTGAACCCAGAATATTCCTTTAAAGGAATATTCCGGGTTCAATTCAAAGTTAAACTCAATTAACAGCATTTTGTGGAAAAATTGCAAATGGGGCCAATTTTTGTAGGGTTTAAATGCGGAAATGTGAAGCTTTTCATTTTATAAAAGCACTTACATTAATTCTTCTGTTAAAACTCATGTATTATTTGAGCTGTATAGTTGTTTATATTGTAATTTTTACAGTCATTTTAGGGTTCATTGACATTACATCGTCATGGCAATAAAGTTGTAAAATTGGCTAAAACTTTACACAGAAAAGGTTAGCAAGCATTTTTATCACACTAAAATCATGTTAACATGCATATTGTTTACGTCTTGTGGCTAAACCTAAATGTTTTATCCATCTTAACGGATTGGCCTATTCACATCCATTGCAAGTGCTTTTCTGTAGCCCAGATTTTTGCTTTTTTTTTTTTTTTTTTTTTTTAAGGAAAGGAGGGGCAAGTCAAAATTTATTTTTGTGGTAATCAATATTATGTCATAAATGCTGTCAACTGCTGTCAAGCTTAACTTGTATTGAACCCATAATATTCCTTTAAGTAATGACTGTCATATTAGGTTTGTCTTTACTTTTTTTTTTATTTCTGTGCCTCACAGAAGTGGCACAGGTGTCTGCAATGTTTTCACATTGTACCAGGAGAGAGTACCATCTGTTGTTTTTCAGCAACCCTTTGTCCTCGTGGTCTCAGTGTCATTTATTTACATTTGAGAGGCTAAACATTGCTATCCTTTTTTCATATCTTTCTATGATGTCATCATTCTATGTCATCTTATATCTCTCCTTTTCCTTCTTCCTCCACTTCTTTTTTAACATATCTAAGTAGTTCTTCCTCATTAGACCAGCATCCTAATGTAGCCCTGTAGACAAGGTGATAAACACACAGACACGCTTACACTGGCGGCCAAATGTTTGGATCAACGTACAGATTTTGCTGTTTCGGAAGGAAATTGGTACTTTAATTCACCAAAGTGGCATTCAACTAATCACAAAGTGCTGTACAGGTGCATCTCAAAAAATTAGAATATCGTGGAAAAGTTCATTTTGTTCCGTAATTTAATTCAAAAAGTGGAATTCCATATATTCTATATTCATTACACATAAAGTGATATATTTCAAGCCTTTTTTTTTTTAATCTTGATGATTACAGCTGACAGCTCATGGAAATCAAAAATCCAGTATCTCAAAATATTAGAATAAAGAATTTATAATACAGAAATGTCGACCTTCTATGTTAATTTATGCACTCAGTACTTGGTTGGGGCTCTTTTTGCACTCCATGCCACACCGCACTGATGCAGTAATAACAATAACAATAATCATAACCATGGTAACCATCCCTTAAAGAAGTTTGTTATTCATGCCAAATCAATTTTTAGAACAACATTCAAAAATCTGACCTTGAGGGAACAATGCATCTCAATAAAACTCATTTTAAAGATGAGTGTAGTAACACTTAGAGCCAAGTATACTTATAGCTTATTTAGTCAGATGTTAGAGAAAAGTGCTTTTATTTCCTTTATTTTGTCAAAGAATGTAGACATCATTTGTTGCCTCACATAACTGTAGCTGAAGAGAGGAGAGTAGAAAACTCAATCAGCTTCCAGGACGCCACAAAAACACAAGAGGTGTATTGTCTGGATTTGATGAATGCTTGAATGAAGATATAGTTGCACAGCTTGCTATTTGATTTTCCCTGCTATCGGAATGAAAAAGAACTCTTTGTCTGCACTGCTTTCAGCATGCCACAGTAATGCCTTTTTAACAGCCCCTACAAATGTTGTAGTTTTATCTGAATAAAACTCACCAATACAATTAAAACTTTGTTGTAAATTAAATTGTAATTTGATATAGCTAAATGAAGAGATCACATGGATGACTGTGTTTGCTGGAAGTGAAGGGAGTTTCCTTTGTCTGCATTCTGAAGCAGCAGTATGAAATTCCCCTTTGACTTGATGATGCATGTGGCTAGAGTCCTTTTCTATATTTTATATTTTTGCTTACTGATATTATTTGAAATCAACTTTAATTAGAAGCTATTGTGGCAGGGTAAGCAAGAGACAGGCACAGTGAGTGTGGCGTCAAGCCTCGGAGAGGCATTTATTGGAAACAATAATAAATGTAAAATGTCCTAAAGGGATAATAAAGTGTCCAAGGGGGAATAGTGTTGATAATAAAGGGGGAATCTGTCATCCTCGCGGTGAATGAGTCTCTGTGAAAGGGGTGGGGTAGTGTCCATAGGTTAGTTGTGCGCTTGCCACATCTGATCTCCAACTTTGAGGCCTCATCTCAACTCATCTATGTACTTTAACTTTTTTCCATTTACTTACTTAGAATCTATGTCTACTTAGACAAAGACAAGTCTTTGTGTTAGGTTTATTCCAAGACTTAGTCCTTGGGTATATCCTTAGGATATATCTACTTAACATTTATAATCAAACATTTATTTTGTGTATTGTCAAATTTATTCAGTATTCATTTTTTCATTTTTTTTTTTTTTTACAAATTAATGTTGTTATTCCTTCTACAAATCATCTGATTTATTGAAGTTATTTCCATCTGCTGGATCTTGCTGCATCACTTGGTAAATGAATAAACAAACAGGAGCTTTCCACCTTCCTCCATAAAGTCCATCGGACAGTTCTTTGACAGACCCCGTGTTGTACAGTGTCACTCAACAGTCATAGTATCACACTGTCACAGGCAACTTTCTGCGAGATAGCGACAAACTGACAGAAATGTGCGTGAATTTCAGAAAATGATAATAATAGGGACATATGAGTGTGTGCGTATTTAAGAAAGACAAAGGAAAAGAAAGATGCCTTTAAAAGAAAGTGAGTTACTGACTGTAAGACTTACATTTTAATGGAGAATTATCTTGTCCCGATTTAGAAAGAAATGTATAGAACGAAGAAACATTCTAAAACATTTTAGTATCTTGTGCGAAATAACTAAGCAACATTAAAAGTTAGAAGTTATGTTGCAAAATCGTGTGACCCTTTTAAGCCCTACCCACACAAAAAGCAAATTTTTGAATCCTACTATGATAAAGGCTTGATTAAAGATTATTAATTATATCACGTGACTTTGCGCTTCAGAAGCTGATGAAACAACTTCACCAAATTCTAATTAAGCAATATCACACGATCAAGAGTGCGATATGGCCCTACATCAGCACTGCTGTGATTCAGCTGCAGCGGCCTCGTGCCCTAGGTAATCACAGCAGTGCTGATTTAGGGCCATATAGCACGATTGCGAGTGTGATATTGCTTATATACAACAGTTCAATGAACAAGTAAATTTAAAAAAATTAGGAAAAACTGAGTACATCATAAAAACACATTTGTGCATGGAACTAGTTTCTTATGCGACGGATCAGAATCTGCTGTCGCTGGTTCAAAACAAATAATGCGTCCAAGCCTTCGTTAGTAATTCAAAAATGTCACTTCAGAAATAGTATCAGGGCTTGTGCTGTTTCTAACAAGTTATTGGATAAACAAGGATGAATGGATGTGTGTGTGTGTGTGTGTGTGAGAGAGAGAGAGAGAGAGAGAGAGAGATTGAGAGAGAGAGAGAGAGAGAGAGAGAGAGAGAGAGAGATAGAGATGGAGCATGTGCTATCACCTGTTGCCACTCCCAAGCAGAGATGTTGTCAGCTTTCTGAAGATCAGCTTTGTCAGTGGTAAAATAGCCATCCAAGCGGGGGTATTCCTCTCTGTTTCGCGGTAGCCGGTGCTCTAGAGTCATTCACTATAGAAACCGCAATGTCCTCCGCCATTTTAAACAGTATGTATCCAATGTGGTAACTCCGGTAAGAGGTAAGCACCTTGAGTTCTTTAATCAATCAGTCTGTTGTGTCTCTCAGCTGTGATGAGCCGTAATGCTGAAGTTGTTCGTTTAAAGCCGTTTAAAGCTATTTCCTAGCTTTAATAGTGTAGTAGCGATCACGGAGCGCTGTTGTATGTAAACAGTCGCTGATGCGGCAGGTCACCAACTGGCTCATATTACACACAAAAATGATCTTTTGCCACCACCTGCTGGCTAACCTGTTAAAAAAAAAAAAAAAAAAAAAATTCAAACAGTAGCTCTTAACACATATGTACTGCTCTTACACTTTAGTTTAGAATGGCACGAACACAAGTGGAGTGATACACACAGTGAAGCGTCCGAGTGCTGATGGTGTCAGACCATCATTGCTCATGGAACGTCTCTCGTCCAATCAGATTCGAGGACCGAAACTAACTGTTGTTTATTTAATATTAATAGACTGAAGTCTCAGCCATAGTAGTATTCGTAATTTCACGTTCAGCATGGTCAGGTTTGAAAAAATGCTCAATTCTGGCATTTAAGACCGGAAGTTTTCAAACGCTAAATAGTTTGTGGCACCTTATCAGGGGGCGGTGTTCGGACATTACTCTCTTTTCAGTTTATGCGGAAAAAGCAACACTATGATTTCACTCTAATATGGAAACAGCCTGAAACTAATTATTTGTAACATTATAGCCAAAACCCCTCTGGATCAATATCTGAGCTCAAGCCTTGATCTTTTTGTAGATACAGATCCTCATACAACCTTCATTTCAGTAGTTTGTATGTTAATGCAATTTTGTAGGCCTATAGAAGAGGTAAACTTGTTTGGCTTGCTGTCGGTATACTGGAGGGCTCGGAGCTCGAGACTCGACTTGAGTCCTGATTTACCACCCCCCCCCCACCCCCCAGATAAATGATGAATCTAGAGAACAGGTCGAGATGGGGTGGAGGAGGGATGTCAGGAGAATTTTCACGGAAGCAGCGGCTTATATAGGCTACTCCTGCCTGCGGGCCATGATTTGTTAGATTAAAATTAACATGCCCCTCCCGAATCTCTGTTAATTAACTCCATACACAAGGAACAGACTTGTAGACCGAAGCCTGTTTTAACTTAGTGACTTTCAAATAAATGCTAAAGAAACTAAACTTACAAATTCCATATATTGGAATTAAAATTTAAATAACATTTGGATTAAATATACAGAAAATACAAGTTACCTTAGAAGAAAAAGACTTTTAGTTTGTGCCTGCCAATATTTGAAGTAGCCTACTAAACAAGGATCGGTAGGAGCTCAAGAACGTATCTGCATTATAGAAGTTCAAAATTATTAAAAATGTGGTCATTAGATGCAGAATAAAAATACCTAGACAAACAAACCACCTCATACCACCACCTCAATTCTTGTTGTTCCAGGCTATCCATAAATTTTGAACAGGAAAATTATTGCGGCCTCATATGTTTCATGTTATTTTGTTGTACTGTTTCTTCCATGTGTAGGTATTGCTGTTACTGAATGTCACACTTGCTGCTAAAAGTCACTGGGATTCGGCCTGGGTTCAAGGATCCATCAAAAACAGATGAAGATGGGACATTTCCTGTAGAGAGGGCCTGGAGTATGCACATGACAGTATCTGCTGCCCGAACTGTTCAGCTGGTAAATGAAAAAAACTTCATGACTCTTATTCAGCTTGCAACGCCACCATACGCAATTACTCTGTGCATAACAGTTCTTCTATTATGGCTTAAAAAGATCTTGTAATTTTATCTAATGGCTGTTTATTAAAATTTGGTCTTTTTTATCCTTTTATACACTCATTATCCTTTTTGCTGTCTTTTCCACCCTCTTGTCTAATCTTTCCAATATCTTTTCGCTTTATAGGAACTGTGGGGGCGAGGGCATGGCTGAGCGTTCATCTGGGTAGAGAGGAAGTGGTAAGGGTTTTCACCTGAGATGAATTGCTGCTAATTGTGTTCCCTATCTGTCACTCACTCAACGTTGTGTCGATGCCATGACACTAGGGGTCACTCTTGGGAGCCCCAAACACCTCTGCTTTTTTGAAAAAAGGCCAATGGGAATTGGCGAGTGGAATTTGCATGCCACTCCCCCAGACATACGGGTATAAAGGAGCTGGTATGCATGCCATGGATCTCCTGCAAGCACACCAATCCAAGGCGCTAAAAGAACTGCACGAGGGTAGTTGCACCTTTGGCTCAACTTGCTTGAGATGCGAGAGGCTGACAAGGCATGGTTCCTTGACGCCCCCATCTCCCAGGTTGGCCTGTTTGGTGACACCGTCGAGGACTTTGCCCAGCAGTTCTCAGCGGTGAAGAAGCAGACGGAGGCCATACAACACATCCTGCCCCAGCACGGCTCAAGATCCTGCACCCCGTTTGTTCGTCGCCAAGGGCATCCTCCTGCAGCAACAACACTGGTTCCGCCGCAGCCTGCCCCCGTGGCCCGGCCCCGGCATGGAACCCAACGCAGGAAGCAGACGCCACCTGTCTCACTGCCGGCGGCTAAGAACCTGAGGAAGGCTTCGAAGCGCCCCTGAGACGGGCGACCCAGGGGTGAGGAGACCTGCTTCTGAGCTGGTGAACAGACCACTCCATCCCCCAGTGGGGGGCCGGGAGGAGAATCTTTTGTTGAATTTTTTGCCGCATGCCCAAAAGGCTGCGGTACCCATAAGTTCGACAAAAGAGTGGTTTTCTAATTTCCTGGGTCACATGTCCGGTGCGCATGGCCGTCATCACGACCACCATCCACCGTCCCATTTTTTCAGGTATGACGCTCCAGCAGCGGACCCCCAGCCCCTGTGTGCCCAGCTGTGGCACAAACACACCCACACGGGATTGGTTCCGGTGGACTACGGGGACGAGATTCCTCCTCCCCCCTCCTCGGCCAATCTTATGGTGGGCGGCAGGAGCCAGGTAAGTGCTTCGATGTCCCTGGACTCAGCATGGCCACAGGGCTCGAGTCCCCTCAATGTGGCACCTCGAGCTCCGCCCTGCCGCGAGGCCCCACCTGCCGGTACGTCCGACATGATCATTCCCTTGGTCCTCCTTGCCCGGAGTTTGGGCACGCACCTCGCGCTTTCTAACCTAGCCTTTCCCTTCCCTTGAGGTGAAGACGTGCGCTCGAGTCCCAGTCGTGTTCACAGACTGTGATCCCTGGATGACTTTCCTCCTTAGCCCTCTGGCAGTTGAATTTGCGGAGAAACTTGCTGCCGGCCCAGTACGTGCGCTAATGAGGCCCTGTACTGAGGTAAGTGCTCCACATGTGCTGGTTCCCCAAAGGCGACCCCATGTGATATCTTCCGCAAAATCGTTTCCCTTTCGGTAAACTGCGTCTTCCTTGGGCAGAGGCCCCACTGCCCCCGGTCGCCATGCTTTGTAGAAACTCCTCCCCCTTCGGGTAGGACCTACCATGGGACCTCTCCACATGACATACTTCCGGTGACATACAAGACTCGATAAGACCATGTGACGTATTCCACTCAAAATACCCCCCCTTTTTGGGCGGGGTGTGGTCTCCGTGGTGTCTTCCCCTTAGGAGGGACACCCCCCGACATTTATACTTATGGCTCCCAGTCGGTTAACAAATTCCACTCTTTTGGGGAAAAAAGAGGAAAAGAGGTCTCAGCTGGGCTAGCCTGTCCCTATTGTTGGGCAGTTGACTTGTTCCTGAAGGACTGTTCGACGCTCATAAGAGCATTGGGGGGAGGTTACATGATGGCCTGGTGTGCTGGCTACGAGGCACACAGCAGTCTGCCTGTCACGCACCGCCAGTTCACATAACACAGTTCACGTAACATAGTTGTGGCGTTTTGTATAGGGACCCATAGTGTCACTACATCGACACAATGTCGAGTGAGT
This sequence comes from Myxocyprinus asiaticus, assembly GCF_019703515.2. Taxonomy (NCBI): domain Eukaryota; kingdom Metazoa; phylum Chordata; class Actinopteri; order Cypriniformes; family Catostomidae; genus Myxocyprinus; species Myxocyprinus asiaticus. The sequence continues at coordinate 42,535,776 of NC_059347.1, read as the reverse complement.
GACAGATAGGGAACGTCATGGTTACTTTCGTAACCTCCGTTCCCTGATGGAGGGATGAGATGTCCCATTGGCCTTTTTTAAAAAAAGCAGAGGTGTTTGGGGCTCCCAAGAGTGACCCCTAGTGTCACTACATCGACACAACGTCTCGCTCCCTCCATCATGGAACGGAGGTTACGAAAGTAACCATGACAATTTCTATGTTCACAGTGAGAGGCAGTGAGATAAAAGGCTGCCCAAAACCCAGAGAGGGAGGGAGAGAGAACCCAGCTGACACACTCTGTGTGTGTGTGTGTGTTGGCCGCTGTCAGCTGTTTTGAAAGCTTTACCGTCATGCTTGAGACAGACGTGTTTAATTTATAAAATAAAAGTGACATACCTGGGTTTGAATCGCAGTTTCCCACTTCCTCATTTCATTGAACCATTACAGGAACATATGTGAAAAAGGCCTGCCTTAGTGATTTAAAAAAGGAGAGTGTAAATCATGCGAGTTTGATACATACACTGAGCATGACAATGGACTGCTGAAGTGTTTACTGTGCACCAAGTGCCATATAGGTAATTTTTTAGGTAGATTAAATATGTAGTTAATAATCATTGCCAAGTCTACACAAATCCATAATTGTTGTTCACAATTGTTGTATGCTGTTTGTGCGCCTCCATTCCTTCTGTAGATCAGGAAACTACAGAGAAATGCACAAGTACCCAGAACACAAGATACAAATGGGGTAATTTTGTTTACCCAACCAGGCATGTGAGGTGTGCAAGAAGTGCAGCAAGTATGTCTTCATCTCAGCGTAATATCTTTATCTCATTTTGGGGCAAATTGAGAAAATTTGATGTTAACTCGCATTAATCACTGCCTAGATTACTAACTGACTGAAGAAACTTGTCCAAGTCTATAAATGTTAAAGAATAAGTTCACCCAAGAAAAAATATTCTGTCATTATTTACCCTCATGTTGTTCCACACCAGTATGCCTTTCTGTCCTCTGGGAAAAACACAAATGAAGATGTTGGGCAGAAAGTCATACATGTCTGGAACAACATGAGGGTGAGTAAATGTGATTTTTTTTTTTTTTTTTTTTGAGTGAACTATCCCTTTTAGATAATTTCCTTTGTTAAATCCAGATGCGAAAAGGATGAGGAGATTCAAAAAAGATGTACAATCATCTCCAACATTGTCTTTAGAATGAAAAGCTCCATGGGCAGCTCCATCTCAGGTAACACTTGCATGTAATCAAGTAATACTGTACAAATTCCTTCTCCCTCCATAGCCCAGGGAATTCCAACATAGTATGATTACAGTTGATCATATGTATTATTTTCACATCCATATATAATATAAGTTATAAATGTTTACCTGCCATTTGTGTGTACAGACTGTTCCCCACATAGTGATTCAATCTCTTTGTCTTGCAGTGACTTTTATTGTTATTTTTGCCACTAATTGCAATGCTGATATGCATTGTGAGCATCCTCTACTGGAAGAAGTCAAAACCAAGTAAAACAGCAGGTAATCTTGAAATGCAACAACCCATCTTTCCTCAGTTCTTTCAATTGTTTCTTTTGTCTTGTCACTTGGTAATGATGGTAAGTCTGTAACACACAACAGTTAAAGAGATCCACAAACACAGTCCATTACCTGTGCATTGATCAGCTCTTATATTTCTCAGTTTTACCTAGAGAACCTCTATATTTGGATGGAACAACACTGAATTAAACATTAATTACTGCCAGTTGCGTAGCCAAGGGTGGGCTGGCCCAAATTAGACCCAGGCCCATCCAGAATATTAGAGATTATTCTTTGACTTAAAATATATATTATAAAATAGTAATAAATAAATAAATAAATAAAAAAGCATAAATTCAGATTTCTGAAAGTATGAAAGCACTGTTTGAATATGCCGCTTCTCTGTAGTTAAAGGGATAGTCCACCCAAAAATGAAAATTCTCTCATGATTTACTCACCCTCATGCCATCCCAGATGTGTATGACTTTCTTTCTTCTGCAAAACTCAAATAGTGATTTTTAGAAGAATATTTCAGCTCTGTAGATCCTCACAATGCAAGTGAATGGGTACCAACATTTTGAAACACCAAAATCCACATAAAGGGAGCATAAAAGTAATCTATAAGACTCCAGTGGTTAAGTCCATGTGTTCAGACATGATATGATAGGTGTGGGTGAGAAACAGACCAATATTTAAGTAATTTTTGTCATAAATTGTCCTCCCTGCCCATTAGGGCGCGATATGCACGAAGGATGTGAATCACCAAAAACAGAAGAAGAAGAATGGGAATGTGAAAGTAAAGTGGAAATTGACAAAGCAGGGAGGTGATTAAGGAAGAGACTTATATATGGATCTGTTTCTCACCTACACCTATCAAATCACTTCAGAAGATGTAGATTTAACCACCAGAGTCATCTGGAGTACTTTTATTTTCCCCATATGTGGATTTTGGAGCTTCAAAATTCTGGCACCCATTCACTTACATTGTATGGATCTAAAGAGCTAAGACATTCTTCTAAAAATCATTGATTGTGTTCAGCAGAAGATAGAAAGTCATACACATCTGGTATGGCATGAGGGTGAGTAAATTATGAGATAATTTTCATTTTTGGGTGAACTAACCCTTTAAGGAAAATTTGATTTAAAAAAAATTGGGGTGAAAACTCGGCCCATCCATTTTTATTTAGGTCCACCCGAAAGTAATTTCCTGGATAAGCCTTTGATCACTGCACACATGATCAACCATACAATACCTTGTTGCCCTGCAGGGTGACAGTGATGAGGTGAGAGAGGAGAGACAGAATGACCACAACTCCAAGATGGATGACTCCTCTCAGTTCCAGCTGTTCCTTGAACAAAACTATGTGGTGGGTACCCTGTCCCCTGCTTCATTAGAGATGGAGAATGACAGGGGACTGGGAGACAGCCTCCCCAACACCGCCAGTTCTTCACAGATTAGCCTGGCCATGTCTGCTGTGCTTGGTGACCTCCTGCCCTGCTATGCTAACCAGCCTCCAAGCTTTGCACTTGCCTGGCAGCCTCACACTTTGGTGATGGTTGCAGCTTTGAGAATTATACTCATTGAGGGAATCGAAATTGACTTTCTGGTGAACATATGTGCTAGAAATGGTGAGGATGTTGTGGATAAGTTTTAGATTAGGTCAAATGAGTTTACCAGAAATGTCCATTTAGGGTCTCTCACTGGTCTTTGCCTTTAACACTACCTCTGTTTCCATATAACCTTTTCAAACACTTACAGTTGATCTCTGCTGTTTAACTTCTCTCTAACTGAAAGGCAAAATATAAATGCTTAAATGCTTTGCATTTGGTAACTTAAAGGTCTCTGCATACTTCCTATGAAATCTAAAAACAAATGGGTGTGACGTCATTTAGAGCAAAATCTGGCCAAAAAGGTGTTTTTTGAGTTTGTTTCAGTGGTTCATAACAGCTCGCCTGGACAAACTTACAGGAAAATTTCTTACCTGCTGCAATGCGCCTTCTTACTGCCATTGGTCCACGTCATCGGTTGGTGTGACCTGGAGCTCCACCTACTTAAGATCAGTCGACAAGAACACACTGGCGTGCAGAGTTATTATCGAGCTGGTGCAAATTTACCTACATCTGTTTGATTGTTCACGTAGAGACATTTTCCAAGAGTATGTCATGTGATTTTTAATTAGTCTACAAAAGGAATCAGATCTACTCGAATACTCTTAAATGCCCACTCACTCTTTTGTTTTATAATCTGCTGCAATCACATGCTGTCTGCTGCGAAAACCGATCACTCATCTGCCCATAGAAAGATACTATGTCTATCATCATTCTTTTGTCTGTATTCTGCCCATTAACGCTTTTTTTTGTACACCCATCTTTGCAGTAGTATCAGTGTCCTCATAAATGACAATAACAGAGTGCAATCAGGGCAGATTATGGCCACATATAGCATGTTAGCTAATTAGCTTCATTAATTCAGAATGTAAACAAGACAAATTACACATTACCTACTGCATATATATTACTGTAAAAAATCATAGTAGTAAATACAGCTTCTTTTAATGATCTTGTGTAAATTTTACTCAGAATGAGGCATGAAGTCATTGATAACACATTTTAATGTCATATTAGCTGGTTTACATGCAGTCTTGAGCGTCCTTATATTTAAATGCTCTGCTAAAACGCCTCCCACAGCGGTGTGGCCGTTGTCTGAATGTCTGCAAAGAGTATGTTGTTGTTCAACTGTTTCAAACTTCTTTTTACCTCGGAATTAAGAATGAAGAAGAACATCTCTATAAGTGTGCTAGGGGCTTAATTGTCTCACTTGCACAAAAGAAAAAAAAACAAAAAACAAACAGATTCTATATTTCTCAAACTGCATCTAAACACATGGGAAATGCAAAATCTGGTAATATTTCACTTGTTGAACTTTGATGATAATTACATTTATAAATAAACTGATTTATTTATAAACTATCAGTAAAATGTACTTTTAAAATTTTATTAAGAAACATGCTTCGCTACAGACATAGCGGCATTAAACACATTAATTTAATCTTATGCATTATGCATTCCTTCATCTCTTATAGGAACAAGAGTTAACAGGAAGACTTGTTCCTTTGAACGGTAGGGACTAAGCTAAGCTCTCTCATTTCCTTTTTACCTTTTTAATTTTTAAAATGCAATATGCTACACTGTATTTTCATTTGCAACGTATTGTCTCATCTTCATAGGAGAAGATTTATTGAAGAAGTCGTTTGATCTCTTTGAAGAAATGGATGTCCACTATCATAACAGATTCTTCAGGCTTATAGGGTTGAGAGATAATGCCATCAAAAGCACAGTCTCTTTTTCCAGAAGACCGAGTTTACGAACTATTAAAAAACTGGATGGAAAAGGAATGAAGGCAAATTTGAACAACTTTATTGAAGTATTAATTTATTTAGACCAAAGACTATCAGCAGAAAATATAATTTCAAAGGCAATTAGTAATGGATATTTTAAATATGAAGATGGGTGAAAAGCAACTTGCAATGACTTCTAAGGAATTTTTTTTTACTTTTGTGCAGGGCTTATCTGCTGTAGTGTCATTTCTCAACCGTTCCAAAAAGTATTTCACTGACATTATATTCATTATGATGGCCAATAATGTGCAGACATTTAGAGAAGACAAAAACTATACCACTGTTTACAAATTTTAGTTACATTTGAAAAATGCACATTTAAGGCTCGTTATGAATTAAAGGTGCAATGTGTGAACGGCTTGTAAAGCAACTTAAAAAATGAGCCCTTCCCGGACTTCCTAGGTTGCCTATTAAAGTCTGTAGACTGATTTTCATGCGAAGGGAGCGGGTCGCTTTTGCTGAGAAAATCCAAAGGATGTGACGTTTATGCGTGCTCCTGAGAGCCTTGCCTCAGTGCTTCCGATATTCAACAGCGACAACAAACTGCAACACTAGGTAATGTTATCTTAGAGATGGAATCCAGCAAACGGCCGGCTCCCAGCAAAACACTGACTCATACGCAAACTTAGAGAAGGCAAAAAAACCCAAAAAAAACATTTATCTACTGAATCCAGTCTAGCTAAGCGGGAATGTGATCGTGGTCGAGCGAAAACTAGAGTGAACATTGGCAGGGCATTTGATTTCTGGAGGGACCTTTGTTCGGTTTTGGGGATCAGAACTGACCCTGAATTGGCGTTCTTCTTATTGGACAGGTAAGTTACATAACTGCAAAGCATGTGAAATATAGTGCCATAAGGATTGATCTGTGTAACTTTAGCTAACTTGATCTTGCCTGCTAACGCTGACGAATTGCAAGCTACCTTGCTTCGTAACTTTCAAATAATTTCAACGATCTTCTCTTTATACTAAAAGTCAGGTATAAAGGATACATTTAAGCAAATATGCTGGTTTCTTATTTGTAGTACAACATATGACATACAAAACATACAATAGTGCAACAGTAAACTGTCTGGTATAGTTCAGTAATATGTAGCTGTATGTGTGTATCAGTATGCTATGTTAGCTGATAAGTAGTTTTAGTTTATTCTCAAAGTTTGTAGTAAAACAATTATAACTGTAATTTTAATTATGCTACCTCATCTGTCAGCATGATGCCGGTGGATCACGTTCAGTCTCTTTGTTCGTTACGTCATTGTTTTGGTCGATGCTCGCTCACTCGCGTCCCTATGGAGTGTGTGCATGAGCACGAGCAACAGGTAGCTGGCTGCAGTTCACTTAACGGCCACAAGTGTCATTAATAACAAGCGTTTCTGAATCTTACATACTGCACCTTTAAGTAATGTTACCAGTTGTGTTTTTGTGGAATTTGCTTCCATTTTGTATGCCGATATTATAACAAAATATCTTGAACGAAATGTCAACACATATTGTGATACTATTTTGCATTATTCTGTGAACTAATAAAGGCAATTCATTTTGCACATTAGTATCCTTTACTGATTGTGACACAATGCTGTAGTCAGACGTTTTCAATTATGTTTCAGCTCTGTTTTATGCTCTATATGTTCATCCCATATAATACTATAATATAGTTTGCAAGAGCTGAATGATGATCATATGAATTTTCAGCATGTTGCTTGAGATGCTGTAAAAGAACAACTGTGTATTATTAGGTGACACAAGGAAACTCATTCAGTAAATTCAGTAGTAATGTTTGGCTGTTCCTGTAAACTTAAATCTTCCTTCTGCTACAACATTACATCAATAACATCCTAGGCAATTGTGTGCTTCCAACATTTTTGTAACAGTTTGGGGAGGGTCTTTTCTGTTCAAGAATAACTGTGCCTCTGCGTGTGCACAAAATGAGGACTATGAAGACATACAGTTGTGCTAAAATTTGCATACCCTTGGAGAATTGGTAATATATGTACCATTTTTAAAGAAAACATGAATGAGCAGGCAAAACACATTTCTTTTATTTCTTATGGGATTCATATTCAACTGTAGGTTATAACAGAATGGCACAATCTTAAAACAAAACATGGCAACAAAGGAAAAAAATAAATGACCCCTGTTCAAAATTCTGCATACCCTTAGTTCTTAATACTGTGAATTGCCCCCTTTAGCATCAATGACACCATGCAGTCTTTTGTTGCAGGTGGTATAGCTGCCCATTCGTCTTGGCAAAATGCCTCCAGGTCATGCAAAGTCTTTGGTCGTCTTGCATGAACCGTACGTTTGAGATCTCTCCAGAGTGGCTCGATGATATTAAGGTCAGGAGACTGTGATGGCCACTCCAGAACCTTCACCTTTTTCTGCTGTAACCACTGGAAGGTCAACTTGGCCTTGTGCTTAGGGTCATTGTCGTGCTGGAAAGTCCAAGAGTGTCCCATGCGCAGCTTTCGTGCAGAAGAATGCAAATTGTCTGCCAGTATTTTCTGATAACATGCTGCATTCATCTTGCCATCAATTTTCACAAGATTCCCCGTGCCTTTAGAGCTCACACACCCCCAAAACATCAGTGAGCCACCACCATGCTTCACAGTGGGGATGGTATTCTTTTCACTATAGGCCTTGTTGACCCCTCTCCAAACAAAGGTCTATTTTGGTCTCGTCACTCCAAATTACAGTGTGCCAGACGCTGTGAGGCGTGTCAAGGTGTTGTTGGGCATATTGTAACCGGGCTTTCTTGTGGCATTGGCACAGTAAAGGCTTCTTTCTAGCAACTCGACCATGCAGCTTATATTTGTTCAAGTATCGTCGTATTGTGCTTCTTGAAACCACACCATCTTTTTCCAGAGCAGCCTGTATTTCTCCTGAGGTTACCTGTGGGTTTTTCTTTGTATCCCGAACAATTCTTCCAGCAGTTGTGGCTGAAATCTTTCTTGGTCTACCTGACCTTGGCTTGGTATCAAGATATCCCCGAATTTTCCACTTCTTAATAAGTGATTGAACAGTACTGACTGGCATTTTCACGGCTTTGGATATCTTTTTATATCCTTTTCCATCTTTATATAGTTCCATTACCTTGTTATGCAGGTCTTTTGACAGTTCTTTTCTGCTCCCCATGGCTCAGTATCTAGCCTGCTCAGTGCATCCATGTGAGAGCTAACAAACTCATTGACTATTTATAAACAGACACTAATTGCAATTTAAAAAGACACAGGTGTGGGAAATTAACCTTTAATTGCCATTTAAACCAGTGTGTGTCACCTTGTGTATCTGTAACAAGGCCAAACATTCAAGGGTATGTAAACTTTTGATCAGGGCAATTTGGGTGATTTCTGTTATCATTATGATTTAAAAAGGAGCCAAACAACTATGTGATAATAAATGGCTTCATATGATCACTATCCTTAAATACATTTTTTTTTGCATGATCAGTCATATTTTCAAAATCAATGCCAAAATTTCACAATTTCTGCCAGGGTATGCAAACTTTTGAGCACAACTGTAGTTTACTTAGTCTGGTGTGGAACAACTTCAATGGCCTGCAACACCTACTGAACATCTGTGGGATTAATTGGAATAGAAACAGGGAGCCAGGCCCCATTACCCAACATCAGTGCCTGACCTCAATGTTGCTTTTATGTCTGAATAGGAGCAAATACATGCATCCATGCTCCAACACCTAGTGGAAAGCTTTCAGAGGAGTAAAAACTAGATAGCAGCAGAGGATGGAATTAATACCCATGCTGTTAAAATCAAATGTTTAACTAGACAGAAGCACATTAATGAAGTTAAATTATGATAATAAACTATTTCAAAATAGTCCTCGCTTTGTGCAAAGGGACATTGCCTTGCTAGAACAGAAAAGGAAATTATAAATTATGACAAATTAATTAAGATCCATAAAGTAATCATACATAATTCATAAAACATTTAAAGGAATAGTTCACCCAACAATGAAAATTCTCTCATCATTTACTCACCCTCATGCCATCCCAGATGTGTATGACTTTATTTTAATTTTTTTCTGCAGAGCACAAACGAAGATTTTTAGAAGAAAATCTCAGGTCTGTTGGTCCATACAATGAAAGTTAATGGGTGCCAACAAAGCAGCAAAAGGAGGCATAAAAGTACAACATAAGATTCCGGTGGTTTAATCAATATCTTCAGTAATATCTTCTGCAGTATCAATATCTTCGATTACACTTCCTACTGCTTAACACATGCGCACAGCCGCTAGATGGCGCTAGAAAGAGTAATTGAGCTTGAAATCATGATTGTACCTAGAAGCTGCAATGGCAAGATGTACAGTGAAAAAGGAGTTACATTTTTGGTTTGTTCTCACCCAAAACCAACTGGATCACTTCAGAAGACATGGATTAAACAACTGGAGTCATATGGATAACTTTTATGCCACCCTTTTCTGCTTTTTGGAGCTTCAGAGTTCTGGTCACCATTCAGTTGCATTGTATGGACCTACAGAGTTGAGATACTCTTCTAAAAAACAGTTTTATTACGTTTTAGGAGGTGGCAGAAGCAAAAGGAGCAACCTCAGTGCACTGGTACTTGTGGAAAGACAACTGGTATCAGTATGACTGTCTGTTCCAGTTCAATATATTACAATATATTCATGTTTACAAAGTGATGTCGAACAAAAAGAGCTTTATCTTGTGTCTCTATTGGACATTGAAATTTCACATCATGTCAAACAGTGACGCAAAGATGCGAAGCATACTCGATTGCTCTCATCATCGTTGAAGCAGCTGTTAACGGCAAGCGCGTGACTTATGTGAGCGACCTCGCATCATGTTGCGGCTGCTGTAGTTCCGCCACTCGCTTGGTCACGCCGCTCTCTCTGGGTGTAGACATTGTTTCCATCAGCATTTGAGCAAAACCAATGACCTAAACAGATATGAAATAAATTAGCTGCCAAACTAGCTTGGTATTACATTGACGTTGTAATACAAGTACTGCAAGTACAAAAACAAAAATTATCACGTGAGACAACAGAAGTTGTTCCTGTCTGTACAGTAATGACTGATAGGAATACAAGTGAATACAAACCTTAATTTTATTGAGGAAGATTCCCCTCAGGACGTTTTCTCAGGACAGGAGGCAAAAATGACAGTTGAAAAATGTTTCCGGTTACTTATGTAACCTCGGTTCCCTGAGATAAAGGGAACAAGACACTGCAATGAACGCTGTGGGGAAATTCCTTTTCCACAACCTAGTGGAAGCCCTTGTATCATAATGGCAATCTTAAGATTGGCAATGATATTTGAGCCCTGTCCCTTTAGGCGTGCATTTGCCCTATATAAGCGGGCGCTCAAACATAATTTCTTCCGAATTTTCTGACTGAGGGACAAGAACATGTCGCTCGTTCCTCGAAACGCTGAAATAGTAGTGCGGCCAAATTTCGCAATTGTTCGTTCCCTTCATCTTAGAGATCCGAGGTTACATGAGTAACCGGAGACGTTCCCTATCAATTCAGTTCACTTGACATTGCAATGAATGCTATGGGGAACTGAGTCCCATCATGTAGCATCATACCCTAAGATGTACCAGGGTAGAAACACTTAGAAGAATATGTATATGAGGTCACGGGCCCTTCGGCCGACTTATATGTCTTCACGTGTGTATGAAAATGAATAACCCCACATGGTGAAAACCAGATGGAAAGTTAATCTTAATCTGAGGATCTATATGAGTCATATAATATACACAGAATATTTAATCCCTTCATAAACAGAGGTAGGGAGGAAGGTTTTATTCTATAGGAAGTGCTTGTGACTTCTAGTGGGAGTACAATGGATAGCAGCCTACACAGGAGCTCGGGCTCACCTGCTGGGAGTTGGAATAGTAAGCTCTCTAGACAGAGAGGACTTGCGGAGTGATGAATGCCACGTCTAGGTTATAAAACCTTGCGAACGTGTTCTGCGAAGACCATCCTGCTACAAAGCATATATCCTGTAGGGATATACCATTTGTCCATGTCCATGAGGAAGCTATGCCTCTAGTTGAATGCGCCTTTATGCCAATACGGCGTGACTCATAAGCGAGGGCGATCGCATCAATGATCCAGTGAGATAGCCTTTGTTTGGAGATGGACATGCCTTTTGTGCGTCCTCCATAAAAAACGAAGAGCTGATCTGACAGTCTAAACTGGCGAGTGTGCTCCATGTACATGTGCAGTGCTTGCACGGGGCATAATAAAGGAGCTAACTGCTCCTCATCCCAATTAGATGGTGGAGAAGAGAAAGTTTGTAGGTGCACTATCTGAGCCCTGAAGGGTATGGAAAGCACTTTAGGCACATAGCCTTTTTTGGGTTTGATGGTGGCTTTTGAAAGCCCCGGACAGAACTCCAGACATGAACTGTCAACCTACAGCGCCTGTGTATATCACCAACCCACTTGACTGAGGCCAGGGCCAACAGCAGTGCAGACTTTAAAGAGAGCACACGCAACTCAATGGATTCCAATGGTTTGAACGAGGGACTCATGAGTGCACTCAGCTCCAGATTTAAGTCCCGTGTTGGAACCGTAGCAGGGCGAGGAGGGTTCAAGTGCCTTGCTCCCCTAAGGATCTTTATGATCAGATCATGTCTGCCTATAGAGGAACCAGCTTCTGGGGTGTGAAATGCCGATATGGTCACTACACAGACCTTAAGCGTTGATGGAGTATGACCTGCATCTAACCACTCTTGAAGAAATGTAAGGATCTCCGTTATGGAGCAATTCACTGGGCCTTTGTTGTGTGAAGAGCACCAATCCACAAACGCATGCCATTTTAGTGCATAGAGGTGTCTCGTAGACGGCACTCTAGCTTGCAAAATGGTGTTTATTACAGACTGAGCCACTTCCGGCTCATTTGCTGTGCTCCGTTCAGGGGCCATACATGTAGGTTCCACAGCTCTTGCGCTTGAGAGAGCAGATCCCTCCTCAGCGGTATTTCCCATGGTGGGCTGCCTAATATCTCCATCATTTCCAGAAACCATGGCTGTTTGGGTTATGTTGGCGCAACCAACAGAACTGTTTCCTTGTTCTCTCAGACTTGAAGTCTCCATTCCCCCACCATCGGTCCCTGGCACGACAGCATGTGCGCTCCACAGTTAAGACAACCCGGAACATACTGTACACGCTCCACATGAGTAGGCATTGCGCCAGGCTCATCATTGATAGCAATCGAGTGCTGCCCTGGTGATTTATGTACGCTACCACTGACATATTGTGTGACCGAATCAGAATGTGATGATTCACTATGTCGGAATGGAAAGCTTTCACCGCTAAGAAGACTGCTAGCATTTCCAAGCAGTTGATGTGCCACGGCCATTTCCCACTCGTCCAAGTGCCGAAAGCCAAGCGTCTATCACACAGCACACCCCAACCCTTGTTGGACGCATCCGTGTTCACCACTTTCCACCTGAAAACCTGACCCAGCATCACACCCTGCTGATAAATGTTTGGAGTGGTCCATGGTGCTAGAGCAGCCAGGCAGCGGCGAGTCACGGTGACACGCATGCACCACTGATGCCAGGCGTGACTCTGTACATGGTGTTTGAGCCAGCACTGGAGAGCACTCATGTGTAAAAGACCTAACGGTATGATGGTGGATGCTGCTACCATAAACCCAGCACTTCAGTGGAAATGCGTTCCCCAGTTTGAACTGAGACAGACACTGGTGAATGGTCTGGAAGTGCTCGCTCGTGAGGTGCGCTCACATGCTTATGGAGTTGAGTTGAACCCAAAAAAGGAAATTTGTTGGCTGGGAGAAAGTGTGTTCTTTGCGCAGTTGACACTGAGACCCAGGCTGTTCAAATGGCGTAGTACCAAGTCCCTGTGCTCACATAGCAGAGCCTCTGATCGGGCCAATATTAGCCAATCATCTAGGTAATTCAGAATGTGCATGCCGTTCATCTTTAATGGGGCGAGCGCCGCATCGACAAATTTCGTGAACGTGCACGGGGCCAGAGAGAATCTGTAGGGAAGGACTTTGCAGGGCTGGGAATGGATCCGGGGGCCTGGGGGGCAGCTTCAGGGCTGGGAATGGATCTGGAGGCCTGAGAGGCAACTTCAGGGCTGGGAATGGATCGGGGGGCCTGAGGGGCGGCTTCAGGGCTGGGAATGGATCTGGAGGCCTGGGAGGCGGCCACAGGGCAGGGAATGTATCCAGAGGCCTGGGAGGCGGCCACAGAGCAGAGACTGGGTCAGGAGGCCTGGGGGGCAGCCACAGGGCAAGGATTGGGTCAGGAGGCAGAACCGCTGGAGGAGGAGACTCTGGGGAAGCAGGCGGAGCCGTGGAAGACTCTGGGATAGAGCCGAGGAAGGCGGAGTCAAGGAAGGTGGAGCCGTGGAAGGCAGAGCCATGAGAGGCTCGAGAGGTGAAACCGTGGAAGGTGGAGCCGTGAGAGGCTCGAGAGGAGAAGCTGTGAAAGGCGGAGCCGTGAGAGGCTCGAGAGGCGAAGCTGTGAAAGGCGGAGCGAAGGAAGGTGGAGCCAAGGAAGGCACAGCCGTGGAAGGCTTGAGGGGCGGAGCCATGGGAGGCTCAAGGGGCGGAGCCATGGAAGGCGGAGCCATGGGAGGCTCGAGGGACAGAGCCATGGAAGGCGGAGCCATGAGAGGATCGAGGGAAGAGTCTGTGGAAGGCTCAGGGCTGAGAGCCGTGGAAGGCTCGGGGCTGACTCCCGTGGTAGAGACTACAGGCTGAGACTGGGGATCGGCCTCTGTGGTCGAGAGCTCGCACAGAGACTGGGGAATGACCTCCGTGGTCGTGAGCACTGGCAGAGACTGGGGAACGACCGCCACGGTCGTGAACATGGAAAAAGACTGGGGAACGACCTCAGTGGTCGTTAGCATAGGCAGAGACTGGGGAATGACCTCTGTGGTCGTGAGCATAGGCAGAGACTGGGTAGGAGGAGTCCTTTTCCTTCTCCTCCTCTTCCGGCCAGCAGGGAGCGTGGTAAGGGGTCGGTCGTTGCTACAGGCACTGGCTCTGGGACGGTCGAGGCTACAGGCACTGGCTCTGGGACAGTCGAGACTACAGGCATTGGCTCTGGCTCATTAAACATGGCAGGCATGGGCACTGGCTTGTTAACCGTGGCAGGCATGGGCACTGGCTCATTAACCATGGCAGGCATGAGCACAGGTTGTGGCCCGGGGTTCCAACCATAATTAGCAGCGTATAGGGGAAATGCAACTTCCGTGGTTGCTACCACTGGTCGATTCCTTGCCGCAGTCAATGGAACCTGGAGAGGATGAGCCCCCCCCCAAAAAATATATTTAGGGGAATTGTGTGGAGAGGTGTTACCTTATAGATAGGGGCCGTGGAAGGCGTGGAGACAAGGGCCGTGGAAGGCGCAGAGACAGGGCCATGGAAGGTGTGGAGGGAGGAGTCTTGGAAGGTGCAGAGACAGGGGCCATGGAAGAAGTCAATTTCTGTATTAAACATGATGTGAGTGAAGGGAAATGCATATTCAGGGTGGCTAGGATGTAATTCGCCAATGGAAGTTCTTCCACCTCCGGGAGTGCTGTGGGTCGGTTTAATCCCATTACATAAATGGGCTTGAGGTATATGTCTGGAATTGATGTCGAAGCAGCGAGGTGAAGGAACTTGGTTGTGTATTCCAAGAGGGGAAGATCCTGCCTGAATAGCTCCAAGAATAATACAGTTGGCCCCATGCTCAGTGATGTGCACATCGAGGTGAGGCTTTGTAGGAGAGGAGGATAAGCGGGATTGCTGGAGTAGAGAAAGACGTTAGGAGGAACAGGTAAGTATATCCGTATTTTTTGTGGGTTAGTCCTTCTGTAATGTTGGGTGTCTAGGAGTGGAAGAGGAAGAGAGGAGACGCAGGAGTAGATTCTTTCAATCCTTTAATTATAAACGCTGGAGTGGAACAAACGCTGGAGTGGAACAAACGCTAGCGCTAACATCACAAAATAGCAAACCAAGGAAACAATTAATTTACACAACATAACACTTTATTAACACAATGTAGCACTTCAAAATAAGAGTCCTTGAAGACATGAGGGAGACAGACTGTGACAGTGGTTCAAAAGTACTGATTAAACTAGATATGTAAAGTTAACATTAAAAACTATAATGCTGGTCTGACAAAACCTTGTCTGAAAGTTTAACAGTTTTAAATGCTTTAAGTTAGAAATTTTTAGAGGTATTACAGTAAGAAAGAAAGAAAGAAAGAAGAGTGCATCTTAAAAAAGATTAAAGGGCTTGTGTGTAAGTTTTGACAGCTGAAGTTTAAAATAAATCTTTTTTTTTTTTTTCTTTTTTTTGACACTTTGAAAAGGCTTAAATGATGCCTTCGCAGGGCTTTTCGATGGAAGAATATAATAGTAGCCAAGCTGTAGGATCGTTCCAAACAGAATTTCCCAAAAAAATTACCAAATGACCACTATTTTTGAGCCCCACAGCTTTCAGCCCTTTGAAGCTCTCACAATGGAGGATAAAGTCTTTGAAGGAAATTATGTAGGGTGTAGGGATGATTACTTCTGAATGGAATGCACCCCATCATTCAGATGAGTTAAAAAGATATAGCAGCGCGAGCCAGAACTGCCTGAACTCTTTGCCGAATTTCACCAAACCCTTGAATAGATACTGTAGGAACCTACTGTATTTGTTAAATTCATCAATGTTTAAAGTGTCTGAAGTTAAAATATTTCATAATTTATTACGACCTCTTTAAATATATGCATTTTGTATGCATAATCTGTAGTAATTACATTGAGTTTACATTATGTATAACAAACTTTAAAATGGTACTGTCTCTTTAAGAACAGTGGCCGTTCAGAGAATGTGTTTTGCTAAAAGAAAATTTGCCCCAGGGCCCTTGCTAGTCATAATCCGCCCTTGCTTGCAGTATCGAATGAGAAAGGTGACATGACTGTCAGCGTGTTTATGTGCTCTCACCACCATAACCTGGCAGAATTTTATCCTCAGTCACTGTTCACTTTTACTGCATTTTTTTTTTTTCCATATAAATTTCAAAAGTGAAATGGGTGAACTATCCCTTGAACTGCTGATCAGGTAACAGGCACTGACCTGCTCTTTCTTCAAATTCAGAAAAATGTTTAAGAGCCTTAGGTGGTGGACAAGAAGCTTGCTCACTGACTACTAAAGTCAGAAACAAATAATGAGTCATCTTAATGTTACATGTAATATCTAGGTTTTTGTTACAAGTAAAAATGTTTGACAGTTGCCACAGTATGCACTTCCACATACTCGCCACCAGAGGTCACTTCTAACGCATAGATCAGAAGTACAGAAGGTACCAGTTTAGAGTTGTGTTTCCCAACCCTTTTTTCCTAAGTACCCCCACAGCATTATCAGTAAGGCTGAAGTACCCCATTGTTCATTTTTTTTTTTTATCAATCAGTGCTGGTTTACTCTATTGACATCTCTTTATAAATACTGTTTAGGGCTAGGTATTTACAAAGACTTCCCAATTCTACAACCCCAATTCCAAAAAAGTTGGGACAGTAAGAAAACTGGGAATAAAAACAAAAAGAAGTGACATTATTAGAATATAGTGAAATTATATTCAGCTTTTGCTATATTGAAAGCACTACAACTACACATTATATGATGTTTAACCTTGAGAATTTAATTGTTTCTTTGAAAATGTACAGTAATTTCAAATCAGTTGATTGCAACACACTCCAAAAAAGTTGAGACAGAGGCAATTTAAGACTAATAACAATCTGACGAGTTGAAATAACAAAGCGATATGAAACAGGAGATGTTAAACAGGTGAGGCAATTGTGTCGTAGTACTGTATACTGTGTAAGGAGCCTCCAAAAACAGCCTAGTCCTTTAAGAGCAAGGATCATTCAAGACTTATAATTATAATTAATAATAATAATATATATATATATTTTTTTATAATTATAAAAATAATTTTTATAATTATAATTTGTCAATTTGCCAAGAGATGCTTTAGCAAATAATCCAGCACTTTGAGAACAATGTTCCCCAAAGACAAATTGAAAGGATTTTGGGCATTTCAACCTCTACAGTGCACAATATAGTTAAAAGATTGAAGAAATCTGGTCAAATCTCGGTGCGTAAAGGGCAAGACGAAAACCATTTCTGAATGCGCATGATCCGAAGAGTCCACATTTCAAAAAGTTTTTGAAAAACACAGCATTTGTGTTATCCGGGCCAAAGAGGAAAAGGACCATCCAAGCTGTTATTAGCGTCAGGTCCTAAAGCTAGTGCCTGTATGGGCCAGGGGTGTGCCAGTGCCCATGGCATGGGTAACTCGCACATCTGTGAGAACACCATGAATGCAGACAGGTATGTACACATTTTGGAGCAACATATACTGCCATCCAGCACCATCTTTTCCAGGGATGTCCCTGCATTTTCCAGCTGGACAACTTCAAACCACATACTGCCTGGATTACAAGTGCATGGCTCTGTGAGCAGAGAGTGTGGGTGCTAGATTGGCCTGCCTGTAGTCCTGACCTGTAGCCAATTGAGAATGTGTGGTGCATTATGAAGCACACCATAAGGCAACAAAGACCCCGTACAATTGTGCAGCTAAAGACTACATAATGGATGAATGGGGGAAAATTCCACAATCTAAATTTAACAAACTTATGTCTCAGTGCCCAAATGCTTAATAAGTGTTATCAGAACAAACTGTGATGTTTCACAGTGGAAAACACTTGACTGTCCCAACTTTTTTGGAGCGTGTTGCAATCATCTGATTTGAAATTACTGTAAATAAAAAAATGAAATTCACAAGTTAAAACATAATGTAATGCGTAGTTGTAGTGCTTTCAATATATCAAAGGGTGAGTATAATTTACAAATCACTCATTTTTGTTTTTATTAGTATTTTTCATACTCTCCCAATTTTTTAGAACTGGGGTTGTATTCCGGATGGATTCCGATAAGTTTGGGTCTGTTTCAGTTATAATGTCCATTTCACTTACATATGAAAGAAATTCTCTCTCAGCTAATGCTCTAACTTGGTGAATTACAAAATATAAATTTTACAAACTTTATTTTATCGTTAGTTTTTCATAATTTAGGTCACATTTTAGCTTTTTAAAAATGAACCAATTCCATGTATTCCATCAATAAATATAAAGTCTTGAAACTGCATATATTATATTGCATACATTCATTTTATTACGTTTATTAGATTCATGTAATAAATAATATATGAAGAACAAGAGCTAAAACAGTACTGTCTCTTTAAAGGTGCAGTATGTAAGATTCAGAAACCCTTGTTATTAATGACACCTGTGGCCGTTAAATGAACTGCAGCCAGCTACCTGTTGCTCGTGCTCGTGCACACACTCCATAGGGACGCGAGCGAGTGAGCATCGACCATAACAATGACGTAATGTACAAAGAGGTTGAAAGTGATTCACCGACATCATGCTGACAGATGAGGTAGCATAATTACAATAATACAGTTATGATTGTTTTACTACAAACTTTGAGACTAAACTAAAACTACTTATCAGCTAACATAGCATACTGATACACACATACAGCTACATACTACCAAACTATACCAGACAGTTTACTGTTGCACTGTTATGTTGCACTATTGTATGTTTTGTATGTCATATGTTGTACTACGAATAAGAAACCAGCATATTTGCTTAAATGTATCCTTTATACCTGACTTTTAGTATAAAGAGAAGATCGTTGAATTTATTTCAAAGTTACAAAACAAGGTAGCTTGCAATTCGTCAGCATTAGCAGGCAAGATCAAGTTAGCTAAAATGACACAGATCAATCCTTATGGCACTATATTTCATATGCTTTGCAGTTATGTAAGCTTACCTGTCCAATAAGAAGAACGCCTATTTAGGGCCGGTTTTGATCCCCAGAACCAAACGAAGGTCCCTCCAGGAATCAAATGCCTTGCCAATGTTCACTCTTAGTTTTCGCTCGACCACGATCACATTCCCACTTAGCCAGACGGGATTCAGTAGATACGTTTTTTTTTTTTTTCTTTTTTTGTGGCTTACTCGTAGTTTGTGTCGGTGTTGTGCTGGGAGCTGGCTGTTTGCTGGATTCCATCTCTAAGATAACATTACCTAGTGTTGCAGTTTGTTGTCGCTGTTGAATAGCGGAAACACTGAGGCAAGGCTCTCGGGAGCGCGAATAAACGTCACATCCTTTGGATTTTCCCGGCAAAAATCTACAGGCTTTAATAGGCAACCTAGTTAGTCCGGGAAGGACTCATTTTTTAAATTGCGTTACAAGCCGTTCACACATTGGCAAAACAAAGGCGAATATTACATGAACATTTTTACATATTGCACCTTTAAGACTACGGGCAGTTCAGCCAGTGAGCGCATATTAACATGTTTGCACACGCATGGTTTCTTTAGCGCATTTGTGCTATGTGTGATTCGATTGAATGTTGATTTGGATCAATAAACTGTAAAGAACAGAAAGGGTATTAAAAGAGACATTATTCAATGACAAATGGATTGTGTGGATCTCATCTTTAGACACATGCAACAAGTCAAACCAACTTTTACTCAAAGCACAGTGAAAAAATCTCGATGCCTAACTTTGCATTGAGTAAAAGATCGATATTGGGATTGTTCAAATGAAGATCGCGATTAACTGGAAAATCTATATTTTTACCCATCTCTTGCACCAAACATTTTGTTAGGTTCAACATAGCAAAATACAATTCTTTTCACATGCCCCCTGTGACCTGCTTACAGATACGCGTACCCCTAATTGGGAATCACTGGTTTAGAGAGGCTAGAATTCGCTGTAAACACGTTTAGAGGCTCCCAAATGACAACACAGTATGACTGTTCTGATTGCCCTCTACTGCTTCAGAGCTAAGTTTTTCGGCCCCATGGTGGCATGATAGTGATGATGCATGCTGTGGCAGTTAATAGCAGCACGCAACTTCTATTTGTAAGGTTAAATACTGCCTCATAAATGCACTAATGAGATGTGAGATGCACTCAGTATAGTAAAAGTACTACAACTCTGCAGTTGATACTAATGAAAAACATATTCCAATTGAATGACGTATACATACTTGCAGAAAATAACTCATTTTGAAGGTCCATATTAAACATGTTTTCATAAAACAGGTCAAATGTGTCATTTTCAGACTAGAATGTGGTAAACTACAGTGGTTATAATGCTACCCTCACTTCTTCCTTTCCCATATTTAACGTCCTTTTATTTAAACAACTCTGTTTTGTGAGGAATGCGGATCAGTTGTTTCAAATGAACTCTACTGTGGACTTTTTGTGCTTCCCGAGCTGTAGTGTGTGAAATCCACAATTTGTGACATAGTATTTATAGTATTTATTAGTTGTGTTACTTTTGGTAGCTGATGTAATGGCTTTGGGGAAAAGAGCTTTAGTGTGTCAGTGAAAGACATTGTGGTAACACATTATAATAAGCTTTGATTAGTTAATGAACTTACAATGACCTTTTACTGCATTTATTATTCTTTGTTAATGTTAAAATACTATTGTTAATTGTTTATTCATGTATTGTAGTTCATAATGCATTAAGTAATGTTAATGTATTCAACTTTAATGCAAAAACAAATATTAGTTTATGTAGAAATTAACATTTACCAAGATTATTAAATGCTGTAAAGGGTCATGTTAATTGCTAGTTTATGTTAACAATTGCGGTTAACAAATGTTTACACATACAACCTTAAGAATGCTCTAAGCCATGCCTTTTCTCCCTCGTTGCAAGCTAAATTTAGTTTCGTCGTATTAAATAAACTAATAAACGAAATCAGATTTCACTACACTTCCCATGCACCCTTGCGATTTTAACGGGAAATGCTGCATACAGAAGAAGCGCGTGTGTAAGTGAGAGTAACAAAACATATCTTAACTTGCTAAGCTAATACTATACTATTCGTTTTTAATTTGTATACGATTGATTTCTTGTGTCATGTCTGATCAGATCATGTTCTCTCATAGCGGCTATAAGGCAGAAATGTTTTACACGCATACGTTTAGTGTAAAACCAAATTTGTTTTCTAGTTTCACATAAAAACAACAACAAACTTGCTAGAGACAAACAATGGTATTTTAAAGTATTGAAGCACTCCGTAAACCAGTGGTTCCCTTTGAAACAAGAAAACTTTGGCCCACTTTGGTCCAAGCTCCGAAAGCATATATCAAAGCACCTTAAAGTCATCCATAACACTCTTGCCTTAGATCTCAATTCTTCTTTAGTCATATAGTGTGTAGTATGAAGAAAATACAGAAATTTAAGAGTTAATTCACCTCGTCACTCATCTGAAACTGGCGCGCACGCAAGAATAACCTTGTTTACATGAGCGCGCCTGACATCAATGCTTTGGGCTGTCAAGAGCTGCGCGCGCAGGATAGGTGCCAGGCTAAAGTTTAAAGGCAGAGGAAAATAAATTGCGCACAACGGTTCTTATGTGTATTTTCACTATTTTTGTTGAATGTGCGAAAGTGAACGAGAATTGAGGACGAGTCAGTCTACCCCACCCCCTCCTTTTTACAACCACTTCCGTAAACTAGTGCCTCAATTTTACATTCCGTTAACACCGGAATGATAATTTGTTAGTAATACTACTAAAACCTTTTTTTTTTTTTTTTTTGTATTATTACATCATTGACACAGTTGGAACAGTTCCCTATTTGCACATTCATTCTTGGGCAAATGACTGAGTTTACTATTAATTGTCACGATAACAAGTTCCTTTCACGCCTTATCACAGCTAGTTTCGTGATTTTTTTTAAACCTTATTTCTGCTATCGTTTGTTTGCCATATGGGCAGTGAGCAGACAAAAGTGAGAATCATGGAAAGAGGAACTGAGATCATCAAAAACTCTTGTGTCACGAGGTTCATTGATATTTGTGCTCACACAACAGCCAAAGGAACTGTACATCAGATGTGCTGCACTGGGGGAACCAGCCTTTGATGGGTTTGGTTTACACATTGTTCAACACCTTGATGATGTTTAGTTAGAATTTGGATTAAGACTGATTATGTAGATACTTTTTGAAAACAAAAAGCAATCACTGTATTGTATTCTTATTTTACTTTTGAGACATCAGCTGTTGTAAGGTAAGATGAAAGTATGCAAACCTTTTAATGTTATGTTCAGTGCTATTGTTTGGTGACAGTTGATTAAACCAGAGTATATTTGTCAAAAAGCCAGTACTGTATGTTAACTAATCTCAAGATTTTCATTTGCACTTTCTATCTGCAAACTTGATCTGCAGCATTGATAGGATGAGAGGAATTGTTGCATTTTACATAACCTATCTGATGTGCGTGATGTTGGGGATTGCTTGTGTGGTACTGGTAGCTCACTGGAATTCTAGCTATCGAGGTGGGTTTGCGTGGGATGGCTCAGCCAAGCACTTCAACTGGCACCCTGTCTTTATGGTCACAGGCATGGTGGTTCTTTATGGGAATGGTATGTTTGATCGGATTATTTTTGACAGAGGTTATATTTAGTGCTACTGTAACTATTTTATCACTTGTATGTATGTACATTTACAATAGCAACCAATAGTTTCATCTGAAATGGTATAAAGTCGTGTTTTATTGATGTATTTGGTATGTACTGTATGTTACATTGTATATGATCAGTGTTGGGTGTGATATGATTCCGAAGTTATTAGTTACTGTAATCAAATTTCTTTTAGCCAAAAATTAGTGTAATACATTACAATTTAAATTCTTGTAATCAGATTACAGTTACTGACTTTCAAGAAAAGTTAATTTATTTTAAGTACATTACTTGGGTTAAACATTTTTAAAATAATATTATGTAGGATACATTTCAAACATCAATTATGTTCATACGTATGTTTCTGTGAAAACTGAAGGGACAACAACAATGAACAAGGAGGAAATACAGAAAATATTTTGAATTCTTTAAGCAGAAAAACTAAAATGTTCTGTGATAATTGTTTTTGAAAGGAACTCAAAAGTGAAGTGAATTTGTAATGTGTTTACATTTCCCATGAAGTAATCAGTAGAGAAGTAATTTGTAGTGGATTACTATATTAGAGTAATTAACCCAAAACTGTTATGTGATAATATTGTGAAATTATTAGATTAAAGGGATAGTTCACCCAAAAATGAAAATTCTCTCATTATTTACTCACCCTCATGATATCACAGGTGTGTATGACTTCTTCACTAGAACACATTTGAAGAAAAATAGAAAAAATCTGAGCTCAGTAGGTCCTTAAATTGCAAGTGGATGGTGATTCAACTTTTGAAGCTCCAAAAATCACAGATAATCACCATAAATGACATCAATATGACTCCCGCGGTTCAATTAATGTCTGCTAAAGTGATATGATCGCTTCTGGTGTGAAATATTTAAGTACTTTTTAACTATAATCCAGTGCTTCCGATAAGCTTCACGAGAGGGTGGAGACCAAGTGGTCTCTCGTGTGATGTATTCACGTTGTCATGATATGGACGTAATTTCACGTTCTCTCAGTTGAGACATTCAGGATAAGCACACAAACGTACCATTATGAGTAAAGAAACAGATAAATACAGATCTAAACCAAAACCAATGAAGCTTCTGTACAGCGTTCCACCTTCTCACTTGTAAACAGCACTGCTCTTCCATGTGTGTCGCACGTGCCTCAGTTCTTGCGTGTTTCACGTGCCAACACGATTGCGTCACATGCGCATACCACTGCTGAACGGAAGCGATGGTTTAAAGTAAAAAAAATTACTTACATCCAGGGCATGCTAAGTGACTCCAGTCAGGCTTCCTAAGCAACCAATTGGCCCGTTTGCTAGGGTGGGTAGAGTCACATTGGGGTAACCTCCTCGTGGTCTCTAATGTGGTTCTTGCTCTCGGTGGGGCATGTGGTGAGTTGTGCGTGGATGCCGTGGAGAATATCGTGAAGTCTCCACAAGTGCTAGGTCTCCAGGGTAACGCGCTCAACAAGCCACGTGATAAGATGCGCAGATTGAGGGTCTCAGACGTGGAGGCAACTGAGATTTGTCCTCCGCCACCCGGATTGAGGCGAGTCATCACGAGGACCTAGAGCGCATTGGGAATCGGGCATGCCAAATTGGGGAGAAAAGGGGAGGGGAAAAAAAGTACTTACATATTGATCTTTTTCGCACCAAAAGTGATCGTGTCGCTTTAGAAGACATTAATTTAACAGCTGGACTTGTATGGATGAAGTCTATGCTGACTATCTGTGATTTTTGGAGCTTCAAATGTCGAATCACCATCCACTTGCATTTTAAGGACCTACTGAGCTAAGATATTTTTCTAATTTTCTTCAAATGTGTCCTGGTGAGGAAAGACAGCCATACACACCTCATATCATTAGGGTGAGTAAATGATGAGAGAATTTTTATTTTTGGGTTAACTATCTCTTTAAGGTTATATGAAAAAGATATTTGAATTTTTTTTGTCATTTGAGCACTTGTCTGACAATTGTCTTCAATTTCCTTTTTCCTCTGTTGCCCAGCGGCCGTAGTGTACCGTATTCCCCTGACATGGGGTCAGAATAAGCTACCATGGAAGCTGTTACATGCTGGACTTCTGCTCCTGTCCTTCATTCTGTCTGTTATCGGGCTTTGTGCAGTGTTTGACTACCACAACACAAACCACACTCCCAACCTCTATTCTCTCCATAACTGGGTGGGAATTTGTACCACTGCAATCTTGACAGCACAGGTGTGTATCATGTTAAAAATTTTTAACTTGAAGTGTAGTAATATGTTCTAATCTGTTGCTATGAACAAGAAGTTAAATAGTGAGAAGTGGCTGTAATTTAAACAAATTATATACAAAGAATGGAGTCCAACATATTTTATGTTTCATTATAGTATGTACAGTGCATCCGGAAAGTATTCACAGCGCTTCACTTTTTCCACATTTTGTTATTATTCCAAAATGGATTAAATTCATTATTTTCCTCAAAATTCTACAAACAATACCCCATAATGACAACGTGAAAGAAGTTTGTTTGAAATCTTTGCAAATTTATTTAAAATAAAAAATGAAAAAATCACATGTACATAAGTATTCACAGCCTTTGTCATGACACTCAAAATTGAGCTCAGGTGCATCCTGTTTCCACTGATCATCCTTGAGATGTTTCTACAACTTGATTGGAGTCCACCTGTGGTAAATTCAGTTGATTGGACATGATTTGGAAAGGCACACACCTGTCTATATAAGGTCCCACAGTTAACACTGCATGTCAGAGCACAAACCAAGCCATGAAGTCCAAGGAATTGTCTGTAGACCTCCGAGACAGGATTGTATCGAGGCACAGATCTGGGGAAGGGTACAGAAAGATTTCTGCAGCATTGACGGTCCCAATGAGCACAGTGGCCTCCATCATCCATAAATGGAAGAAGTTTGGAACCACCAGGACTCTTCCTCGAGCTAGCCGCCCGGCCAAACTGAGTGATCAGGGGAGAAGTACCTTAGTCATGGAGGTGACCAAGAACCCGATGGTCACTCTGACAGAGCTCCAGCATTTCTCTGTGGAGAGAGGAGAACCTTCCAGAAGAACAACCATCTCTGCAGCACTCCACCAATCAGGCCTGTATGGTAGAGTGGCCAGACGGAAGCCACTCCTCAGTAAAAGGCACATGACAGCCCTCCTGGAGTTTGCCAAAAGGCACCTGAAGGACTCTCAGACCATGAGAAACAAAGATTGAACTCTTTGGCCTGAATGGCAAGCATCATGCCTGGAGGAAACCAGGCACCGCTCATCACCTGGCCAATACCATCCCTACAGTGAAGCATGGTGGTGGCAGCATCATGCTGTGGGGATGTTTTTCAGTGGCAGGAACTGGGAGACTAGTCAGGATCGAGGGAAAGATGAATGCAGCAATGTACAGAGACATCCTTGATGAAAACCTGCTCCAGAGCGCTCTGGACCTCAGACTGGGGTGAAGGTTCATCTTCCAACAGGACAACGACCCTAAGCACACAGCCAAGATAACAAAGGAGTGGCTCCGGGACAACTCTGTGAATGTCCTTGAGTGGCCCAGCCAGAGCCCAGACTTGAACCCGATTGAACATCTCTGGAGAGATCTGAAAATGGCTGTGCCTTCTTTGAGAGGTCCTGCAAAGAAGAATGGGAGAAACTGCCCAAAAATAGGTGTGCCAAGCTTGTAGCATCATACTCAAAAAGACTTGAGGCTGTAATTGGTGCCAGAGGTGCTTCAACAAAGTATTGAGCAAAGGCTGTGAATACATATGTACATGTGGTTTTTTTAAATTTGCAAAGATTTCAAACAAACGTCTTTCACATTGTCATTATGGGGTATTGTTTGTAGAATTGAGGAAAATAATGAATTTAATCCATTTTGGAATAAGGCTGTAACTTAAAATGTGGAAAAAGTGAAGCGCTGTAAATACTTTCTGGATGCACTGTATAAGGCATTTAACTGTAAAGTGTAAGAATCTTCCCTTTTTATTTGAATTAACAACTATTCCTTGATTGTTTGTTTCAGTGGGTCATGGGTTTTACTGCATTCCTTTTACCCTGCACCCCAATGGCAGCACGTTCTCTTGTAAAGCCAACTCATGTTTGGATGGGAGGAATTATCTTGGTGTTAAGCATTGTGTCCTGCATCTCAGGGATAAACGAGAAGCTCTTTTTTGCACTGTAAGTGACTGCACTCTTAATAAAAGATGTGTTAGCCATTGCAGATTAATACATGTTTCAGCAGAGATATAGGCTATTAATGGAAAAGAGACCTTAGTGCATCATGCATTGCTATTTAAAAGCAGCGAATAAATGTTTGATTAGGCAGATGTGATCGGTATGCTGTAATCTGTATTGTTAGATTTGCAATAGTAACTTGTTAGTATGAAGGAAAGAGAGTGAAATGTAAAACAGATGTAAGATGACATGTAACACTGTGGCAAATGTTTTGCTCTGTTGGTTCATTCTTTAGAAAAGCAAACACCAGTGGGACGCTGCCTTACTCCAAGTTACCACCAGAGGCAATATTGGCAAATTCTTTGGGAATCATCATTGTGGTGTTCGGATTGGTTGTTTTGAAAATCTTATCCAATCAGACATGGCAACGTCCTGAGCCAGGCTATGATGAGGGAGTTTACAAGGTGAGATACAAAGGATTTCATTCAGTCTTTGTTCTTTGCATTTTTGCTATCTAATTTTGTGACAAAAACAATGCAAGTTCATTCACTTTGGTTAAGTGAGACCCATCCACAAACCTCTGTATATTCATGAATCAATAATTGAGACATGATGGATTTAAAAGAAAGGTGTGATGACTTCTGACAAAAGATATTTAATAATCCTCCTTTGTTTTTATTTTAAGCCCCTGGCATATGATGGAAGCTGATGCCTGGAATTCGAAAACTATATTTATGTGCATTTGGATTAATCTGCACTCTTCAGTGGCCCCTGGACCATTTGTCTTATTGCTTTGTACTGTTTGGACAGCATTTACATCTTTTGCTTTATGTATTATTTCGTACATTTTGTCGTGCTGCTGTTTTTGTTTGAAATGGGGTGAGAAATTAGGCAAATTATTATCAACTGCTGTTTGCTAGAATTTTGTGCTAATTTATTACTTGACAAGTTGTACAATATATGATTAAAATAAATTTGTGAAACATTGTTTTACGTCTGTGTTCATAGCTAGTAGCATAACAGTAAATGTATCTTTATACAACAGTCAACCGTCTAAGAGTGAAGGAAAATAAGATGAACCTTTGTTCGTTAAACCGGTTCAAACCAGTTGTGAAGGGCGCTTGGCTCGGGACAAGAAACATAAACGTCATGATCAGCAAGCGACCAATAGAAACTGAGGCATTGTTGCGCCAATCAAAACATTGGGAAAGGCGTGTGGAATTTGCATATAATCATTGCCCAAAAGATATGATAAAGTTTGCTTTGCTTGAAATTCCTTTTTATGCGCTAAAACATGGCAACATGTCATGCCAGGATTGGTCCATGCTGAATAAGGTTATGTATGGTGCAATTTAACTATCTAGTAAAGTTTATAAGAAATAAAACTGTACGTTAACGGATTTGTGTACTGGATGTAAATACAGTTCTGAAACACGTTTATACCAATACATGGATCTCTAAATGTGAGTTTTACATCCCACTGAAGAGAACATACGTCTATTTGTCATTTTATTTCTGTCTTCAACCTCTTTATCTATCGAAAAACCGAAGTTGAATGTAAAAAAATGTGTATATATATATACAGTATCCAAATATGCAAGTAACAAAACAATGCCATTTGGGTTGAAGAAGGAAACGGTGAAATAAAAATACGTGATAAAATCCCTATTCCCCGCCTCGTTTTGTATTGTTACATCACTGAGCCCCTCCCCCGCAGCGGCAGTGGCAAGCGTGGTTTCAACAAGGTCCGCTATTAAGATATATTTGTCGTTGTATGTTACAGTAACGTTGTTAACTTGTGTTCTTTCACAGTTTAGATTGCTATCATGTCTGGTCGAGGAAAAGGCGGAAAGGGACTTGGGAAAGGTGGAGCCAAGCGTCACCGGAAAGTCCTGAGAGATAACATTCAAGGAATCACAAAACCAGCTATTCGCCGTC
This sequence comes from Myxocyprinus asiaticus, assembly GCF_019703515.2. Lineage (NCBI taxonomy): Eukaryota > Metazoa > Chordata > Actinopteri > Cypriniformes > Catostomidae > Myxocyprinus > Myxocyprinus asiaticus. The sequence continues at coordinate 42,507,291 of NC_059347.1, read as the reverse complement.
TAGCGCGTCGTGGTGGCGTCAAACGCATATCTGGTCTCATTTACGAGGAAACGCGTGGTGTACTTAAAGTATTCCTCGAGAATGTTATTCGTGACGCTGTTACCTACACCGAACATGCCAAGCGTAAGACGGTGACTGCTATGGACGTAGTGTATGCACTGAAGCGTCAAGGCCGTACGTTGTACGGTTTTGGCGGTTAAATTTCACCAGGACAGCTGATTTAAAAAAAAAAAAAAGGCTCTTTTAAGAGCCGCCCAAACATTCTGTCAAAAGAGCAATGTATCAACGGTCATGTTTTTTTTTTTTTTTTTTTTTTTTATGTGATAAATATCTTCACGTATCCCATATTAATATGCAGAGCTAGCTATTAATATTTAATTCAATAACTGTATATACCCCTACCTTGCACATACATTACCACTTGCACATGTACATACGCCATTCTGTTATATGTCCTGTTATTTGTATGTCTATGTATACTCTTGTTTTATATTCTGTGTCTCACTGTAATGTTCTGTATGCACTTGTTTCTCCTATCACAAAAAAAAAAAAAAAAATCATTGTGTACGTGAGAACACTTGGCAATAAAGCTCATTCTGATTCTGAATAAATCATTCGTAGATTAATTCTCCGAAATGTATAAACACCGTGGCTTTGGCGCTTTCAAACATTGGGCCGTTTGTTTGAGCTTAGGGGTTAAAACCAAAGTGCATTTCAAGGCAAGTCAGTCCACTCGGCGGCCATCTATTTTCTATGGATACAAGCGACATGAAAGTACGGTTCCGATCTATTTGAATGAGGACAGACCAAAATCTCCAAAATGTTTGGTCAAGATTTAAATCAAAGAACAACTTTCAAATCAGCAGTGAAATCTGGCAAAAGTTGTATCATAAATTGTATTTCTTTTTTTTTTCTCTCTCTGTCCCCTTGGCGGACCAGCAAGCAAATGTTCTTGAGCAGGTGCGTTCTGGAGATGATTGACAGGCGATGTCTGTATCTAAAAGGGGATTGGTTATTTTACCTGTAAGGCGGGACTTCCGTTTCTACATCCGCCATTTTGAGGATTCCATTTCCTACTATTCACTATATTACAAGTGATCATGACGTGAGTGGCACGTCCTGTCTAAAGTAAAAAGTCCTCATACTCTACTCCTGAAAAATAAACTGTTTATTGCTGACGTGCTGCAGCGCTACTCCAGTACCTTTATTAGCCCTCCATCTGAAATGAAATGATTTTGCTTACTAAATATAATACATGTGAATCTGCCATGAATTTTGTTTGTTTTACATATTTAACTTCTGAGTGTTATTCAAGCCAGCACGTGATGTTTCAGACCTCTGGTCTACTAATGTAAATTATACTTTTATGTATTTAAATACATAATACTAATTTAATGCTAATACTAAATACTAATCTAAATACAACAATAGCATTACAACAATAAGTATGTAATAAACAAATGTAAAGTAGAACAAAGGTTATTTAACAGTTGCTGAAGTCTATTTAAGCTCGCTGCTAATTGGTCAGTGCTTGCATGTCATTTCAAATATTTACTTTGATGCTTCCAGACAGCCACAACCCACTCCAGGTAGTTGACAGGTGGTGTGTTCGAAAATCTATTTTGATAATAATGTTGTTGTTGTTTTTTTTTTTTTTCATTTTATTAATTTTTTTTTTTTCATTTTTTTTTTTTTTTTCTGTTTGATGACTCTGGTGTCACTGAAATTACACACAATTGATCCACATTCACATTAATCCGTTTTCAGTTTCCAAACGTCATCGTTTTCCAAAGCATGTGGTTATGGAGAGCATTTTCAAAAGTCAAAATGAATACATTTGCAAACAAAAAACATATTAAAGCTAGGGTTTACTTAATTTTGTCGCATCAAGCGCTCAAGTCCCGGGTATACTTTGGTGCATTCCATTCAGAAGTGATCCTACGCCCTATTCCCTTTGAAGACTTTACCATCCACTGTGAGAGCTTTGGAGGACTAAAAGGTGTGGGGCTCAAAAATAAGGGTAATTTGGAACTCACATTTTAAGTCATTTTTATTGGAAATTCTGTTTGAAGTGATCTTACAGCATAACTAGAAAGGTCAGAAGAGTATACTTTGAAAAGCAACGCTGTCAACTGGGCACGAGCCGATCTGGAACCCACTAAAACAAAGTACTGTACCATACTGCCTTCCACATGGCGAGAAAAAACTGGCCCACACAGTCTGTGTAGATGATGATATCTGCGTCGAGGCACAGGCACACTTCGTTTTTGCATGTTCCGGATCTGCTCGCGCCTGGTTGACCGCTTTGCCTTTGTGAGTATACTCAACCCGATCTCATGAAAAGTCATTTATAATTTACAAGTTGGTTATTTCGTATGGTCTCGCACGATGTTGTTCACAAAACTCGTACGACTTCATCACGTGCAAATTCCCGTATGTCTAATGTGGAAGTAAGCGCGAGTTCCGCGTACGAGGCGTTAAGGACATACTTATTAATATTATACCCTTACCCAAACCCTTTATCTAAACTTAACCAATCAGTAGAGTGTATAAACTTGATAGGAAGCTGTTGTGTGTGACAGAAGCAAGTAATTGTCGCATATTAGATGGAAACGATGTCCAGTGACGTCATTGGCTGTAGTGAAAGTCATAGGAATTCAAACGAGTGCAGTCGCATGATATCATACGAATTAGGCAAATTTAGAAAAGTCGTACGAATCCTGACAATTTCGCCGTGAGAGTGTGTTGGTATACTCTTCTGACCATGAGCGAATACGAACGCGTTTGACGCATGCCCACTACGACTTCTTTGTGATGCTCTTTTAGTAGAGTCAATGGCCTTGCAGACTGGATTATGACTAAATTTACATCATGCATACTGTGCGTGGAGTGATCTGCAACACAGATGTGCAAAGTATACTTTGGCCTTCACATATGCGTGATCCGATCCGGAATGCGGAAAACCAAAGTATACTATTGCCTTTAGTGTGAACGTGGCCTTATGCTTTAAAACTTTTTAAAACTTTAAAACTTTTTAAAGCATATTCAATATGTTCGTAGTTTTAAATAGCTTTGAGTTCATGTTTGTATATGTCCATCAAAAGATGCACAAAACAACCATGAACTGTGAACACAGAGCAAGCTGTTGTCATTACATGAATTGGTAGCATTTTACACAAACAAACATTTATTGCTTGATCAGGTTATAAGCTATGTACATTCATATAGAAAATATCAGGAAACTGAAGCGTCCAGAACACAGAGATACAACAATTATTAAAATGTAAGCTATGAATTTGCTCTATTAAAGAACAAGAGTAGGTTCGTGTTAAATTGAACTAGCATAAGAGCTGAAATATTATTGATATGGAATGATTGTGTGATTCTTGCGCCTTTTTACGCTATATTACTGTTAAAACTTTCGATGAATCAATTCTAACATATCACAAACTGCATTAACTGCTCAGATGTGGCTAATGTTCTAAGTAGCCTAGAAAGCCCCGAATCCTCAATATCTGTACAAAGTGCAAAGATTTTGTCTCTCGGTTCGTGACCAAACTTATATGAATTGTTTGTATTTTTACTAAGATACTTGAGGCGACCAACATTACAAACTACGAAGTGCAGCAACAGTTCCCAACTGAACAATGGCGGAACGTAGGCTATTTGAAATTCTCGCCGTTAATATTCGTATAAAAAGTAGCCCAGTCCCTATTTTACAGACTAAAAAGAACAAGTACAACAGCATAGCGTTTATAACTGTAAACATTTTGACATTTGTCCATGTATTAACACAAATTTTGTTCAAAATATAGCTTCCTTCTTCTGTTCAGGCAACACATCGACTAACACTCGCCCTTCAGACAATGGAAACTCCCGTTTAATTGCTAAAGGGCAACGTATTCAAATGTGTTTAATATTGGGGAAACTCGCTTTTATATATTAGACTCGAATGAAGTACAGGATATAAAGATATGATTATTAATGGTCGTTGTAGAAAGAATCTCGGTGAGATTAAGCGAGGTTGAAATGGCGACAGTGCTGAGCTGTGTTACCTTCACTGAAGAAAAACACTTCAAATTGTTTTTCTGTGAGTTATCGTAGTCTAAAACCAACACAAATGTGCGCATTAGGGTCTTATCCATGCAAAGTTTTCATAATTTCTGTTGTGATTTTCGAACTTTAATATATTATCTACAATAGAACAGAGGAAGTGCGATATTTCCCGCGGAGTCTCACACTAAATTTGGACGCGTTTTTATTATTGTACAATAAACTGACTTATGTTTTGCACAAAACATTAACTATACATGAAGAGGAGGGAATCAGCTATCGATACGTGGGTTCGTTGTGGCAATCCATCACTGTTTATCGTAGAAAATCTTGTGTTTTCTAAGATCAGAAAACACATCTACGGACGACTCTGTCCTGTTGAGAACGGCGGGCGAGACGGTTGAGTCTATATGGTTCTCATCTCCCGTTTAAATCCCGCCCTTAGCTGTTGGATGTAAATATTGCTTGTTTGACAGCTCTGTACTACGCGACAACAGCTCCAAGTTGACTGAAACTATGGCAGAAACGGCTCCTGCTCCCGCGGCTGCTCCGGCCAAATCTCCGAAGAAGAAGGCGGCAAAGAAGACGAAAAAGCCTGGACCAAGTGTGTCAGACCTTATCGTGAAGGCAGTTGCAGCTTCTAACGAGCGTAAAGGAGTTTCCCTGGCTGCGCTGAAAAAGGCTTTGGCGGGTGGTGGATATGACGTTGAGAAAAACAACTCTCGCGTCAAGATTGCCTTGAAATCTCTCGTGAAAAAGGGGGCGCTTGTTCAAACTAAAGGCACCGGAGCGTCCGGCTCTTTCAAGGTGAGCAAGAAACCAGAAGCCAAAAAAGCTGCGAAGAAAGTTGTGGCGAAACCGAAGAAGCCCGCCGTGAAGAAAGCAGCGGCCAAGGTGGCTAAGCCGAAGAAGGCAGCAGTGAAGAAAACTGCGGCGAAGAAGGCTCCCAAGAAAGTGAAGAAACCGGCTGCGACCAAGAAAGCCGCCAAAAGCCCGAAGAAGGTGAAGAAACCGGCTGTGAAGAAAGTTGCAAAGAGTCCTAAGAAGGTGAAAGCAGCGAAGCCCAAAGCCGCAAAACCCAAGGCTGCCAAGGCGAAGAAGGCGGCCGCCAAGAAGAAGTAGACTGACAGACTCCACTCCATAAACACAAAGGCTCTTGTAAGAGCCACCCCATCTTCACAAAAGTGCAAATATTTCCAGTGCATGAATGAAGGCTAACGCCTTTTTTGATAGACTGAGAGAATGCTTCCTAAGTGGGATGTGAGACCATGTTTTGAGATGTCTTGTTTGATTCGTATTGCTCTAAATATCACCAGCAGCACAATGCTGTGAAAGACTTTTATCAAGAAAGGTTTCTTATAAACATGTCAGTCTCTACCTCTGTAACGGACTCACAAAGCCGATTACTTAGTGTAGATTTCAATCTTCCAGAGATTAGACAGAAGCGTCCGCTGGTTGGAAAGTGTATACTTCAACATACAAACTCAGTTTGTCTATAGTATATCTTGTGCGTGGATGTGTGCACGTATGACTTGTGAATGAGGATGGGTTTTTATTTTTTATCACTTAATAGATTTATGTTATGTTATATTTTGTATAAGCATATATTCTCTGAGACTTTCCTGTAAATACAGCAATACAGAAGAACATTTCTATAATTTATTAATTGTTGTTGACGGTTTGTTGATGTTTGGAATGTGTAATATACATTCCTTTTGTGAAAATGTTTTTTTTTTTTTTTTTTTTTTCTGTTTGTCCCTATTCATAAACATCTATTTTGTCCAAAAACTGTTTTGGTATAAAAAAATAAATAAATAAATAAATAAAAAAAAATACAGTATCAGAATGATACGAGTACTTCTCTTCAACAATTAGTAATAAATAAATAAATTAATACAAATATACGTCATGCCTTCATGTTTTATGATTACATTTTAATTAAACTTTTGGAGAAAATATAAGAAGAAATTAAACCAGCATTTTACTTACAGCCTATATATATATATATATATATATATATATAGTAGATTTCATTTAAATTTAATTCAAACATTATCATAGGTTGGTAAAATCACAGTTCTTACATAGTAATATCATAAGTGCATTTTAACATTTAAAATGTGAAATTCCATTTCAGACATTTTGGGATTTACACATTCACACCGAGTGACTGACAAAGAAGTGCACATGTAAGCGTCAATTACCAGCACATAGCTGAGACTGCATTCAATGTGTCTTTCCCACTTGTGCAAGTACAAACATATTAAGTTACCTTTATGATAATTATCATCATGTAAAAAAATATAAAAAAATCATTAAGAGACATCCATTATAAATAAAAAGAAGTTTCCCCATGCAAGGTATGTTGTGTAATCTAATAGATAGGGTGCTCATTACAACATAACTCCTATAAATGGTAAAACGAATACCCGGAATGCACAGTAGGTCGCACAGCTGACTTGTCTGCCAAATCAACACAAGTAAATGTTACCTATATTTAGCATATATATATATATATTAGTATACAGATAAAAGGTCCGTGTAACAATATTGTTTACTTGTACAGTGGACAAAAAGTGACATCCTGTATGTCAGGCTCTTAGAGTGAAGAAAAGTTTTACATTTACATTGACAAGTTTAAATCAAGATGGTAGCATGGCATCTGAGTTAGAAATACTAATAACAAATAATATAATTTCATGTTTCGCACAGCAAAAACAAAAAAAAAACAAACAAAAAAGTGATACATTGGAAGTGGCTTTGCCTTTTAAAGGCATAGTTCACCCAAAAATGAAAATTCTTTCATTATTTACTCACCCTCATGATATCCCAGGTGTGTATGACTTTCTTTCTTCACCAAAACACATTTGAAGAAAAATAGAAAAATGTCTAGCTCAGGAGGTCCTTAAAATGCAAGTGAATGGAGATTTCTCTTTTGAAGCTCCAAAAATCACAGACAATCAGCATAAATGTCAATGATACGACTCCAGTGGCTAAATGTATGTCTTCTAAAGCAATACAATCGCTCTTTGTGCGAAAAAAGATCACTATTTAAGTTCTTTGTAACTCAAATCATCACTTCCAGTAAACTTCACAAGAGGGTGGAGATCACACGGCCTGTCGTGTGATGTATTCAAGTTGCCATGATACAGAGGTAATCTCACATTCTCTTCTTGGTTGAGACATCCATGATAAGCACACAAATGCACCATTGTGAGTAAAGAAACAGATAAATACAGATATAAACCAAAACCAACCAAGCTAATGAACGTCGTTCCTCATTCTCACTTGTAAGCAGAGCTGCTCTTCCGGCTGTGAGGCATGTGCATCAGTTCTCGTATGTTTCAAATGCCAATGCAGTTACATCACACATGTACCGCTGCTCACCAGAAACATAATTTAAAGTTAAAAAAGTACTTAAATACACTATATTGCCAAACGTATTCGCTCATCTGCCTTTAGACGCATATGAATTTAAGTGACATCCCATTCTTAATCCATAGGGTTTAATATGACGTCGGCCCACCCTTTGCAGCTATAACAGCTTCAACTCTTCTGGGAAGGCTTTCCACAAGGTTTAGGAGTGTGTTTATGGGAATTTTTGACCATTCTTCCAGAAGTGCATTTGTGAGGTCAGACACTGATGTTGGACGAGAAGGCCTGGCTCGCAGTCTTCGCTCTAATTCATCCCAAATGTGCTCTATCGGGTTGAGGTCAGGACTCTGTGCAGGCCAGTCAAGTTCTTCCAAACCAAACTCGCTCATCCATGTCTTTATGGACCTTGCTTTGTGCACTGGTGCGCAGTCATGTTGGAACAGGTAGGGGCCATCCCCAAACTGTTCCCACAAAGTTGGGAGCATGGAATTGTCCAAAATCTCTTGGTATGCTGAAGCATTCAGAGTTCCTTTCACTGGAACTAAGGGGCCAAGCCCAGCTCCTGAAAAACAACCCCACACCATAATCCCCCCTCCACCAAACTTCATAGTTGGCACAATGCAGTCAGACATGTACCGTTCTCCTGGCAACTGCCAAACCCAGACTCGTCCATCAGATTGCCAGATGGAGAAGCGTGATTCGTCACTCCAGAGAACGCGTCTCCACTGCTCTAGAGTCCAGTGGTGGCGTGCTTTACACCACTGCATCCGATGCTTTGCATTGCACTTGGTGATGTATGGCTTGGATGCAGTTGCTCGGCCATGGAAACCCATTCCATGAAGCTCTCTACGCACTGTTCTTGAGCTAATCTGAAGGCCACATGAACTTTGGAGGTCTGTAGCGATTGACTCTGCAGAAAGTTGGCGACCTCTGCGCACTATGCGCCTCAGCATCCGCTGACCCTGCTCTGCCATTTTACGTGGCCTATCACTTTGTGGCTGAGTTGCTGTCATTCCCAGTCGCTTCCACTTTGTTATAATACCACTGACAGTTGACTGTGGAATATTTAGTAGCGAGGAAATTTCAAGACTGGACTTGTTGCACAGGTGGCATCCTATCACAATACCACGCTGGAATTCATTGAGCTCCTGAGAGCGGCCCATTCTTTCACAAATGTTTGAAGAAGCAGTCTGCATACCTAGGTGCTTCATTTTATACACCTGTGGCCATGGAAGTGATTGGAACACTTGAATTCAATTATTTGGATGGGAGAGCGAATACTTTTGGCAATACAGTGTATTTATATTTTTCATGTCACTTTAGAAGACATAAATTTAACAGCTGCTGTCATAAGGATGACGTTTATTCTGACTATCTGTAATATTTGGAGCTTCAAAAGAGAAATAGCCATCCACTTGCATTTTAAGGACCTACTGAACTAAGATATTTTTCTGTTTTTCTTCAGATCTGTTCTGGTGAAGAAAGAAAGTTATACACACCTGGGATAACATAAGGGTTAGTAAATAATGAGAGAATTTTCATTTTTGGGTGAACTATTTCTTTAAGAGATGATAAAGGACCTTTCAAAGGCAAGTGTTTTTCATTTTCAATAACATGAAATAGCATTGAGTCAGTTCTCCCACCATGGGATTCGGTTATCTATTTTATCCACTCTTTTGTCTTGATACATCATGAAAGTATCACCAATGATACTAGTAATCATTATGAACAGCACCTAATGTACAACACATAACTATATTTACAGATTATAATATTCCACGAATAGCTGATTCTCCTTCATCCTGAATCACATGTTCAAGAGTGACTAGCTTGTCTTGTGTAAATGATCTTATCCAAGGATAGTTCTGTATCTCCATGACTTAGCGTAGGATGTCTTTCCCCATATCCAAAGTTACATTCTATCTCATGAGGGACTTCAGCCATCTGTGACATGGTATCAAACCACATGTCTCTGTCACTTTCCTCCCTGATAGAGTGTGGAAGCAGGCAGGGTTGACTGAAAACGTGAGCATCTCGAAGGTTTGTGGAGTCCCGATGATAGGACACAAACTCATTGCTTAAGTCAACCGTTTGAATCATATTTCGAGAGCACAACTTCCCACACCCTAAGAGGCTGGAGAACGCTTTGCGGAATTCTGCATTAAAGGCATACACCACAGGATTTAAGGTAGAGTTTGCCCATCCACACCACACAAACACATCAAAGGTGGTTTTATTGACACATGGGATGTGACCAGCATTGTGGAAACCAGGGTCACAAAATGGCACCATGCAGTTCAGTATGAAGAAAGGGAGCCAACAGCAGACAAACACTCCCATAATAATTGATAAAGTTTTCAGGACTTTGGTTTCCCTCCTAAATGAGCTTTTTAATTTTTCTTCGGGTTCTTTATTGCAGCCTTGGCAAGACTGAATATGTTTAATGGTACACTCTTGCATTGAGATCCTTCGAATCTGCTTTTGCGCTATGAAGAAGATGCGTGTATATGTCACAATCATTATTGAGACAGGGATATAGAAGCTGATCAGAGATGAGGTGATGGCATAAGTACGGTTTAAACTGGCATCACATTTTTCACCGCTCCCTTCTAGGTCTCCTTTATGGCCCAGAGTTTTATGCCAACTCAGCTGCACAGGAATGAATGAGATCAGAACAGATAGAGTCCATGCCACTCCAATCATGACAAACGCCACCCTCCTTGTCATTCTCTGCTCATAGTTAAATGGACTAGCAATAGCCCAGTAACGATCCACACTTATGATGCACAGGTTAAGAATGGAAGCAGTGGAACACATAATGTCAAATGCAACCCATACTTCACAGAAATTTCCAAATGGCCAGAAACCCATAATCTCAGTGGCTGCCTTCCATGGCATTACAAGAGAGGCAACTAAGAGATCTGACACAGCCAAGGATACTACAAACACATACGCTACTTTGGAACGAAGATGACGGAATCGCACCACAGCAGTGCACACAAGAGCATTCCCTAGGAAGGTGGAGAGCACAAAAATAAAAAGCACACAAGCAGTTGTGGAGCGAGTTATTAGCTCTGAGACATAACCTTCAGTCTGATTTACCATCTTCCGGGCTGTCCCTTTTACCCTGGATGGACCATGGAAAATGAAGAATTAAAAAAAAAAAACATCCATTCTTCATCTGTAGATAGCTCAGAATCCAATGACTTCAGAAATTCCTCCATGAAGAGCGAGTTGCCTTTAAGAATATACTAATTCTGAAAGAACCCAAAGACCTTCCCTCCTTCATTCACAGAGAAGTGCTTGAGAACACAGTGCAGAGGTGGAGACTAAAGATTTTGGAAGTCGGATTAGGAGGAGGAGCTTAAGACAGAGCAGAAATCTTACTGAATTAAAAAAAAATATTCAAGGTGATTGTACAGTATATATATATATATATATATATATATATATATATATATATATATATATATATATATATATATATATATATATATCAATAACTGTCCAATAAGTGAAAGGATAGCATTTGGGGTAAAAATGACCCCCTGTTGCAGGGGCTGAAGGCCTATATTAAACATTGTTTTTCTTTAATGGTCGAATAGATTTGTTATGAAAAATATTCAAAGTGGGCTCACATTGACTGATCCAATCACAATGGAGATTAATTTGTTTATAGAATACTTGAAATGTTCTGAAATGTCGAATGTGATTGAAATGAACAAGAAATTATGTAACCTTTTATGAAGTGGTTATTTTTTAGTGTTGCTGTCTTATTACTGGTGGAGGTAAATGTATGCATGGGCTGATTTAGTGTTTTTCTCCAAGGTGTACCATTGTCCACAAGGTGGCAGTATACACCTTATTTTATTTTTACTTGCATTTGTGTCCTACAGGAGTACAGCGATTTACGCACAATGCTCGCCTTATTGACAGTGAAAAACACTCGTCCCAATCCAAATATTTTAATTAATACTGTATGCTTAACAAACAAAACCAACCTACATAAATGCAGGTTTACAATATAGCATGTCAACAAAGTTTTGTGTGGCCTCTTTCCAGAAAAACTTCCACTAGCCACCCAAAGTGCTCTTGTCGCGGTATGAAATTAATTAATCGTTTTTTATTAATTATTTATAGGACGTTTTTTAACGCACGTACACCTGTCTGTCTTAAAAAAAAAAAAAAAAAGAAATAAATAAAAAAAATCCCAGTTAAGTTCCTGCATGCGTCTGGAGGTCCACGAGGTCACCAGCCCGCAGTGGTGGGCGTGAGGGGGGCAGTTCAACAAGGCGTAACTTTGTTTCGACGTGCCCAAAATTGCAGGAGATATTTAGTGAAAGTTAAGGAGATGTGCAACAGATGAGAGAAGCAGAGATTCACATTGTACTTCCGAGGAGAATTCTTCCACTGTGAAATTTGCCTTCGCAGCAAAAGTAAGCCAACTACCTCATATGTTTTAGGCTACTTATGTTTTTATATGATTTACCAAACAATTTGTTATTTTCAGTTTTTTTTGTTGTTGTTATTGTTGTTGTTGTTTTCTGAGTCTGTTGTGAAACTTTCGGGTTATTTCGTTTTATTATTATATTGCATGGCAAGGGTTCATTGTATTTTACAGTACATCATATTTTCTTGTAAGATACATGAGGAAAAAGCAACGCATATGTTGCTATGTATGACGTCATTCTTGAGTCAGTGGAACTAATGCAAGAACAATCAGTTTATGGCTGAAGGAGAGAAGTTAGGGGCCGTTCAGGGCGAACGCGTTATGGTGCTAAAAAGCAAGACACAACGAATAGAACACAACTTAGGTGTCTCTCGCGAGGCGTTTTTAAAAGTTGTCGTTTTTTAACCTCACACAGACTCTAAAAATGCGGCGCTCCTGCAAGAGACGCTTAAAAAAAGCGAGACGCGGCGCAACGGTCAAAGACGTAATAATAGCACACACATACGCACGCACTCTCGCACGCACACACACACACACACACACACACATACACACACACACATAAACAGCGCAGACGGCCGGGAAAAATGCTTTCAGTTAGAACAGCCCCTCACACCCTAAAATGGACGTAGTCACACTTAAAGCTTATTCTTAAAGGCTTTCCCCAAGACATGTGAAGACGATGGTTTGTGTAATATTCTCAGATATTACAGAACATTATTCGTTATAGATGTCAACTTGTTACATTTATTGATATACATTAAAGCCCTGGCAAAAGTGTTCTGTGCTTTGTTTTTTTGCTGGTTCAGACAGAACACAGTGTTCTTGTGTTTAGGAAGAATTACACAGGACCATGGTACTTTGACTTTTGACCCAAACTGTGTAGTCATGTTTATCAGGGGACTTGCTGTCTGGAGGAGCAAAATACTACCAAGACCAGGCCCTTGTCTTCAGGGAGAGGAATGTAAGGCCAGGTCCCTACTGGGGGCACCGAACAATGTCTTGTCCAGAAGAATAAAGATGTGCCACACATACAAACTTGAACAGGCCCCTTCATTTGGACTAAGTGATAGGCTTTTCATAGCTTCACTATATAAAAAGCACATTTTTTGGAAACTTGTGTAACAAATTGTTAGTTAGGGTTCATGTCTGTTTGCCACATGCATTAGGATTCCTGAGATTTACTGTTTTAATGGCCCCGAAAGACTTATTTATCCCTGTGGCATTTAGTTAATTGCTACTAACTTGACAATGTTGGTGCAGTTTAGACAATACCTTGTACATTTTGAGTGTGAAAGTGAGTGAAGGTGAAGTGAAAGTGAGGTGGAGTCTTTGTTGAAGTGTCTCTTTTTTCTTGGAGTGAAAATCATGAGGGAACCCTTTGAAGCAGGTTTAAACATTTGACACAGTAGGTTATGTACCAGTGGGTGTTGGAGACACAGAAAATAGTCTTGAAGTCTTTTCTATTGGAGTTTTTTCTCACCCTATTTATCCCCTTTATATTTTTGTACATATACACTGGGGAAAAAAAATTGTAGTAAGATTTACTTAAATTGATATTTCACCCAAAAATCAGCTCTGTTGGTCCTCACAATGCAAGTGAATGGTGACCAGAACTTTGATGAAAGTATGATAAAAGTAATCCATAAGACTCCAGTGGTTGAAGAAATGTCTTCTGAAGTGATCCAGTTGGTTTGGTGAGAACAGACCAAAATATAACTCTGTTTTCACTGTACATCTTGCCATTGCATTCTCTAGGTACAATCATGATTTCAAGCTCGATTTACACTTTCTAGTGCTTGACGCATGTGCAGAGCTCTAGATGGCGATATAGGAAGTGTAATCGAGCTTGAAATCACGATTGCCAAGGAAACTGCTGTCAAGATTTACAGTGAAAAAGGAATTACATTTTGGTCTGTTCTCTCCCAAAAATGTTTGGATCACTTTAGGAGACATTGATTAAACCACTGGAGTCTTCTGGATTACTTTTATGCTGCCTTTCTGTGATATTTGGACCTTCAGAGTTCTGGCTACCATTTTCTTGCACTGTATGGACCTACAAATCTTTGTTTGTGTTCTGCAGAAAGTCATACACTTCTGGGACAGCATGAGGGTGAGTAAATGACTAGAGAATTAAAATTTTTGGGTGAACATTCCCTTTAATTTTTAAAGTTTTTTCTCACAGTTTTTCCAAGTAAATCTTAATAGTATAAAAGCATGAAACATCATGAAATAGTATTGACTTAAGTAAGAGAGCAAATTTAACTACTAGTTAGTAAATAGTAGCTTTTACTAGTGATGGGTCGTTCATGAACGATTCGTTCATATTGAACGAATCTTTTATGTGACTCAGAAGAACGTTTATTTTTGTGTTGGCCGCGCATGTGCATTGCGCAGCCTCCATTCGTTTGTTACGTGAAAACCGCATAGGCGCTGTACAGGAAACAGAAATGATTAGTTCATCTTTCAACACTTTTCGTCTGAGTCGTTCGTTCTTTTGTCACCTGACAGCCATATACGCTATGCACATATGGCTGTCACGTAACATAAGAACGAATGACTCGGACAAGAAGATTCCAGAGGTGAACTAATCTTTCTGTTTCTCATCATTTGTCCTTGGCTGCATTATACATTTTTCCTTATTGGGACTATAATCAAAGTTTGTGTAAGTAGATGTATTAGGGGGGATTTGGCTATTGAAAATGTAACAGTTTAATTTAATTCTGCTTAAATGAATGAAATGACTTGAATAAAGATTCGTTCATTTTGCTGAACGAGACTCAAAGATTCAAGTCAGTAAAAAGATCCGATGTTCCCATCACTAGCTTCACCTTACAAATATGATATGCATGGTATTCAAACTTTATAAACTTAACAGAACATATTATTAGAACATGTATGAGACAACATCACTTTGCATTACTGACATTTGAAACCTGCTCTGTGCACACACAGACATCAACACTTAAAACATGATGACGGTGACAATCAGAATATATATATATATATTTTATTGTATGAACAGGTATTTTTAAGTAGGAACTTAAGAATGCACAAAAGTTATCAAACATAACAAAATCAACAATAAAAATGGTATAAATGAATTTGCAAATAGCGAAAACATGAAAGCTTGTTAATTATTCAAGCCCAGTGCATGCTGGGAACACCAGATTCAAAAAGTTAAGTAAAATTTACTTATTTTATTTATCAATGACATTTACTCAAATTAGCAAATAAATTAGCAAGTTTTTCTACTTCAGGATTGAGACATGATGACACATTGTAAAGATAACAAATAATCATATATAATATTTACATATAAGCTAGAATTAATTTTTACATGTTTGAATGTATAATTTACTCAAAGATTTCAAGTTCATGCTTTAATTTATTCAATGTAGAAATTACTTAATCTTTTATGCTGTATTTACTTCACCACAAAATCATAATTTTCATTGTACTGTGTTTTTAAAGAAAACCTCATCTGTTTACACTTAGCGCATCCTCTTGTGTCACTGAAAGAGAATATCTAACATGCTAATCAAAGTATTTCAACATCTGTCAAAAATAATTACTCTCAGTTATACTGTAGTTCCGCTAAGAACATGATACTTTTCCAAGAAATTCAAACAGAATTATATATTTTTTCTGCTTAGGTCATGGGCAATATATATTAATAGTCTGCCACAGCAGGCCCCTGTGTCCTCATTATTGCACCTTTGATGTGGACTGGGATCATTTGATGTGGGCTCAAATGCTCATGACTTTGATAAAAATTTAATTTGATTGATCATTTGATTTTAAGAGCACAGATAAATAAGCCGCTTGCAATCTTATAACATATGCACTGTAAGAAATGTCTGTAAATTTAACAGTAAAAGACTGTAAAAATGCTACAGAAATAAAACGTTAATTGATTAACGAGTATTAACTGTAAAATATACAGTAACATTTTTAAATATATTTAAAAGACAATACAGTAGTTTTTACAATAAAATGTTGTAAAAATTAAAATTTTTAGATGTAAAAAGTATGATTTTCCTGTTTAATTAATGGTAAAAATTTACATTATGTTTAACAAGAGAGTACATGTACTTTGTACAGTAAATTATTGTTAAAATTACAGTAAAAATAACAGTAATCGGGTGTTCCCAGAATTCCCTGCGTGACCCATTACATTTCATTATATTTTATGGGAATAGTTATGTTTCTTCTTATTTTTAATATTAGTTATGTACATTGTGGTGTTCTGTTTTATATTTGATGTAGTTTAGTTAATGTTTACTGCATTATTTAAATTTCACATGTGTTGTTGATGGTGTTTAGTGTTTGTGTGAGTGACACTGAGCACTGTCTCTACATGTTTATTGGTCATTGCTCCCGGAAGAGCCACTAATGATGATATTAATAAATACCTTATAAAGTAAAAAGCAGATTTTTACTGTTTCAGAAGGCTAATATCAAGTTTATGATGTTTTTTTTTTTTTACTGTAAATGTAACAAAAATTTTTTTTTTTTTTTTTTTTTTTTTACAGTGCCGTCGTGGTCATGTAAATTACAACAATTTTAAACAGTAAAATTTACAGGTTGTTCTGTAAAGTTGTTTACATTTTTACTGTATTCTTTACATAATTATCCTGGCAACCACAGCTGCCAGTTTTTTTTTTTTTGGTAAAATCAACAGGATTGTTTTTACAGTGTGGGTCATGAGAATGTGCGGCCAGTTAGAAACAAGCATGTCTCTCTGTGCTGCCTTTTAAATAATAATAATAATAATAATAAAAAAACATCCATTGCTTCACTTTCCCTTTTGGCTGTTTACAGGCCATAACAAACTTCTGGGCCTCTATCATTATGCTGGCCCTTTGGTGTGTGTCAGCTGTACTGTTGAGTGCATGGGGACAAAGTCACGCACAGTATGAGCACTTGGGTTACCCTCCGGGCTATCAGGACCCTGCACAGAATCTTTACACAGCTCCAGAGCTTCCTGCTGATACGCCCAGGATACAGCTTCGTCTGGCAGGGGAGAAACGCAAGCACAACGAAGGGCGTGTTGAGGTCTTCTATGAAGGGGAGTGGGGGACTGTTTGTGATGATGATTTCAACATTCACGCTGCTCAGGTGGTATGCAGAGAATTGGGTTACTTTGAGGCAATCTCTTGGTCTCCATCATCTAAATATGGGAAAGGAGAAGGTGGGTTTGCACAGTTCAGAACAACTATGACGTAATGTAAAACTGATGCATTTTTCTCAGTTTAATGTAATTTTTGCAACACATTGTACATTTTGTCTAAATGTGACAGCTTCCACTCTTATTTTTGTTGATGTAAACTCACCCTATGTTAAAGGGTTAAGTTCTCCCAAGATGGAAAATTCTGTCATCATTTACTCAACCTTATGTTGTTCCAAACCCCCATGTTGTTCTTTCTTCCATGGAACACAAAAGGAGCTGTTAGGCAGAATGTTAGCCACAGTCACCATTCACTTTTATTGCATTTTTTTTTCTCTTCCACACAGTAAAAGTGAATGGTGACTGAGGCTAACATTTCTTCTAGACTTCCAAAATGTTTATGTTGTTGGCTGAATTCCTGTGTTTGCCAGGTCGTATCTGGTTTGACAATGTCCACTGCATGGGAAAGGAGAAGAGCTTGGCCCAGTGCGAGTCTAATGGCATTGGCGTGTCCGATTGCAAGCATACTGAAGATGTCGGGGTTGTTTGCAGTGACAAGAGAATCCCAGGATTTAAGTTTGTCAACACCCTTACCAACAACATTAATGTAAGTGCATTCAGTACAGATATGTTTCCTGTGATATTGTCTGAAACCAGTGCAGATTTTTTTCTTCTTTGGACACATTTACAATCACTTGATTCATTCTTTTCTATTTATTTTCTGACCCAAAGCTAAGTGGCTTGGTTGTCAGGCATATAACAATGGAATGTTCAAATACCTCCTTGATGTCAAAGCTAAAATATTTATGGTACCCAGATTTGTGCTACTTAGCATCAGGGATAGTTCACCCAAAAATTATAATTCTCTTATAATTGTCTCAAACTCGTAAGACATTCTTTCTTCTGCAGAACAAAAACAAAGACAATTTGAATGATTTGTGATGTGTTTTTGTCCATACAATATAAGTCAATGGGGTCTAAAACGAACAAATACTTCCTTCAAATTATCTAATTTGTGTTCAGCAGAAGAAAGAAAGTCACATGAGTTTGACACGGCATGAGGGTTAGGAAATGATGAGTAATACGTTCACACTTAGTAGTAATACTTTAATTACTACTATATAATATGTAATTGCCACTATCCTCTGTGTCTTTCCATTTTCCTGTGATTATGTGAGTTGGCAGTGTCATCTAGAAATAGATATCATGAGAGAGTGGGACACGTGAAACCTCTGAAAGCCAAGACCAAACAGACACAGTTATGCAACACTTTGATTACAATCACAGGGAGTTTGTGCTTGTTCGAGGTACTGCAGAGTTCAGGGGAAGTTACAGTTTATTTGTTGAGGAGCTGACACACTACATCTCTTTTAGCTCTGGCACATTCCCAGTGATACTGCATAAAGATCCCTACAGTTATTACACTGACGGCCAAAGGTTTGGAATAATGTACAGATTTTGCTCTTATGGAAAGTAATTGGTACTTTTATTCACCAAAGTGGCATTCAACTGATCACAATGTATAGTCAGGACATTAATAACGTGAAAAAATTACTATTACAATTTGAAAAAAATATAAACTAAAACTACTTCAAAGAGTTCTCATCAAAAAATCCTCCACGTGCAGCAATGACAGCTTTGCAGATCCTTGGCATTCTAGCTGTCAGTTTGTCCAGATACTCAGGTGACATTTCACCCCATGCTTCCTGTAGCACATGCCATAGATGTGGCTGTCTTGTTGGGCACTTCTCACGCACCTTACAGTCTAGCTGATCCCACAAAAGCTCAATGGGGTTAAGATCATAACACTTTTTTCCAATTATCTGTTGTCCAATGTCTGTTTCTTTGCCCAACTATTCTTTTTGTATTTCTGTTTCAAAAGTGGCTTTTTCTTTGCAATTCTTCCCATAAGGCCTGCATCCCTGAGTCTTCTCTTGACTGTTGAGTACATGAAACTGGTGTTGAGCGAGTAGAGTTCAATGAAGCTGTCAGCTGAGGACATGTAAGGCATCTGTTTCTCAAACTAGAGACTCTGATGTACTTATCCTCTTGTTTAGTTGTACATCTGGCCTTCCACTTGTCTTTCTGTACTTGTTAGAGCCAGTTGTCCTTTGTCTTTGAAGACTGTAGTGTACACCTTTGTATGAAATCTTCAGTTTTTTGGCAATTTCAAGCATTGTATAGCCTTCATTCCTCAAAACAATGATTGACTGATGAGTTTCTAGAGAAAGCTGTTTCTTTTTTGCCATTTTTTTACCAAATATTGACCTTAGGACATGCCAGTCTATTGCATACTGTGGCAACTCAAAAACAAACACAAAGACAATGTAAAGCTTCATTTAACGAACCAAATAGCTTTCAACTGTGTTTGATATAATGTTAAGTGATTTTCTAGTACCAAATTAGCAATTTAGCATGATTACTCAAGGATAAGGTGTTGGAGTGATGGCTGCTGGAAATGGGGCCTGTCTAGATTTGATCAAAAATGACTTTTTTCAAATAGTGATGGTGCTGTTTTTTACATCAGTAATGTCCTGACTATATTTTGTGATCAGTTGAATGCCACTTTGGTGAATTAAAGTAAAAATTTCCTTCCGAAACAGAAAAATCTGTGCATTATTCCAAACATTTGGCCACCAGTGTAAATCTAAATAAAAGTATACACTCAGTGACCACTTTATTAGGAACAGCTGTACACCTATCATCTGTGCACCTCAACAGAAATTGAGATTCATCAGATCAGGCTATGTTTTTCCTGTCTTTAACAGTCCAGTTTTGGTGAGCCTGTGCCCACTGCAGCCTCAGCTTTTTGTTCTTGGCTGACAGAAGTGGATCCCGACGTGGTCTTCTGCTGTTGTAGCCCATCCGCCTCAAGGTTCAACATGTTGTGCATTCTGAGATGCTATTCTGCTCACTACAATTGTACAGAGGGGTTTTCTGAGGGTTCTTTCACACTTGGTTTGTTTGCTTGGACCAAATCCAAGTTCGTTTGCATGAAAATCCCAGGAGATTAGCAGTTACAGAAATACTCAAACCAGCCCCCTCTGACACCAAAAATCATGCCACGGTCGAAATAACAGAGATCACATTTTCCCCCATTCTGATGGTTGATGGTTAACTAAAACTCCTGACCCATATCTGCCTGATTTTATGCATTGCACTGCTGCCACATGATTGGCTGATTAGATAATCGCGTGAATAAGTAGCTGTACAGGTTTACCAAATAAAGTGGTCACTGAGTGTATATACTTTTTAGTATGAAAGTATGTACACTTAATATACAGCCACAACATTAAAACCACCTGCCTAATATTGTGTAGGTCCCATTCGTGCTGCCAAAACAGTGCCAACCTGCATCTCAGAATAACATTCTGATAAAAGAGTGGTTATCTGAGTTACCATAGACTTTGTCAGTTCGAAACAGTCTGGCCATTCTCTGTTGACCTCTCTCATCAATAAGGCATTTCCATCCGCAGAACTACCACTCACTGGATGTTTTTTGTTTTTGGCAGCATTCAGAGTAAATTCTAGAGACTGTTGTGCATGAAAATCCCAGGAGATCAGCTGTTACAGAAATACTCAAACCAGCCCATCTGGCACCAGCAATCATGCCACGCTCCCCTATTCTGATGGATGATGTAAACATGAACCGAAGCTCCTGACCTGTATCTGTATGATTTTTTGCACTGCACTGCTGCCACACGATTGGCTGATTAGATAATTGCATGGACACCAACAATCATCCATGCAATATTGGATATTAGGATGAAAATACAATATAATTTCATCCTTCTGTTGGCGGCTCAATAAGCAGGACATCACTTACATTACACATCGTTTTATCTCTTTTCTGCTCTTCCCTTTCAAGTTGCATACTTTTGGTGGATGACACTTCCTACATTTAACAGGATGTTTACATCAATTAGCATAACATAAAATCTGATACCACAAAGCAAGCATAATCTCTGATACCACAAAGCAGTGTCATTCCTGTGGGAATACTTGAAGTTGTTATGTTTCTCTTAGCCTGGTCTTTACTGCTTTGTCGCAGTGCATTCGATAAATCATGCAAGCTTTTGACTCCTTTTCATTCCTGAGAATTTCAAGATTTCTAGAGATGCAAAAATGTTCCTTGAAAACCCACACGGATGTTTGTTTTTCCTTTAAAGAGTAGTTTAGATCAGATTTAACTGTACAAATAGTTGCAGAAAGAAAAAGAGCAGAGGCCAATTAATCATGGGCACCACATAGGCAGAATGCCCCTTGCTGTTTCAGGAAAGAGATATCATCAGATTTTGCTATGCCTCTCAGTCTGTCAAACAAGTCAGACCTGGGCAGTTGTCCAACTAATGTTGTCTGTTAACTGTTGTCTACAGACCATTAAAAAAAAACTTATAACAGACTTGCATTTAAACACTTTGGGCTGCTTGTTAAAACCTTGTCCTATTGTGATTCAGGGGAGGGAGTGAGTGTCCCATCTTCAGAAAAGGCTTTTTTTTTAAACATGTCTTTGCAAAGAGCAAAAGAAAAAACAATAGTGATCTCTTAACAATAAGAGCCACTGGCACTTTTTGAGGAGTCATAGACCAACAGGTGAAGTTTGCAAATGAAGGAGTAAGAATGCACAAGAACTTACCAGGGGTGTAAAGTAATTGAGTAAAAATACTTAAGTATTATACTTAAGTTTGATTTTTTCAGGATTGGTACTTTACTTGAGTGAAATTTAAATGGAATACTTTTACTTAATTACATTTCAAAAGAAATAAATAATAGTTTTTACTACTTACAATTTTATTTAAACTTGAAAAGTACTCACTATATTTTTGCAGATAATTTTCTTTTGTCTTACTGGACTGAAGCCACCCATTTACTGCATCTGACAAATGACAGATTGACAAACGGCAGGGTGTTACATGGCGGCTATATGGAGTTCTGACCATCTGCAGAGGCGGAATTTTGGATCTGATTTGAGCTTTTGATACGTTGAAATATTTGTGCGACTAGACCGTATGTGACCACCCGACTGAATGTGATGTATTCATTCAAAACTATGAGCATGAAGTGAGAAAATTGACGGTTTTGTATCAAAATGTATCATTCACATTGCAAATATATATATATATATATACATATATATACACACACACACACACACACACAAAAGGCTTTTGTAATTAAATGTGTACATGTTATTTATTTCTACACTTGCCATCATATTTAAATCATATCTATGAATTTCTACTTCCTATTTGCTGAATTATTGTTGTTGTAAGGCAACTATTAATGATAATAACTATAAAACCAGCAATGATAATAATAATAATAATAATGATAATAAAAATAATGGAATTTGAGTAAATAGGCATTATGAATTGTATTGAATTCATCCATCTGCTCAACAGCAAGGTTTGGTAACAAACCTCAGAAAACAATTCACAAAACCAACAACATTATTAACTTTCTCCAAAGCTTATTTATTTATTTATTATTATTTTATTTTATCTTTATGTCTCAAGGGGCTGGGTACTCTGACATCGCAATTCATGAGTGCCTTCTCCCATGCAATGTATACTGCGTGACTAGGGTTGCAGCGGTATACCGGTTTCACGGTATACCATGGTATGAAAATTGACGGTTATCATACCATGTACGTTAGTTTATCTACAGTTTAGAGAAAAAATTGCAACCGAACGGAGAATCTCACTTGCGCATGCGCATCTCCTTTCCTCCTCGACTGCCTGCTAGACTCGTCAACTTGCACGACACACACACACACACACACACACACACACACATGCAGCGGAGAAAATGTCAGAGAGAAGCAGACGTGGGGGCCTGACATAAGTGAGTGTGTGTGAGTTAAAGCAGTGTTTCGCTAGTCGTAACCCAAAAGTGGGTCTCAGGTCTATTCGGACTGGGTCTAACAGCAGGGCAGCAGGGAAAGAACAATGCCGTTGTTCTCCCATTGAAGATATTTCGGCGGCCGTCCAAGTGATAGCCTATTTAGGACTGCTGAGGCAGATTTAATGATAATCTCGCAATCAGCTAAAGGCTTCTCATCTGCACTTTCGCAAGAGTGTAACGGAACCGGCTCGCGCTAATGATCTGCTCTTCTCTCTGTCGCGCGCGTGCAACCGCCGGGCTTCCCTCGATATTGCGGAGCGCAGACCTCAAAACTGATGTGACCAATTTCAATTATAGTGAGACTTTTCTAGTTTAAAGTCAAGTCGAACCTCTCAAACAGTAGGCAGCCCTGACATGCCAAACAGCATTGAGGAAAAGAGCAACAATGTGCAATGGGCTATTTTCTTTATTATTATTATTTTTATACATCATCACCTTTACAAAATTGTTTCACGATTTTACATGAGTAAAAGTAAGTGTCATATTTTGACAAAATGTGATAGTTTCATATGAAATAATCTAAAGGTAGAATCTATTAGACCTCATTTTATATCAACAGTGGCAGTTGTAGTTAAAGTTTCAAGATGTGTTTCAGCTAGTATTTATTTTTTCATAAATACTATAATTTGTTATTTATTACTATTATTTAAGACTAGATACACTAGACTAAAAAGACTAGCCTTTCCTCCAGTGTAATATGTATGTTCTGTTTGAATTATGTTTGAAATTAACGTGATAATAATGGGTGCATATAAGTAAATATGCTCTTCAATTTTAAAAGGGGGGAGAGAAAACTTCCTGTAGATTTTGTTGTTGACATCAACAACAAAAATAATGTCACTTGATGCATGTCTTTGTACTTGAAAACCATGAACAAAACTATGCAACATAAAAGGAAATGGGACCCAGGATACATAAAACACAGGTTATGTTTTTACTATGGTGGGTCGCCACTTGATTTCCAATGTAAAATCTGGGTCCTGAAGCAAAACCAGTTGAGAACAGACTGAGGAGCAGTCTGGCTGCACTGTCGCGCACCTACAGTGTATGTTAATTGTTAATAATCATTGGACATTACTTTAAAAGCTCACACAGCTGATGTTATTCTTCATTTAGTAGTTCATTTAACATGCTATGCTAACATGTAAACTAACATGCTTTAGTTATATAACATGTTATAGTTACATGCTATTTTTTTTTTATCATGTTTATAATTCGGTTTATTATTATAATTCTGTTAGCTTTCTGATTTATTCTATTTATTTTATTTATTTTCAAAAGGGAGACTTATTTTACACTTACTTCAATAAAAAATTCAATTATAATAAAGCATTTGTTCAACCAAAAAAAAAAAAAAACTCCTTTAAGGGTCATTGTAACTGATAATAATAATTGTGTAATACCGTATACCGTGATACCGTGAAACCGTGATATTTTCAGAGATGGTTATCGTACCGTGAAAATCTCATTTCGTTGCAACCCTATGCGTGACTGTGCCAATGTTTTTGCAATAAAAATGTATCTGGGTCATTACACGTCTCAGGGTAGTTCTGAAGTGAAATTTCCACTGTGTGGCGCTTAAAGTGAGTGAAATGTTCTCCTAAACAGATTAGGTTTTTAAGGTTAATGTTCTATCAAGGTTTAAATCAACAAAACTTACCTCCCTACCCTAAACCTTAAACCTAAACCTAATAGTGTCATAAAAAGCAAGTGTGAGATGAAAAACAAATTTTTTGAAGCAGCCATGTCATTTTGTGGTGCTAAGACACTTTGGGCTCACGTGTAGACTTGCGTGCTCTTCAGGACATATACCCCGGTCCTTTGTATTGCATATGCTAGTGGTTCTCAACCTTTTTGACTCCAAGGACCCCCATTGTCGGAAAAAAATATTTGAAGGCCCCCCATGTAGGCTATCAGATATTTATATTATAAGATATATCTATTATAATATATTTCAAGATTCCAGAAATGTCTAGAACTGTATGTTCTTCATAAAAATCAAGCTGTTGAAGGGAGTTATCAGGCGGGCGGCCATGAGACCAGGGAGACCAGAGCAGATCGGGTGGATGGCCGAGAGACCAAGGGGACCAGAGCAGATCAGGCGGACGGCCAGGAGACCAAGGAGACCAGGGCAGATCGGGTGGACGGCCGAGAGTCCAAGGAGACCAGTGCAGATCAGGCAGACAGCCATGAGACCAGGGAGACCAGAACAGATCGGGTGGACGGCCGAGAGACCAAGGAGACCAGAGCAGATCAGGCAGACGGCCAGGAGACCAAGGAGACAAGAGCAGATCAGGTGAATGGTCAGGAGACCCAGAAGACCAGAGCAGATCAGGCGGATGGCCAGGAGACTCAGAAGACCACCTCATGGTAGGGACTGGATCAGGAGGCCTGGTTGGTAGCCACAGGGCTGAAACAGGATCAGGAGGCCTGGGTGGTGACCACAGGGTCGAGATAAGGTCAGGAGGCCTGGGAGGCGGCCACAGACTAGAGACTGGAGCCATGGAAGGTGGAGCAGTAGTAGGCTTGGAGATGACCTCTGTGGTCGTGTACATGGGCAGAGACTTGGAAACGACCTCTGTGGTCGTGTACATGGGTAGAGATTTGGAAACAACCTCCGTGGTTATGTACATGGGCAGAGACTCGGAGACGACCTCTGTGGTTGTGAACATAGGCTGAGACTCGGAGACGACCTCTGTGGTCGTTAACATGGGCAGAGACTCGGAGACGACCTCTGTGGTCGTGAACATGGGCAGAGACTCGGAGATGACCTCTGTGGTCATGAACATGGGCAGAGACTTGGAAATGACCTCTGTGGTCATGAACATGAGCAGAGACTTGGAAACGAAAGCCTTTCCTCTCCTCCTCCTCCTCCGGAAGGCCGAAGTTAGCAACGCAGGCTCTGGAGCGGACGAGGCTGACAACGCTGGCTCTGGGGCGGACGAGGCTGGCAATGCAGGCTCTGGGGCGGACGAGGCTTGCAACGCAGGCTCTGGGATGGATGAGGCTGCAAAGCAGGCTCTGGGACGGACGAGGCTTCCAGCTCGTTGACCGTGACAGGCGTGGGCGTCAGCTCGTTGACCGTGGTAGGCAAAGGCACTGACAATTTGTGGGAAAGAGTCTTCGTGGCCCTACGCACCGATATCAGTGGCGGATAATTCAACTTGGAGACAAGGGCCATGAAGGCCTTCAAGCAATGAGACGCGGAAAGCTGGACTGTGGCATGGCGTGGAGCTGACTCCGATTTGACTGTGATATGGCGTGGAACAGACTCTGACGTGGTTGTGACATGGCATGGAGCAGGCTGAGGTGTGGCTGTGACATGGCATGGAGCAGGCTGAGGCATGGCTGTGACATGGCATGGAGCAGGCTGAGACATGGCTGTGACATGGCATGGAGCAGGCTGAGTTTTGACTGTGACATGGCATGGAGCAGGCTGAGGCGTTGCTGTGACATGGCATGGAGCAGGCTGAGGCGTTGCTGTGACATGGCATGGAGCAGGCTGAGGAGTGGCTGTGACATGGCATGGAGCAGACTCAGGCCTGGCTGTGATATGGAGCAGACTCAGGCGTGGCTGTGACATGGCATGGAGCAGACTCAGGTGTGGCTGTGACATGCCATGGAGCAGACTCAGGCGTGGCTGTGACATGGTATGGAGCAGACTCAGGCGTGGCTGTGACATGGCATGGAGCAGACTCAGGCGTGGCTGTAACATGGCATAGAGAGGATTCAGGCGTGGCTGACTCAGAAGTCGGGATCGGGATTGATTGAGGAGGATCCACTGAAGCGAATGTCTCTAATACCAGCGTGACATATTCCTCCCACGTGTAATCTCCGGTCACCGGCAACTACTTCCACTGGTGAGCAATGAGAACGATTTTATACATGGACTTCAGGGTTGAATCAGAAAAGTCACTGTATTTAGCAACAGATGGGAATATTCTGGGACAAGTTCGCGGGTCAGCTGAATGAAAGGAGCTGCTAGATCCATTTTGTGGTCAGTTGTTCTGTAACATATGGAAGGAAGTCATGAGAGCTGGATCTAAGTGCAGCAAAACAGTATTTAATAAAATAAACAAAGTACAGATTAATGGGGTAAACACAGGAACAAAAGAAACATCCACGATGGGAAAAACACAGGAACAGAGAAAACATCTACGACTGGAACTGGATACACAGGAGGTCAATACACATATAACAACTGACAAAGAACAAGCAAACAACAGGACATTTTATACACAAAGACTAATGAATTAATGAAACACAGGTGAGGACAATCAAGGACAGCTGGCAGTGATGAGGGCAGGAAATTAATACCGAACGGAGAATATATATATATCTCAATATACAGTATATATATATATATATATATATATATATATATATATATATATATATATATATATATAAATGAGTATATCTAAAACAGGACACCATCTGTAATTCTATCTCTCTTTGGGTGGTTCACAAAAAACAGATAACATACTTGCACACTATGAACTTACTGAATGAGCATACAGCAAGACATTTGGATCTTTCTTCTGGACATTTTAGCTTCATGGTGCAGTATGTTTTAAGAGGACATTAGTTGAAGTTATTTGTATCTTTTTGTTACAAAAATATACTTTTTGTGGGCTGGAAGTGTTTGATTATTAATTGTGTATTTGGTTGTAAGAAAACATGTTCTCTCACTACTTTTTTTATTGTAATGGAAAAAACTGCATAGGCTGTGTGACATTTTCCTTTTTACAATCTGTCATTTCTGGCCAGCAGAAAAATGCCTGTCAGGTTCACCACTTGTGCCTCTGACTCCTTCTCCTGTACAAGCAGTAGGAGGTTCTCTCTCTTTTTTTTTTCTTTTTTTTTTTGGAAAGAAAGACTAGTCTCTAGAGACGCTTACATCCACAGAAAGACAAGCCCTCACAAATCGATATCCCAGCTGCCCTATTTTTCTTTCCTAGCTGCAAAACCCCCCTCTTTTCCAGTTACCAAGGGCTGCGTTCCACTTCACTTTTAACATCCACCCGCTAACTCCCTTAAGTACCCCGTGGGGGAATCCCCGCCTTCATTTTGGAAGTCCGTTCCACTTCCTTTATTGAGCGAATGAAGTTTCTGTTGACAGACCCTCAACCCCTCGATTTTGACCGAGGGAGCGTGTCTACTCTGATGTATGCTTCAGGCAGCTCCATATCCCACAATGCAACTTGATAGTGATGTGACAGCAGATTGCGCTTCATAAACCCCACCCCCATACAACTCTAATGTATGATGGAAGTGAAGTTAGGTCAATTAAGCAGTTTAGATAAGTTTGAAAATATTGAGATTTAACAGCATAATACTTGTAGCTAGCTTAAACTGTTTATCACACAGTTATAGCCGATGTGTTCATTGTTATGTTAACATTTTCATTTGTGTTAATCTTGATTAATCCTTTCTAACAATTCATTCTAATGAAAAAAAAAAATAATAATTAAACATACAAGATTTATACATAAGCCTCTGAAATCAATCTCTGAAAACTTTGTTTTCACAGGTGCAAAAGTCACTTAATAATTCCATAAATTGACATCAGCCTTCAACATGCTCCAAATGATCAAGGGTTTAGGGTGTTCCAGTTAAACCCATTGCACATCTTCCGCAGTAGTGGACACTCACGCAACATAAGCAGCGACGTACATCTGAATCCATGAGACAGAGTGAAGTTTGCGAGGGAAGGGGATAAAAATTTTAAATGGAATGCAGCCAAGGAAGCAATTCACATATGTTTAGGAAATCTTTTTTTTTCTTTACATCACACCTCAAGTCTTTTTTCCAAACTGTTTTGAAACATTACACATGCTGCCTTAAGGCGAAGTGAGACCCTGTTCAGAAAATATTTAATTTAAACCCCATGTAGCTCAGATATGTGCACTGGTCGTAGAGTGATTCACAGCTTGTGTCAAAAATAAAGTGGTGGCTTCATTCATCATGAAAAAATCCATGTGTCAAATGCATTACATTTATGTGAAACATGGAAAATCTCTTTTTATGATCTATCAAACAATGTTATAGCTTGCATGTAAAACAATAGTTGGTTCTGGTCCTCTAATCTGAGTGGACATGTGCCATTCAAAGGGTGCTGATATTTAGTTTAACAGCACTGGGAAGCCTCACTGTTTTTATCACTCTAATTGTTTGTGTTTGCAGGGTTCCAAAAAATGCATGCTGCTGTTTGTTCAGATGCCAGTGTGTAGGATGGCTTTGTTGCCCTGTTGATGTTTTCCTACTGTTTTTCTTTTTTTTTTTTTTTTTTTTTTTTTGTGCAAACCTGGATTGGGAATGCTGTATTGCCTCACACAGAAGCTTAAATAACAAAAGCTGTTTATGAAGAGTTTACTTGGTTTTGCGCCATGTCACGGAAAACGCTGCTTTATTTTGATTTCTGTTGCTGACCACAGAGTTAGATTTTGATTTTGGAAACACATAGTTCTTCATTACCTGCAGCTATAACAACAGCTTTGTATTGGACATTGGAATGAAAACTGACCATTCCATTAAATAAATCTCTTGATTTACAGAAATGTCCAGCATCTTGTTCCTCACTCTCTTATGCTGTTAAAATGCTGAGTTTGCATTTCCCTTTCAACTCATTTAGTTTAACATCAAGATAAATTCTTTCCTTTCTCCTGAAAATGCTAAATATTACAAAATACATAATAGCCTGTAAGGTATGTAGTGAAAACTTTTATCATACTAGAACTCTTTCCCATGTGTATCCATGCTGGAATAAACCCACATAATTGCACTGCACTCATTTCCAGTGTGGTACAGTAAGATACCCTTTCAGTATGCCACATGTTCATTCACAACCACATTCTTATTCCTAGTTCAGACTCCCTGACATCAGCTTCCATTACTAACTTGAGTTTCTAATGAAAGACGCCCCCTTACTTTATGGTTTATGTGGTCAGGGAAAAGCAAAGGAAAGATTCCCCTACCCAAGTATACCAGTGGGAAAAACTTCGTGAAAGGTGACACTTTAGGAAAAGTGGTATTTTTCAGCATTACAGATTGCTTTGTAGGTGGAAATGCTTAGCACAGCAATTGTACAGTCTTTCAGAACTCAACCCACATGGTCTCATAGCACAGGAATGTAGATCTGCTGCTAAAGGTTTTCATATAGTCTTGAAGTCTATGCTAAATTGATTTAGCTTCATTCCTGTATAGACAGGACACTTAGGCCTAAATACAACCTTGAAGACTTTTGTGACCCAATATTAAGTTTGTGGATTTGTACAGAATGTATAGGCATTTCTAGTTACATAATAATCTAATGTAATATGTTGAACTACCTTTAACCATATTCAGTGTTGTATACTTAAAATGTTCACGCTGTGCTTTAGTTTTCCAGACCCTCTAGTAAATTGTGAACAAGTATTTCCACTACACACTTTGCATGATTGTCTGAGGTGTCTGGGATTATTTTATGTGTGCTTGAAAGCATTAACCTCTTCTTTGCCTTTTTAGTCCATCTACTATATGCATCAAAGGCCATTATATGCATTTTTACAGCTGTCACAGATGTGAATTGTAGTTGGCTTGAAGGTAAACACTGTTGGAAGCTTCTCAAAGGTTAAGCAGGTCAAAAAGTCCTCCTGATTGGATGCCTATAATGAAGTGAAAAATTGTAAAACTGTTGTAAAAAAAACTTTTACAGTGGCTATATATAAGGGTCCAGTAGAGAGTTTCGCAACTTGGGTATATGCTGACAAAGACCAAATGGAAACATTTAGCTATCCAGAGGGAAACGTATGGGACAATTTAGCCTTAATGGAGTAACCTTGCTGGCAGGGAGTTCCTTGTTAAAAATGTATATAAGGTTGAGGCTGTAGTGCAGCAGTTAGGGTATCTGACACATCTAGCCTTGGTACCCATGCAGGAGATGCTGGTTTGTGTTGGGCTTACGATTTGTCTTCATACCATTCTCCTCTTTCCCTCCTATTATTTCTTAATTTTCTGTAGTATAACTCTCTATAAGCAAGAGCCCAAAAATAATAATTCAAAAAACACATGTAATCTACCCCTTCTAGACCCCATGAATTGGCTTCATGAGCACAGTTTTCTTTCCTGTATTGACATACTTCTTATTGAAACAGGAAGTTTGGATGGGATATATCGAACCACCTCAGCCCATGTCACTCCCATTATGATTTGCTGGCGGTGGCAAGTGGTATTAAGAACTTCATTGACAGCATTTCATTGGACAAAAAACTGTGTAGAGCAGGCTTCGAGTCATCAACATACAGTATATGGTCTGTTATCCTGGAAGAGAAAGGATGTTATTTTGAAATGTGTTCATCTGCTGAAAGTTAATTTTTTCAACTTGTAGGAGTACACTATCATGTAGATGGCTCCGAAACTAAAAGACATGGACTAAAAGCCTCAACATTCCCATTTTGATTTCATGGGGTCTTTAATATTGCCAATGTCTGTAAAAGCCTTTTATTGAAAGGCTTGTCCACCTTGATGACACACAATTACTATATCTTCCAAGTACAAGAATCAATTTTTGTGTTTTTTTTATTTTTTGCCCCACAGAGTCTGAACATTCAGGTGGAGGATGTCCGAATACGTCCCATCCTGTCATCGTATCGTAAACGCATCCCAGTGACAGAGGGCTATGTGGAGGTGAAAGATGAAGGCCGTTGGAAGCAAATCTGTGATGATGAGTGGAGTCAGATGAACAGCAGGGTCATCTGTGGCATGTTCGGCTTTCCTGGAGAGAAGAGATACAATACCCGTGTGTACAAGTGAGTACTTGATTTCTCTTCAGTTGAAATGGCATTGTCATTTGTGCACATGTTCCTTTAGAATATAGGTTATATATATTTTCTGTGATTTTCATGGCTCTCTGCATAAAATCACATGTAATATTGGTGACCCCAGAAACATGTAAGATTACATCATTTTAAATAGTAAGGTACTTTAAAGTGTTTCTTGTGAAACCCAAGGTGATCTTGTTGCCTGTGGAATTCCATCCCAGGATTCCAACAAGTTCCACTGTTCTGCATTAGTTTATGAACTCTTTTTTTAAATTTTTATATATTAACATTTTATTGATTCAAAAAACAGGATTGAAGAAACAGAACATACACACACAGAATCAAATTATATCAAATTATATTTCCCTCCCCCTGAACATTCCCCCTCCCCCCTCACACTACAAACATCCAGTGGTCCAATGCAAAATGAAAGTATACACACATACAAATACAATATATATATATATATATATATATATATATATATATATATATATATATATATATATATATATATAAAACAGACAAGGGGAAACACTTAAGAATAGATAAAAAAAAAAAAAAATAAATCATACATTTAAAACATCTTTCTCCACTGCTCCTCCCCGAGAACCCTCCAAAAAGGCCAAATAGTTGCCCCATTTTTTATTAAACAAATCCATGCTACCTAACCTTCTATACGACGTTCCCTCAAATGCCGCCACCCTGCCCATCTCTGTGTGCCACTCTTGAAACGAGGGCACTCCAGCCTACTTCCATCCCCTAAGAATGATTTGTCTGCCAATCATAACACTGGCTAGGACCAAATTTTTTATGTATTTATCCCCTATATTAATGACTGCCCCATAGAATCGATGTAAAATCTTAAATTGCATAAGGCGCACCCTTGCACCTCTAGATGCAGACTTTAAGTTTTTTAGAATCTTAGTCCACATACCTCCAATACCAAGTTTAAATCTTTCTCCCATAATCTCTTGAGAGAAGTTGAAGCTCTGTCCCCCAGACTCTGAATTAGCAGGGACTAATACATTAATTCCTCATGACCTTTTCCAAAGGCAGTAATTACCACTCCCAGAGTGTCTGCCGCTTTAGAGGGGGGTATGCTACTCCCAGAAATAGTACAGAGCAGGTGGCGCAGTTGTAAATATATAATGAATTGAGAACTGGGAATCCCAAAATGTTGAATCATATTTTCAAAGGATTTCAACACTGCACTCTCATATAGGTCACCGAGCATAATAATCTCCCTCACAATCCACTCTGTCCAGCAGAAAGGGGACTTATTAATACATAATTTTGGGTTCAGCCATATGCTCGAAGCAACATTTAAATAAATGTCTAAATTAAACATTCTGGACACTTTTATCCATACCACATGCAAATGCGAGATAACGGGGTGTAACTTAATTTCTCTGGATAGTTTGATAGAAAGGCTTTGCATTGGCCAAATAGGGGCAAGAACTTCCTGTTCAATACAAAACCAGGGAGGGGCTCTCTCAGGTGGAAGTGACCAATGAGCCAAATGTCTGAGACTGAATGCATAATAATAAAATTAAATCTTGGGTAGGCTTAACCCACCTTTGTCAATCAGCCTATGTAACTTACTGAAGCATAATCTGGGACGTTTACCATTCCAAATGAATGACTTCGCTATGCTATCAAATTGTTTGAAATAAGAGAGGGGGACATCTAAAAGAAGAGACTGTAGCAGGTAATTAATTTTGGTAATTTTGGAATACAGTTCATTTTAATAACATTAACCTTCCCAGTCATAGATAAATGTAATGAAGCCCACCTGCCCACATCGCTCGAAAATCTTTTTATTAAAGGGTAAAAATTAACTCAGATTTGCTGGGAATAAAATATCCAAATACTTAATGCCATGTTTGGGTCACTGGAAGGCGCCCAACTGAAAAGCCGTAACTGG
Source organism: Myxocyprinus asiaticus (assembly GCF_019703515.2). NCBI lineage: Eukaryota > Metazoa > Chordata > Actinopteri > Cypriniformes > Catostomidae > Myxocyprinus > Myxocyprinus asiaticus. The sequence goes on along the minus strand of NC_059347.1, from coordinate 42,473,611 downwards.
GCAGAACGCTGTCAGAGCCAAAGCTTCGAATTTAGACCAATTAACCGTGTATCCTGAGAATTTAGAAAAGGAAATAATAATTCTGTGGAAGCAAGGCACAGATCTAGTAGGGTCGGAGACGAATAATAAAATATCATCTGTGTAAAGCAAAAGCTTATGCACCACACCTCCCGCCATCACCTCTTGAAAATCATTCTCTTTTCTTATCACGGCTGCTAATGGTTCCAGGGCAAGACAGAACAATAATGGGGAAAGAGGGCAACCCTGCTGGGTGCCACTATCCAGAGTAAAATAATCTGAAATTAATAAATTTGTTTGTACCGCCACTACCGCGTGTCTATAAAGTAACTTAATCCATCCAATAAACATATTCCCGTACCCGTACATTTTCAAAATTTTAAAAGGATAATCCCATTCTACCATATCAAACATCTTTTCGGCGTCAAGTGAGGTGGCAGCGACTGGAGTCTGATCATTCGCCATTGACCACATGATATTGATGAAACGCATAATGTTATCAGAAGAGCTACAGCTCTGAATAAACCCCACCTGATCTATATGTATAAGAGATGTCATAACTTTACTTAATCGGTTAGCCAAAATTTTTGACAATATTTTAACATCTAGCTGGATCAGGGAAATTGGATGGTAACTCTTACTCTCGCTTGGATCTTTGTCCTTTCTAAGAATCAGACTGATCTGGGCTTGTGTCATGGTTTGCAGAAGCTTTCCATTTTTTTAATGATTCTGTATAAACTTCTAGCAAAAGCAGAGCCAGTTCTGTAGCATAAGATCTAAAACACTCAGCAGCAAAGCTGTCTGGACCCCGGAGCCTTGCCTGAGGCAAGGCCTAAATTATCTCACCAAGCTCCTCCAAGGTTATCTCAGAATCAAGATAATTTTTTTGCTCAGCCGACAGTTTAGCAAGTTTTAATGGTTCCACAAAGTTTCTAATATCCTCTTCTGTAGATGAAGATGTGGAACTATAAAGATCAAGATAGAATTCTTTAAAAGCATTATTAATATCAGTGGCTGAGGTCAATATTTCACCACTAGTAGATTTCACTGAGGGAATGGTAGAAAAAGACTCTCTCTGTTTTATATATCTTGCCAAAAGCTTCCCTGCTTTGTCCCCCAACTCAAAGTATGACTGTCTTGCACTGAATAGCTAAAACTCCACCTTCCATGGTATTATAGCACATGGTATAAATAGTATTATATCTGTATTTCAATCGGGTCAATTCTCTGAGACCATTAGATGACATTCGGCGCTTCAGCTCAGCCTAGGCACTTTTAATATTCCCTTCCAATTCCACGAGTTCTTGTGCTTTGGATTTTTTGGTGAAAGCAGCATACTGTATAATCCGGCCCCTAAGAACTGCCTTAAGTGCCTCCCTCCTTTTAGGGGCAGTGGTGGCTTAGCAGTTATGGCTCTGGGTCACTGACCAGAAGGTCAGGGGTTCAAGCCCCAGCACTGCCAAGATGCCACTGTTGGGCCCTTGAGCAAGACCCTTGACCCTATCTGCTCCAGGGGCGCCGCATGGCTGACCCTGCACTCTGACCCCAGCTTAGCTGGGATATGTGAAAACAAATAAATTTCACTGTATATATGCAAAAATATATGTATAATGTGTGACCAAAATAAAGGCTTCTATTCAAGCCATGCCCACAGAGGATACTGAGGACCAGTTGGTCTCCATATAGACATTGATTTCAGCCTTTAGCATTTGTTGGAATTCAGGATTTTGCAAGAGGGATACATTAAAGTGCCAACTATACGACTTCCTTTTCTTCATATGTGGCAACACCTCTAAACACACCAGGGTGTGATCTGAGACTAAAATGTTTCCAATTGAGCTATCAACGACAGATGAAATGAGGGACTTAGATATAAAAAAATCTATTCTAGAGTAAATCTTATGGACTGATGAAAAAAATTAATAGTCCCTACCAGATGGGTTCATAAGTCTCCAAATATCTGTAAGACCAAGATTTTTACACATCTTGTGAAGCGTCAGTGTTGCACTAGGGGGCTTGCACACTTTTGCTTCACTATGATCAAGGACTGAGTCCATCAAAAGATTAAAGTCTCCTTCCAGTATTACATCATGAGGAGTGCCGGCGGCTTGCAACATCCCTTCAAGATCTATAAAAAAGCTCTGATCACGTTAGGTGCATAAATATTAGCCAAAATAAGACTTTGTCCCTGAATTTCAGCTAAAACAATGACTCTTCCTAATTTATCTTTACTCTGTTTGAGACATTTGAATTGTAGATATTTACTTATCAGTGTAATGACTCCCCTGCTCTTACTCGAGCCAGAACTATAAAAAAAATGCCCACCCCATGTCTTTCTACATTTTTTAGCTTCCTGCGGAGAAAGGTGCATTTCTTAAAGAAACACTATATCATATATCTTACGCTTAAGAAGAGAAATAACCTTCCTTCTTTTTATGGGGTGCCCCAACCCATTCACATTCCATGTGGAGAGAGACAATCCACTCATATTAACATTTGCAAATATCCACTCATATTAACATTGACAAACATAAATCGTGTGTCAAAGACAAGATTATAAAGACCACATTCCAACATTAGTGCAACAATCAAACCCCGAACATCCCCTAGAACAAAAAAGACAGAAAAAAAGAAAACGTGCGCATTAACCCTGCACACGACAGTGCCAAGTGGTGTCCATCCCTCCAAACTCAAACAGTCCATGCATACCTACGAGAGCCCCCACGACAACCTTGCCGTCAGATTGCTCAAGTCCAGTGTTTCTATACACATTTTGTGAGACAGAATTATACAGCAAAAGATAATCTATAAAACGAACTCCAGCCAATAGGCAGAATACACACAAAGAGCATGTAGTTTCATCCATAAAACTGACCTGAAAGTGTGTTATTCTACAAAATAAACTCCAGCCACTAGGTGGAACCAGCACAAAAAGAATGTGCAGATTCTTCAAACAGTCAAATGAATGTTCAGTGAGCCGGTCCACTCGGCTGCAACATGAGTACAAGCTAATGACTTACTCACTCCATTGACTTTATGAAGGACATCGCTTGCTGTGGGCATGTGAATGTTTTACAGCCATCCTAAGCATCTATTCTCAATTTGGCCAGGAATATCAGTGCAAAAGTGACCTTCCATTGATGTAAAAGTTTCTTGCATTCCTTGAATCGATCACGTTTCTCTCTTGATGAGTTCGCAAAGTCTGGGAACAAGAAAAAGCCTTCCTTTACTCCTCGCCTCGCATAACACAAAATCTTTATCGGATGATCTCAGAAATTTGGCCAGAATTAATCGGGGCCTGTCTCCTTCCGCAGATCGGCGGACCCTTGCTTGATTTCCAGTTTATGGCCTGCTATTTCAAGCAGACTTGGAAAGATCCCATCCAGGAATTCCACCATATCCTGTCCCTCCACTACCTCTGGAACTCCCACAATACGGACGTTATTCCGCCGGCTACGGTATTCCATGTCCTCCAACTTCTCCCAGACATGTTCCAAATCCACCTTGGTCACTAGCGGATTAGCAGATAATTCCCTTTCCGATGACTCCAGATAATCGATCTGTTTCTTGACATCCCCCACTCTTGTGACCACATCAGTGAACTTCGCCTCCATGGCAGTGATCTATCGACGTATCACAGCAAGATCCTCCAAGTCAGCAATGATCTTCGTCAGCATTGCCGACATGTTCAGCATCTCTCGCTGCATTTCCCGCATCTCTCCAACCAAACCAACTCCCAGGCCTGTGGCCTGCTCAGGGGTGTCAGCTTGAGCACATAAGTGTCTTTTAATGTCTCCAGAGCCAGAGGATTTTGAATTCTTTGACATATTGTCCTCCTAGAACAGTTATGGAACAGAGTGTATCGAATCTCACCAGTTTATTTCATAAAAGGTATTAAAACTAGCAAAGTGCGCAGAGCTCGCCGTTCACATGTCCAATCCTCGCATGGCGTCACGTGACTCTCCCTAGTTTATGAATACTTAACAGGTTTCTATGGTCTATTATTTATCAGTTTTCAGGGCTTCCAATTGATGTATATACACTATATTGCCAAAAGTATTCGCTCATCTGCCTTTAGACGCATATGAACTTAAGTGACATCTCATTCTTAATCCATAGGGTTTAATATGACGTCGGCCCACCCTTTGCAGCTATAACAGCTTCAACTCTTCTGGGAAGGCTTTCCACAAGGTTTAGGAGTGTGTTTATGGGAATTTTTGACCATTCTTCCAGAAGCGCATTTGTGAGGTCAGACACTGATGTTGGACGAGAAGGTCTGGCTCGCAGTCTTCGCTCTAATTCATCCCAAAGGTGCTCTATCGGGTTGAGGTCAGGACTCTGTACTGGCCAGTCAAGTTCTTCCACACCAAACTCGCTCATCCATGTCTTTATGGATCTTGCTTTGTGCACTGGTGCGCATTCATGTTGGAACAGGAAGGGGCCATCCCCAAACTGTTCCCACAAAGTTGGGAGCATGGAATTGTCCAAAATCTCTTGGTATGCTGAAGCATTCAGAGTTCCTTTCACTGGAACTAAGGGGCCAAGCCCAGCTCCTGAAAAACAACCCCACACCATAATCCCCCCTCCACCAAACTTCACAGTTGGCACAATGCAGTCAGACAAGTACCGTTCTCCTGGCAACCGCCAAACCCAGACTCATCCATCAGATTGCCAGATGGAGAAGCGTGATTCGTCACTCCAGAGAACGCGTCTCCACTGCTCTAGAGTCCAGTGGCGGCGTGCTTTACACCACTGCATCCGATGCTTTGCATTGCACTTGGTGATGTATGGCTTGGATGCAGCTGCTCGGCCATGGAAACCCATTCCATGAAGCTCTCTACGCACTGTTCTTGAGCTAATCTGAAGGCCACATGAACTTTGGAGGTCTGTAGCGATTGACTCTGCAGAAAGTTGGCGACCTCTGCGCACTATGCGCCTCAGCATCCGCTGACCCCGCTCTGTCATTTTACGAGTTGCTGTCATTCCCAATCGCTTCCACTTTGTTATAATACCACTGACAGTTGACTGTGGAATATTTAGTAGCAAGGAAATTTCACGACTGGACTTGTTGCACATGTGGTATCCTATCACAGTACCAAGCTGGAATTCACTGAGCTCCTGAGAGCGGCCCATTCTTTCACAAATGTTTGTAGAAGCAGTCTGCATGCCTAGGTGCTTCATTTTATACACCTGTGGCCATGGAAGTGATTGGAACACCTGAATTCAATTATTTGGATGGGTGAGTGAATACTTTTGGCAATATAGTGTACACTATATTGCCAAAAGTATTCGCTCATCTGCCTTTAGACGCATATGAACTTAAGTGACATCCCATTCTTAATCCATAGGGTTTAATATGACGTCGGCCCACCCTTTGCAGCTATAACAGCTTCAACTCTTCTGGGAAGGCTTTCCACAAGGTTTAGGAGTGTGTTTATGGGAATTTTTGACCATTCTTCCAGAAGCGCATTTGTGAGGTCAGACACTGATGTTGGACGAGAAGGCCTGGCTCGCAGTCTTCGCTCTAATTCATCCCAAAGGTGCTCTATCGGGTTGAGGTCAGGACTCTGTGCAGGCCAGTCAAGTTCTTCCACACCAAACTCGCTCATCCATGTCTTTATGGACCTTGCTTTGTGCACTGGTGCGCAGTCATGTTGGAACAGGAAGGGGCCATCCCCAAACTGTTCCCACAAAGTTGGGAGCATGGAATAGTCCAAAATCTCTTGGTATGCTGAAGCATTCAGAGTTCCTTTCACTGGAACTAAGGGGCCAAGCCCAGCTCCTGAAAAACAACCCCACACCATAATCCCCCTCCACCAAACTTCACAGTTGGCACAATGCAGTCAGACAAGTACCGTTCTCCTGGCAACCGCCAAACCCAGACTCGTCCATCAGATTGCCAGATGGAGAAGCGTGATTCGTCACTCCAGAGAACGCGTCTCCACTGCTCTAGAGTCCAGTGGCATCGTGCTTTACACCATTGCATCTGACGCTTTGCATTGCACTTGGTGATGTATGGCTTGGATGCAGCTGCTCGGCCATGGAAACCCATTCCATGAAGCTCTCTACGCACTGTTCTTGAGCTAATCTGAAGGCCACATGAACTTTGGAGGTCTGTAGCGATTGACTCTGCAGAAAGTTGGCGACCTCTGCGCACTATGCGCCTCAGCATCCGCTGACCCCGCTCTGTCATTTTACGTGGCCTACCACTTCGTGGCTGAGTTGCTGTCACTCCCAATCGCTTCCACTTTGTTATAATACCACTGACAGTTGACTGTGGAATATTTAGTAGTGAGGAAATTTCACGACTGGACTTGTTGCACAGGTGGCATCCTATCACAGTACCACACTGGAATTCACTGAGCTCCTGAGAGCGGCCCATTCTTTCACAAATGTTTGTAGAAGCAGTCTGCATGCCTAGGTGCTTCATTTTATACACCTGTGGCCATGGAAGTGATTGGAAAACCTGAATTCATTTATTTGGATGGGTGAGCGAATACTTTTGGCAATATAGTGTATCTTACATGAGCTATTTTCATAAATCTATAAAAACCTTAATGGATCAAATGAACTTGCTTCATCTATCTTGCTTTAAATTCAGCCATACGATGTGTTGACACACTAAGAGTAAACATACTGACACATCACCAGCCATAGCAGTCATTTTTTGGAGGACAGAGATAAATCTTAATCCATTAGCTTGGAAATAACAAAGATACACATGCTGCTTTTCCATCAGCAATGGTCAGAGAAACCACTGGCTACCCCTCAAACAAGTCTGGGCAAATGAACCTTACTTGGATCATGTCATGAAGAAAGTCTCTGGTGAGTTATTTGTGACTCTACTTTCAGATCAATCTCTGCAGTATGTCAGTCACAAAAAAAGAAGAGAAAAAATCAGTACAGGGCAACACTACATGAAGCTAGGTAGTACTTTAAAAGATAGTGCTCATGTAACTGACTTCTGTTTTCAACTAGGCTGGTACATTCCATACTGTGTTTGTAATGTATAACTCTGAGGAGCTTCATAAATCTTCATGAGCCCTTTCATAAGCACTAAAATGTCTAGTTAGTAATTCATCTGTTATAGGAGAAATCACTCAGTCACAATGGAAATTAAAGTTTTATACAGTCTTGGTGGTGTGTTCTCAGTTTCCAGGGCTTTCCACACTCTTCGGCAAAGCTATGTGCTTCCCAGCACATGTTAAGCCTTGTGAAATGTGCAGGCACTGTCTGTTTTCTTAAATCAGCGCTTGATGTTGGGGGGAGGGGGGACACGTAGTCAAAGGCTGTAGTTTTTTTCATCTTGCAGCCAAAATGGGCTTCTATTCAACTACCTCTGTCTGCCCTGTGGCTTTAAACCATGCTTTCATAAGAAAACTTGGACTGCCCTTTCAGAGTATCTTGCATAAATGGGTTCTATAAATAATACAGGTCTATCCCTAGCTGGAAGAAGAAACCAGTGTTCTCTGATAAAGCATCAATCTGACTCTGGACCTAACAGCTCTCCCTACAGCTGTTCCCTCAAACAATGAAAGTTATCAACCAAGAATCATTTTTACTGATATCTTTATTTTTATTTTTTAAGGTTTTGCAGCTTTACTTTGTTTTCCATCCATAGATTATATCAGTTATGTGGGATAAAACTTGTTATAGCATATTTGTTGCATAATCCAAAACCTATGTGTGTGTTTGCCCAGTAGTATTTGTAGTTGGGATAGTCTTTGACCCGCGAAACGGACTGAATGGTCCGCGATAAGCTGAAATGAGCCGCCACGTTATGCAGAACAGGCCACAAAACGGCGCCGCGATATGTCGAAGGGGGCAGCGATATGCAAAAAATGACAGCGAACCCCTACCCCCCCACCCCGGTCAACAACTTTTGGGCCAGTTGCTATGTAAAATCCCGTGCCGATTTCTATTCCCAGTCCACCCTGCAACAGGCAGGATGGTAACCACAATCCCGGCGCACACAGCGCAGACTGGTAACCAATACAGGATATATATATATATATATATATATATAGGAGAGAGAGAGAGAGAGAGAGAGAGAGAGATGATCAGCGTTACCATGGAAACAGTCAAGGGTTCCATGGCAACACTGATTACGCGAGTCAGCCACACCTGAACCCAACAGAGAGAACATAATGACAGGAGAACAAACCAGTGGACTCACTGAGACCGTGACAATTTCAACCTCAAACTCTGGGAGTTGCCATATTTTATTTTTCTGTGAACATCTAATTTTTTGACAGTTTAATCATCATAGCATTTAATGCTTTATAGAATGAGCACAATCTGTCCTTCAGTGATATTTAACATTACTTCAACATACAGTATATGCATCAATACTTCATCTTTTTGCATTTCAGTGTTAAAGCATAGCAAATCTTCTAGTCAGCTGAATGGAACTATGAAACATCTACGAGGGAGGCATGTTATAAATCTTCCACTTGCAAATAGGTCCTAGACAGGGTACTGTGTATGCAATAACAGCAATTAGTATGGTTATTCAACTCAACCCATAAAGTAACCCCCCTTTCCTGTTCTACAATGTTTCTCAGGATGTTTGCCCGCAGGAGAAAGCCAACATTCTGGGATTTCTCCATAAATTGCACCGGAAATGAAGCTCATTTGTCTAGCTGTAAGCTGGGCCACACTCTCACCATCAAAGCTAATAGCACGTGTGGGCAAGGCAGTCCTGTGGTAGTCAGCTGCGTACCAGGCAGAGCTTTCGCCCCGACTCCCATGGCAGGCTACAGGAAGGCCTTCAGACAGGAGGTAAGGACCTGGACCAGATGATGCATTTGTTCCAAAAAATACAAGAAGCCACATATGCACATGAGATTTTGCTTTGCGCTGAACTCCTGACTCATACCTTTAAAAAAAAACTATCAATCACAAACAGAGCACAACACCTTTTATCACCATGGTGACCATAAATTTGGATTTAGACTACGTGGTTACTTTAAAGTGAAGCATATCTTAAGTAAAGGGATAGTTCACCCAGAAATGAACATTCTGTCATTTACTCACCCATACGATTTTCTTTCTTCCGTGGAACACAAAAGATGTTAGGCAGAAAGACAGCCTCAGTCACCCTTCACTATTCATTGTATGGAGAGATGAAAATGAAAGTCAATGGGTACTGAGGCTAACATTCTACCTACCGTCTGCTTTTGTGTTCCACTTATGTACAAAAAAAAAAAAAAAAAAAAAGAAAGAAATACAGGTTTGTGGTGAGGGTGAGTAAATTGTAACAGAATTTACATTTTTGGCTGAACTACACCATTAAAGAATCATGTGGCAATAGTGGCAGTCAGAAATACTTTTTAGACTAGTATTTACAGTTACAGAGTTACAGTTATAGCTATAGTTACAGTAAAAGTTTTCTGCACCAAACCTTATGATTATTTGAATACTAATGTTAGAGAGTGAAGAAGAGGATATTTTTAAGTCTTTAAAGCTTTATGCTGGCAGAAATTTCACCCTAAAATGACATCACCCTTTCCAAATTATACATTCGAACAGTCTGTGTGGGAGCTTGCCTGTGACCTGTTACATACTGTTCAGTGAGGGCAATGGGTTCAGAGTGATCAGAATTATGCAAAGCAGCACTATTGAAGTGTCTTGAAGTGTAAATGAATTTTCCTCTCATAGTCAAGCAGAATATATCCATTCTTTTTATACTTAATGATAAAGATGTATTCGGTCATGGCTTAATAGCTGAGATTGAGCCAATTTAGACAGAGAAAATGGATTTACCAGCTTTTGTAATCCTCTGTAATGAGCAGTTTGGATCCATGATGTCTTGAGGTTTGTTTTGCTCATCTGCTGTAAACCCATGAGTATCCTAAATTACTGGGTTATGTCTAAAGTATTTCCTATATTGAGTTATATCCAGAGAAGATCAGCACTTCTACAAGAAGGAACCAAGAATACATTTTTCGCCCTCCCTCACCCTTTCTGTCATTCCCTTTTCAGCAACCAATGGTGCGTCTTAGAGGTGGCGCTGTGGTAGGAGAGGGACGAGTGGAGGTGTTGAAGAATGGAGAATGGGGCACGATCTGTGACGATAAATGGAACCTCCTATCAGCTACTGTGGTGTGTCGTGAGCTTGGTTTTGGGAGTGCCAAGGAGGCACTTTCTGGAGGTCAGCTTGGACAAGGTGCATACAGTTGAATTGACTGTTCTGTCCCCACTGGATAAGGAGGTTCTAGACTAAACAAACACCTCAACCTCACTGATTATACATTAGACTATATTAATATATATTAATATTTTATTTTTTTACATATTTACATCATTATGTATGTAGTATAACTAAACCATGTTTCATCCTAATGTGTGTGTGTGTGTGTGTGTGTGTGTGTGTCTGTGTGAAAACATGTTTTTTTTTTTAGGAATGGGCCCTGTACATATGAATGAGGTTCAGTGTTCTGGCTTTGAGAAGTCTGTCACGGAGTGCCAATTCAATATAGATAAAGACTCTGAAGGCTGCAGTCATGAGGAGGATGCAGGTGTTCGGTGCAATGTTCCTGCCATGGGCTTCCAACAGAGGGTAAGAACTCGCAGATCTCTTGCAATCTGTGGTGCCTTTAAATGACTGACTGCTAAAGTGCATGATACAGAATGGAATCTATAAATCCCAAACTTACTATTTTACTGTCATAGTACAACATGATCACTCTGGTTGTGCTGGTGGTAAACTGACTAATTAATAACTGCTTTTCATCTCCTTCAGCTTCGGTTGAGTGGAGGTCGTAACCCGTTTGAAGGCCGTGTTGAAGTGCTAATGGAGCGTAATGGCTCTCTGGTATGGGGCACTGTGTGCGGTGAGGGCTGGGGCACTATGGAAGCCATGGTCGTCTGCAGACAGCTGGGCCTGGGCTTTGCAAGTAACGCTTTTCAGGTATGTTTACTGCAGCTGTTATTCTCTCAATACCTCATCAGAAATGGACATCTGAGGGTCTGTTCCAAAACCTATAAGCTGCCTCGCTGCCTCCTTATATAGGCTTAACTGACATGGAACCTCGTAAATGACTGATGTGGAACACCTTACATAGGCAGCAACTCTATACAGCATAAAAATAATGCACCACATTCGAAGTGCACAGGAGATTTGACTCACAGTTGATTTAATTTAAGGCTGAAGTGTGTATTCTGTGCCACCAAATGGAATTGCAAACCCCCCCCACCCCCCCACCAAAAAACCCCCATTGTTTTCATATATCTTTTTCAAATACTTTCCCCATCTGCCATTGATCAAACAGATAGTTTTGCCCCAAACTTACGCAATTGGTTGAGCTAATGTTGCTGTGTCCGGCTGAACATGCCACTCCAAATAAACAGAGGAATTTTTTGCACCAAAAAGACAGTTTTCAAGAAAATGAACCTATGAATGGCTTACTTATAGTTGTCTCTGCTTAAGAAGCTGGGATTGGAGAAAGTATTTTAACAAATGTTACACTTTAATAACTTTGTAGTAAAGCTTTAGTTTTAATACATGTAAAACAAGAGGAATGGCTCTTACTCTTACTCTTAAGTAATGAGCATAAATATACATAGCACACATTTTAGGTAAAATCGTTTTCTATTATTTTTAATTATTATAATTGATACTTTTTAGTATTAAATGGATTATAATTACAATTATAATCAAAATTTATCTCGCTTCGTCCACCATCTTGAATTGATTTTTTCACCAAACTTATTTCAGTGCATTCTGGAATTGCTTTACAGGGAAGGATATATATACAATGCTGCCTTATAATTTGGCCAAAGTGAGGTATCTCATGAGGCAATATAGTTACAAGTTAAGCTCAATCGACAGCATTTGTGGTATAATTTTGATTACCACAAAAATTCATTTTGATTAATCCCTCCTTTTCTTTTAAATAAAAGCAAAAATCGAGGTTGCAGTAAGGCACTTACTATGGAAGTGACTGTGGCCAAAATGTAAACGTTAAAATACTGTTTCAAAAGTATAGCCACAAGACATAAACAAAATGTTGTCAACATAAATTAAGTGTGATAAAATTGCTTACAAACCTTTTCTGTGTAAAGTTATAGCGAGTTTTATAACTTCATTGCCATGACGATGTAATGTCAACAAACCCTAAAACCATTAGCTGTTCCTGCTGGTTGTTAATGAGAAATCACAGCATTCCATCCCTTAGACACCTTGTCTAGTCTAATGACATTGCATCTGTCATTTCACAGATGGGATTTTGTAAACAAAGCAGCTGAGTCTTCTTTCTGAAGAATGTCCTGTGATTCTGTGTGTCAAATATGTCCATAAAGAAGCTGTTTTTCAGTGTTTTTTGACATTTCCCCTACAGTGCAGTTTCTCTCTACTTACTTGTGCTGATTCAAAGACAGAATTCTTTCTTTTATAGCCTGGGACAAAATGTGTTGCTGCGATGAAACGTATGTAGCCTACTTATGGATGTGTACGTTTTGAAAAGAGTCCCAGTTCAATTACTCTTTGATGTTCAACAACTTTCACTCTGCTTTGATCCAAAAGTTTTGCACAGCTCGGTTTAGGACTACAGTGAAGTGTACAAGAATGATGTTACTGAAAGAATGACTGTAATTAGTAGGACAACCAGCTGTTTAAGACAAGTCGGTTTTCCACAGATTAACCAACTTAAATACATGCTTTATGACAGTTATAGATGTCTGTATTTACAGTTGCCAAGAGAACGGTTACTCCCTTCTGGTTTGACAGCATTAAAGATAAACTGTCACACCTGGGGGACATTTAAGTGAGTTAAAGACTTTCTGTTCCAAGAGGAAATTATGTCTCTTCATCAAATGGATCTTTTAATAGATGATAAGAAAGAATGGAATATTAGAGTGCCTGAGGGGTTGGAAAAATGAGAGGTCTGCTTTTGAAGCTGTTACGTTGCTGATGACAAATGTTTTATGACTGGACATGTTTAAACAATATGAGCTGTTTTTATGTTTCTTTGTGAATAACAGACGGAAATGTTCAACAACTGAATAAAGGATAGGATTCATTTACAATGTATGCAACTCAGGGTAGAATATGAAATTAAAGAACACTTTTTTTGGATTGGATGCAATTAAGTTCAACTATCCTTGCCATCTCAAGGCTATTAGGCCTATTTATTCAGTGGTCTGACTGTGCAATGACATTGATTTGCTGACCTAGGGTGGACTTTTCTCGACTAGAACAAAGTCCCAGAGGTTTTTACCGGGTGATTGGCAATAGCACTATCTTGTGGTTATTTTGTTTTTTTTACAATGAATGATTAGAATTTCCTTAAAAACTCTGTATTTTAATACTGTTCATAAGATTACTACACAGTCATATGCAATATAAGTACAGCAGACAGAACTGATTTGGAAAATTCCTCGTTTGTGTAGGAGACATGGTACTGGCCTGGTGCAGTGAATGCAGACGCAGTGGTTATGAGTGGGGTGAGGTGTTCAGGAACAGAGATGTCTCTCTCCCACTGTCTGCATCATGGAGAATATCTCAGCTGCCCTAAAGGTGGAGGACGCTTTGCAGCTGGAGTTTCCTGCTCTGAGAGTAAGATATTTCAAATCCATATATTCTTGTGTTCATACTTTCAGAATCTGTATATTGTACAGCATATAGGATTTCACAGGCCTTTGAGAGTGATTCTTTGAAATTAGATTTTGGAGAAACGCTGACCTCTACTGGACACTTATGCACAATGGCTGAAAATAAAAGAACACAAGCTTGATAGGTGTTTATTGTGAATTACTGTAAGTAGCATGAAGTCTAGAGTCTAGCTTGTAGTGTAATGTATATCCAATTGATGGCCTAGACTACTACTACAGTTTTTCTTGTTTCTTTTAAAATACGGTATTAAAAACCATGAAGAAACGCATGCAAACAGATCATTAAAGGTACTCTGAGAATGTTCAAAAGTTGTTTCAGAACTTTGTTCTAAACATGTTTTTTATTGTTCTCTCCAGCTGCTCCAGATCTGGTGCTGAACCCCCAGGTTGTGGAACAAACCACATACTTGGAGGACCGTCCTATGTTTATGTTACAGTGTGCCTATGAGGAGAACTGCCTGGGTTCCACCTCCAGCGCCACGCCAGCCAACTCCTATCGCCGCCTCCTCCGATTCTCCTCCCAGATCCACAACAACGGACAGTCCGACTTCAGACCCAAAGCCTCCAGAGACACCTGGGTTTGGCATGACTGCCACAGGTGAGGGGTCTAGAAAGAGGTCTCTGGTGGGGAAAATAGAAGTAGAGCTAAAATATGATCTATAAGAGCTATTTGAAGAAGTTTATGGTAGACTAATTTTTATTTTATTTTATTAAATCAAAGTATAGATTGATGTCATGAATGGACAATAATATAAATAAATATGTATAGCTAAGAGATATGGCTCTCTACATCTAGACTTTGTTTACATCAAAGGTTTATGTTCCTGTAATCATGGGAAGTACCTAATTTAGGTCTAAATTATTTTTATTTTTTAAATTGCGAGAATTAAGTAAAATGGCTATGCGACTGGTTCTTTTACTTGCAGGTTGAAAAAATGAAATAATTATCTATTATGAAATATTATTAATTTATTTTAAGATAGAAAGAAAGACAGACTTATTGTATGATATGTATTATATGTATCTAACATGTATTCCAAAATCTGCTATCATATATGTTATAATGCAGTGTGGTTTTTGTGTTTAAGGCATTCTGTTCTTTGAGCTTCAGTAGTACTGTAACAGAAAACATAATTTCTCATACATCAAACACTCACTTCCCTTCTCTTATATCACATACCCTTACCAAGGCTTCAGACTACACATGTAAGCTTATTCATGCTTCTACTCTAACCAAAGCAGCTTTGGTTGGAAAGTTCAAATGGTTATTTCTTTTTATCAGTGCTATTTTAATATGAAAGGGTTGGATAAAATATGTTTCTGATTTTACTGTTCCAGACATTATCATAGTATGGAAGTGTTCACTCACTATGACCTACTTAGTCAGAATGGCACTAAGGTGGCAGAGGGACACAAAGCAAGCTTCTGTCTGGAGGACTCAGAATGTGATGAAGGTATGGATGAATATGCATGAATGTTTTTAGCTTACAATGATTGTATTGGAAATATAATTTGACCTCAATCTAAATATGTATTATTATTGTAATTGTTCCAAATTTTCCAAAATGTATTTAAGTTTTATGTTTCTGTGCATAAGTAATAACTTTTTAGTGTTTTAATTGTGATGGTTTTTTTTTTGGTTTTTTTTTTTCAGGAATTGAGAAGAGATATGAGTGCGCAAACTTTGGTGAGCAGGGTATCACAGTGGGCTGCTGGGATACATACAGACATGATATTGACTGCCAGTGGGTGGACATTACAGATATTAAACCTGGAGACTACATTTTCCAGGTAATAATGAAATGTCCTTTAGTACCAAATAAATATATAGATATTTTTATTTTTTTTATGGATTAGTATTGAGCTGATTTAATTAAGCTTTACTGATTCAACTCTCTGAGAGTACAGTATGTGTGTTGACTGTATTCACTCTTTATGACAGATTGTAATTAACCCAAATTATGAGGTTGCTGAGTCGGATTACACCAATAACATTGTCAAATGCAGATGTCGATATGATGGTCACCGTATATGGATGTATAACTGCCATATAGGTAAGCACCTTAAAACACTGTAGAAAACCCATAAATAATTATGTGTCAACACTGACCAGTTACATTGACAACACTGACCCAGCCATATCATTTAGGGGAACTATTTCTTGTAATTTGATCGATAATGTAAATTAACATTTAAAATTAACAAGTCACTTATTTCGTTTTGGGAACTTAGTTCATTTAACTGAGTTGGTTCGTTTGGACAGTTCATGTATATGAACTCATTCACATAAATGATTCACTAATTTGCTTGAGCCCCTGCACAGCCTTAATTGGACTTGGCCAGAAACCACTTTCTTCTTTTTTTTTTTTTTTTTTTTTGTGAAGCGAAATAGTTAATTGTTGCCGTTTATTACTAAATGTTGACTCAGTCATATACTGTAAGTTTATATTTTGTAATTTAATGTTGTCACCCTCTAAAATGATGTATTTCATTAAGTAAATAATGATAAATGATATCATCTGATTGTTATATTTAAAAAATATTTCTTCTTTAAAAAGCTTTAAAAAGCTACTTTTTGTTAGTAACTTTAAGTAGGGCTTACTACTTTTTTTTAAAGTGTAGCTTAAAGGGATTGTTCACCCAAAAGTTAAAATTCTCTCATCATTTCCTCACCCTCGTGCCATCTTAGATGTGTATGACTTTCTTTTTTCTGCAGAACACATATGAAGACTTTTAGAAGAATATCTCAGCTCTGTAGGTCCATACAATGCAAGTGAATTGTGGTGCGAAATTTGAATCTCCAAAAAAATCTCAAAGTCAGCCTAAAAGTAATCCATACGACTCCAGTGGTTAAATCCATATCTTCTGAAGCGATATGATAGGTATGGGTGAGAAACAGATCAATCAGTAATTTTTAACTATAAATCTCTACTTTCACTTTCACATTATAATTTTTATTTTTTTGGGTGATTCGCATTCTTCAAATATATCACCACCGACTGGTCAAAGGTGGAGATATATAGTATTAAAAAAAGGACTTCATTATTTATCTGTTTCTCACCCACACCTTTCATATCGCTTCAGAGGAAATGAATAAAACCACTGGATGGATTACTTTAATGCTGGCTTTATGTGATGTTTGGAGATTCAAAGTTCTGGCCACCTTTCACTTGCATTGTATGGACCTACAGAGCTGAGATATTTTTCTAAAAAAATTAGTTTGTGTTCTGCAGAAGAAAGAAAGTCATACACATCTGGGATGGCATGAAGGTGACTAAATGATGAGAGAATTTTCATTTTTGGGTGAAACTGTAGTTTCGTTATTTTCAGTTATGAGTATAGCTTAGGGAAACTACAGATTTAAAGTACCTTCCCTAACACTGTTTGCATGAAATGTCATATTTGGAAAGACAATCCTCGGAGTGACCATGACTTTGTATATCTTTGTAGGTGGTTCCTTTAGTGCAGCGACAGAAGACAATTTCCCTGGGCTGCTCAACAACCAGGTCACCCACAGGTAAAACAGGGATGTGGAAAAAAATCCAGAAATCCTGCCCAACCAATGAGATTATCAAGAGGCCTGAACCACTACACCTCCCTAGAGGACCTTTCATCTCTCACCAGTAATTCAATGGCACTCCTTCAGTTGTGCTCAAAGCCACACTGTCCTCTACTGCATTATAGGATTGAACATCAGTTTTTCAACCAATAACTAAAATTTGAGGCAGCCCTGCTGAAAAGTCCAGCATTGCTGTTCACCAGCATATGTTGTGTTTTGGTTGCTGGTCCATAGCAGGGTTTACTGGTGTGCTGGTTTCCCCACCAGGCTTTGTAACTAGCTTCACCAGCTAAGGTTTGCTGGTGAACATTTTGGCAATGCCTCTCCACCAGCACAAGAGCTGCAAAAACCAACATAGTGAGGACCAACATGGAATGGTTTAAGCTGGTCTTTTCAGCAGGGTGGAAATAATGCTGAAGACAGCTCTTTGGCTCAGATTAACAGACTGAAAAGGTGTTTTTTCCGTGTCACCACTGAGCCGGTGATGATTCTGAAACTTCCTTCAAACCTCCTGTGTACTGCTGATGTCGAGGATGAAACTGTGGATATACTCTCAAGTGACCTCACATCAGAAATGAAAGGAATTCTGGTGCACTTTTTGAAGGGACTTGTGGTTTGGGTCATTTTTTCAGTGTTTTGATAAAGTGATAGGGCTTAATATTAAATAAAACTACAGAAAAATAAAGGCCTGAAGAGAACATTTTCTTCTTAGTGTCTTTATACTTTGGTATTCTGAAAACCATGTTGATGTTTTTTGCTCATAGATATCATTGGTTGTTATTTAAGTGCCTTTTTTGTGGTTAAAAAAAATCTAATACAGTGAAACATTAAAAATGTGATGAGCCCTGCAATATTTTGAATCAATGTCCATTTTAATCAAAATTGTTTGAAATTGTATGTTGCTACATTGCAAATTTTCAGTATTGCCAGTAACAGTCTTTGGTCAGAGTAGAATCCTTAATCCTACCGTTTAGATTGAAGATTAATCCCAACAGTATTTTTTTTTTTTTTTTTTTTTTGCCTTGTTATTTTTTAAGTTGACTGATGGTCAGTTAATGTGGACATTTGTTATGAATTATTTATGACCTACATCCCTGAGTTTGTATGAAGCTGAATTGAAGCAATATCACAAGCAATCTTTTCCAACCATTTGTAAAAGAGCATTCTTAGTATTTCGGCATACAAGTGTTAAATAACTTCTCTTGAGACAGGGAATTCAAATGCTATTTACTAATTTCTTGTTGTTGTTTTTATTTTTTTATTTTTTTGTTCAGTGTGGAATGTCTTTCATGTGTTGGTCTGTCAATGGTGCTAAAGTAATGTTATCCTCTGTTTTTTGAGGGAACATATCAGCTAATTTTATATTATGCTTACTTGAATGGATGTAAAAATCATGGATGTATGCAATGTAGCGTAATAAATATTTCGCATAGAGAAACAATTTATATTTTAAATATATTCCTACGTGATCATAGCTGTTTTAAGGAATTTGTTTGAAAACGCCTTCAACATTGCAGCCTCTTTCGGTAAAATTGCGAACACGTTCTAGCTGCTGTACGCTCTTTATCCACTAGAGGGTCTTCAGGAACTAAAAGACAATGTGGCCTTTGAAATATTGAAGAAAAGGCCTGAAGTAATGAAGATCAAGGGTTATGTACAGAATGTACAGGTTATGTACAATATGCCATACAATCAAGCATATTATTGTTTGAAACAATTTATTATTTAATATGGTGTACTGTTTGACACACTTATTTTTATTTTTCAAATAATTGGCACAAGGTAGCATACAGTAGGCTATTGCAAGTTTTATCGATTCTGAACAGAACTTTTTGTGACTCGAAAACTTGTGTGTCTTTATTTTTGTATATGGCAGTGGTCCAATACTTTTCTCTCTGGGCACCCACATATAACACCAATTTACATTGCAGATAGGGCAGTGTATTGTAGTGCTTGGCAATAATTATTATGTGAAGATTAATGTCTGTGTGCACTTTACTCATTGAAGCATTCAGTAGTTTACTAAACAGGCCTGTTACTCTTCAGTTGATTAATTACACATTTCATTTTATTAAAACATTAGCCTATTGAATTTATTAATGAAACAACAACAACAACAACAAAAGTATTTTAAACCTGCTTAGCAGAGGCGTCATGCCCATTCAAACTGAAGGGACACATAACCCCCTTAGATTTTTGAGCCAAGAGGATTTTAAATGGATTATTTAAACTTCCAAAAACGTATTTATACCTTCGATAATTAAATTAAATGATAATTGCATGTAAAAAATAATGTCTGTGTAAGGAATCTTTATTCATATATCTAAATTTCATCAGTCCAAATCCAATCGAGTCACACGTTCCACTACACACGGGGTCCAGTGGCTGCTTCGCAGATTGCACACATGGGGAAGGTCGAGCACCAAAGGAAAGTGCAGTGTTGTGCTAATAAAAACTAATTAATTGTATCAACTTCAGCGAGTCTACGTCTGATCGCTATGGAACATTCAATCTGTGTTTATAAATAATCTAATATAGATTATGTTTTTGTTTTTTATTGATCGGTCGCTGTTCATTTACTTTGGTGCTGAAATGCATTTGACAGGTTTTGCGCGTCTTCACACTCTCTTTTCTTCATATTTAAATAAAGCAGCTGCCTTTTATTTTATTTCAGTGTGAATCCTCTCTTTTCCAGTCATTATAAAAACTTGAAGTAACAAAAGACGGTTTTACATGGTTTCTCGGTAGCCACGGGTTCCGTATTTTCCATGGGATAAAAGCAGCGGCATCAAATGCAACCATTACTGATCGACATTTATTGACAAACAGTTAAATTTTTATATTAAAAAGGTGATATTGTGTCCCGTGATTTATACCAGGGTTGCGGGGCTGACCTGGGTGCCCCCTCAAAACAAATAGGTGCATGATGCCGCTGCTGCTAGGTAGTTTTGTAGTAGACATACAGCTAATATTTAAAAAAAATACATTCAAATAAAAGTGGTCAAACTGCATTTTCTAAAATGGCCAACAATTTATTTGCAAGAGCATCTCATTTATTTGCTGCTGTCTCTTTTCTTACTGGCTGCAGTTAATCCTCAAATTATATGTATGAAATTAGGAGTAAAAATAAAATAGGAGTTTCAAAACTGAGAAAGCCAAAACCTTTTCTAAAAGTAATGCCACCTAAGACCAAAAATGTTACACAAGCAATAATCAGCATTTAATTCCAGAAGATTACACATTATCAGATTTTATGAAAAGAATTAAATGTTAATGCCATGAGAATGCCATAATTTTAAAGCAGAAAAATCACTCAAAATGATTTAGATGTCTCTGTGTTGCCATTGCTTGTTTTCTTAAAAACCCAGCAGATTCATGGGTATTGTTGTTGCTGTATGCATTCTGAAATGAGAACATAAAGAGTTTGAGAGATCTGTTTTCATGAAGCAGACAAGTTAAACAACAGCTGATGGAAGAAGAACACCAAGTCTCTAACAGATCTAAAATTTTCCACAAGAAGAAAGGAGAATGTACAAATTAAAATCTGTCAGAAGGCAGGTTAGCCAACTTTGTGCTAGAGAGGCTAGAGGGCCAGACAAACTGGGAATCAGTATTTGTTTTGATGAGGTGTCAGCTCAAGGCTTTGGTCTCTAAGTAGGGTAAACTAAAAACACAGAGCATGCAAAAACATTGATGTTGTCCTCAACCTCTGGACAAACTCGAAGTTGCTTCTCAATTTTCCAGAGATTCCATAAGTCCTAACATACTTGAACAACCTTTCAATGTCTTTGCCATAGCAATCTCTTTGTGAGCTCACTCACCTCAAGGAACATTGGTTCTTTTTCTCTTTTGGAACCAAAGGACTCTCATTCTTCTAGATTCTCTCAGAACTTTAATATTAACCCTCCTGTTATCCTCAAATTTACTAATATCTTTTATCCTTGGGGGCAATTTGACCCCAGCAATTTAAACCTCCATAATATGATTTTTTTCCCAAGTTTATGTGTCAGGTACTTTATGTTTCTATGTTTACTAAATAGTCCTTTAAATAAAACATATATGCAAATCAACATAAAATATCACTGAATGATGGAAAGAAAGATCTTTTTGGTGTTTTAATGGCTTTCTATTATTTCTAAGTACAGATTTTTGTTATTTATAACATTTGGGGAAAAAGAGAACACCTATAAAAAGTAAATTTGAGCATTGTATCAGGGATTGTTCTATGCTACTGTAAGTGCTATGTATGTAGATGTGTACTATATGTGTCAGATAGTAAAAAAACAAAGTTACATAGTCACCAAAATTAGTTTGACAGAATACGAACAGCATAGACAGAATATGAACAGCATATTATTTTTCCTACAGTCCACCAGAAGGTACAGTCCAGCCTTTTGTCTGCACTACTGTGCACATGATGTGCAGAGAGTGTGTCCGTGCTCCTTGCAGATGTATTTCTTGCATTTCACACAGGTGTTGCTGGTCTTGGAGTCATTTCTGTTGGGACAGACCTGGCTCCTGCCATGTTTCCTGCCTGCAGTTTGAACCACTGAGGTGTGTGTCTCCATTTGGATGTCCTTCACAACAGATGCAGCAGCTGTTGATGCTCTTGGAAGGCACCGTCTTCTCTCGATATGAGGTTTCACCAGCTGTACAACCCAGCTGCTCCAGGAAAATCCTCCTTTGACTCAGTTTTCCGCTGTTCCAATCCTTGTTTATTTCACTCCATAATACAAAGGAATTGTAGGCGCTCACATCAAAGATGTTTAAGAAAATGACATGGGGCCAGCGGGCAGTCGTGTCTGCAGCTGTAGGTGGCTGTGACCTTGTCCAGATTATCAACCACTCCCTTTGTCTCATTGTAGTCCAAGACCATTCATGGTTTTCTGTCTTTTCTGGTGCTCAGGACAGCATCTTTGTGCATGGTGCTCATCAGCAGGACATTTTTCCCTTTTTTGGGGCAATAGATGACGACAGTGGCTCTGCCAGTGAAGGCAAACATTGAAGATGTTACCTTCCTGTTCTTCATCGCAAGAAGCTCAGAGGGAAGCTCTGGCTTGTTTTTTCTCACTGTCACCAACATGGTAACCTTCCTTTTCAGCAGTTCCTCATCCAGGGCATACGATATGAAAAAATTATCACATGTAATGTTATGACCATTCAGTCCTTCAGCCATGTCTAGTACCACCCTCATGCCCTGATTGTTTTCAGGTGCTTCCCCAGGGAATTTTCTAGTGTACACCTGCATATTCCAGGCATAGCTGGACTGTGCATCACATGCTGTCCATATTTTGATAACGTATTTGGCCAGTTTGCTTGGAATGTATAGTCTGAAGGGACAGCACCCATGAAATGCAACCAGACATTCATCCACAGTGACGTGGGGGCCTGGATTGTAAAGAAAGGGTAATTGCTGGACCCACTTGTCCCATACATCCCGTATTTCTGCGAGTTTGTCACGCTCTCGTTGGCCCTGCCTTGTTTCTCTGTCATCAAAGCGTGGAATGTCTTTAGAGACATGGTGGCTGGAAATATTGCCCTTCCAGTGTCAGCATTCCAAAGGCTTGCTGTTTCTTCTCCTTTTGACCTGTACACTCCTGCCAAAATGAGCAACCCAATGAAGGCTTGCAAATGGGTCACATCCTAGTCTTTCCAACTGTCCCCATACATGCACCTCCACTCTAAGTTTGTCATCTCAAGTATATCCATTTCGATTGATGGTTTTACGAAGAGCTCAAATACTGATTTTATGTCTTGGACATGGCTGAGAGCATATCTGGTGGGGCCTGGAACCATTTTGATGACAATAGCAGCGCTAAGTCGTTCAAGTCGGGAGAGGGACCATAATAACTTTCCATTTTATGTGTCTGCTGTTGGCAGTGTTGGGGAGTAACGAAATACATGTAACAGGAATACATATTTAACATACAAAATATAAGTAACTGTATTCCACTACAGTTACAATTTAAATCATTGGTATTTAAAATACAGTTACATTCAAAAAGTATTTTGATTACTGAAGAGATTACTTTGCATTTTATTGTCATTTGTTTCATTTCATATTTAGTCCTTTCAGATGGAAAACATTTATACATATAAATGATGCGATCCAAAGTGCATTTGAACAGCTGTGAAACACTTTCTTATGATGTGTTACATTCACACGAGCAGACAGAGAAGTAAGTTTGAAGCAGAAGAAATAGAAATAAACCTTGTGTAAATTGTCAGCTTTTTTTGACTCAGAAGAATGAGTAGTCTCAAAGAATGATTCATTCATTTTGTGTTGGCCGCAAGTGCATTGCGCAACCTCTGTTTGTTTGTTACGTGAAAACCGCATAAGCGCTGTACAGGAAACAGAAATGATTAGTTCACCTCTCGACTCATTTTGGTCCGAGTCGTTCGTTCTTTTGTCAAGTGACAGCTGTATACGCTATGCCAGTGTTTTCCAACCTTTTTTCTGCCACGGCACACTTTTTACTACTACAAAATTCTACGGCACACCACTATCCCACATAGGCTAACCATCATCAATATTTTTCCTTTTCAAGAACTTGTCCATGTTTTCTGTCCGTCTTAGTAGCGTGTTTACTTGTAATGTTTGAAATTCGGCTATGCAAAAAACAAAAAAACAAAAAAACAAAAAAAACAAAACAAAAAAAGTCACATAGGTAGGCTACGCTGTGTGAGGTCACAGGTGGCAAGAACGCTAAATGGGTAATGAAAAAACAACAAATTTGCTTCTTTTCTAATTTTTAGATTTGTTCATGCAATGCCACAAAAAAATTACAGGGATGCAAACTAATGAGGGGCGAAAAAGGTAAGACAATAACTGGTCCATGAGCATTTTTATGGGGATATTTTTTTTTTTTAAAGAATAAGCTAAAAGCACCAAGTCCAGCTATTTTAGTGATTCAAGTTTACAATTGTGCAGAATTAGATGCAAAATAAAGAGTATTTTGGTGAAGCTTGCTTCTGTTTCACAAATTTGTTCAATTTTATTAACTGATTAGTTCAGTGACCCCTTCTGGGAATGTCACTAGGTGGCGACAAATGAGCGTCTTATGTGCTATGAGTGAGTCAGTGAATCATTTTGAGTCGTTCATGACCGAAATCTACCATTAAAATTAAAAATTAAAAAGCATTAAAAGACCAAAGCAGATCTATAGTATTCCTTCAGGCTGAGCATTATTTTTCATCCTAAAAGACAACAATAATAGTCAAATAATAGTGAGTTTCAATAATGTCCTTAACTTCTCCTTTATTAAAACTTGCATGGCTACATATCTACTGACTTCAGTATAGGAATTATAAACACAAAGCAGATCATTTTATGTATGCAGTATCATTTTCCTACAGTAGCCTATTTAAACTGCTGAGCATGGCTTTTATCAGAAAAGACCACAATAATAGACAAATAATAATAATTTTGAGTTTCAATAATGTTCTTTCTTCATTGTAAAGTGCATTTCACATGAGCTGAGTTGAGGCGTCAGCGCTCCGTTCAACACCAATGTCAAGCGCCGCATTGCCCTCCACATGACAAGAGTTGCAGAAAGCGTCACAGAGGGGCATTTTACGAGTTTGCCATGTAAAAAAGCGGGAGCTCTGCACAATAAACACTGAAAACATGTATTTGGAAGCAAAAACGTGTGTGTGAAAAACACTTTGGTGTAAAGTGGCGTCACTTCATAGACTTCAGTGTATTCTGCAGCGCTGATGCAAGTCATGTGAAAGACCCTTAACATGTATAAATATCAGTGACTTTTGCACATTAATCATTGCTCTTCACAATCACAAAAGTGACCAATTATGGTTTCAAAATGGTGCATTTCTCCGAAAGGTGAGGAGTTTTGATCCCTGAAATTATTATTCTTTTTTCATGCAATTATTTATTTTGTGAAATTTGATAATTTTCTACGGCACACCTGACAGTCTCTCACAGCACATTAGTGTGCCTCGGCACAGTGGTTGGGAAACACTGCTGTAGTGGAATACATATCAAAAGTAACCCTCCCAACCCTGGCTGTTGGTTGAGAGACAACAGGAGGGTCAACACTAAGAGTCTCATTCTCATCAGAGGAGGATGCCTCATAATCAGGGTCCTCCTCAACATTATCCTCTGTCTCAGACACATTCTCCTCTATGTCACTTTCACTGTAAAAGAAATGTAAGCGCAGCGTAGTTCTAGTGGGAAGACTAGCAGCTGTACATCATCGCAACATTAGCTAGGTAACTCCTAGCCAATCACATGTAAGCCAATGCCTTATAAGTCTGCTCACAATCTATCACATTGCATTTCAGTGTGCTAACACGGCAACCTCCACCCCACCACCACCAGTTGAGTCGAGTCCCGTCCTGCACGGGGGTAGGCTCCTCGCCCCTGCCTCCTATCTCCGGCAGGATATGACGGTTCCGAATACAACTTCTGCGGACTGCCAGACGGGGCTTACGCCAAAGAGAGACATTACATTTCTGTTTTATATTCATCAAATAAATGTCATCTTAAATTTCACTCAAGTCTGCTAGTCTTCCTGATATAACTGTGACAAAACCACATTGATAGAAAACGTCTCGGTTACGTATGTAACTTCGGTTCCCTGAGATGAAGGGAACGAGACATTGCGTAGTTACGCATATGGGGAATGCATTCATACATGACCTATTTGAAACCTCTCTACAATAACGCCAATATTCTAATATTGGCTATGGTGTTTGAGCCCCGCCTGTTTTAGCGTGAAACTGACCGCTATAAAAACAGGTGCACAGACACCATTTCCTCAGAATTTCTGACTGAGAACAAGGAGTGCATCACTCGTGCCTCAAGAACTCTGAGTATTGTAGTGCGGCTAGTGTTCGCAATGTCTCATTCCCTTCGTCTCAGGGCACTGAGGTTACGTACATAACCGAGACGTTCCCTTACGACTCAGTCCACTTGACATTGCGTAGTTACGCATATGGGGAACAGAATCCCATCACGCCACACTACACGACATAACCTCCCAGAGAGGAAACATGGCGGCGCAGTCTTGTGGTGAGTGATCCTTGTGATGGTCAGGAGGAGAGCACTCATAACGAATATATGAACTATAGTCATCCATTGAGAGGACCATCCTGCTGCAAAACATATGTCTTGTAAGGACACACCATTCGTCCATGCCCATGAAGAGGCCATGCCTCTCATTGAGTGTGCTTTAAGACCAATTGGGCAAGTCTAACCCCGCGACTCATAAGCCAGGGTAATTGCATTGACAATCCAGTGAGAAATTCTTTGCTTGGAGACGGACATTCCTTTTGTGCATCCTCCATAGCATATAAAGAGCTGATCAGACAGTCTGAACTGGCGGGTGTGCTCAACGTATGATTGTAGCGCCCGCACAGGGTAAAAAAATTCAATGATTGTTCCTCATCCGAATTAAACGGAGAAGGGAAGAAGGCCTGAAGGTGAACCACTTGCGCTTTGAAGGGTGTGGTCAGGACCTTGAGCACATAGCCTTTCCTGCGTTTAACAGTGGCTCTTGAAAGACCGGGGCCAAACTCCAGACATGAATTGTCGACTGATAGTGCATGCAGGTCACCGTCCCGCTTTACTGAGGCCAGAGCCAGCAGTGTGGTCTTAACGGAGAGCATGTGCAAATCAACAGAGTCCAAAGGCTCGAAGGGGGGCCCTGCGAGAGCTTTTAGGACTAAAGTTAAGTCCCAAGTTGGGACCGTAACCAGCCGAGGTGGGTTTAATCGTCTTGCTCCTTTAAGGAACTTTATGATTAAATCATGCTTGCCTATAGAGGTGCCGGCTCCATGTGCGTGATACGCAGATATAGTTGCCACATACACTTTGAGCATTGCCGGAATGAGTCCTGCGTCTAATCGCTCTTGAAGAAATATTAGAATTTCATGTAAGGGGCAGTTTACTGGATCCTTGCTATGCGAGAGACACCAGTCAGTGGACACCTTCCCTTTTAGTGTGTAGAGGCGTCTCGTGGATGGTGCTCTGGCCTGTAAAATGGTGTTCATGACTGAGCACGTCAGTTCTGGCACATGTAGTGTGCCCCGTTCAGATTGTGCCTTGCGCCTGAGAGAGGAAATCCCTCCTCAGTGGTATTTTCCATGGTGAGCTGTACAGTATCTCCATTATTTCCGGAAACCATGGCTGGTTGGGCCATTTCGGCGCAACTAATAGAACCATTTCCTTGTCCTCTCGGATTTTGCATATGACAGAGTGAATAAGGCATACCGGAGGAAACGCAAATTTGCATTTTGCCGGCCATTTGTGTGCCATTGCATCCATTCCCAGCGGGGCTTGGGACTTCGAATACCAGAGGGGACAGTGGGTACTCTCCACTGAGGCAAATAGATTGATTTCTGCTTTGCCGAATATTTCCCAAATCCTCAACACAGTTTGAGGATGAATTCTCCATTCGCCCGGTATCACCCCTTGGCGTGACAGAAGGTCCGCGGCGGCATGGGATATATGTCGCTCTCAGGGAGAGGAGATGATGCTTGCTCCAAAGGAGGAGGCGACACGTCAGTCTCAGTAGTGGCGGTGAATGAATTCCACCTTGGTGGTTTATATACGCCACAACTTTCATGTTGTCTGAGCGAACCAGGACATGACAGTTCGCTATTTCTGACTGAAAAGCCTTTAAGGCTAGAATTACAGCCGACAGCTCTAGGCGGTTGATATGCCACGCCCTCCTCGCACCTGTCCAGGTGCCGAAAGTCGGGCGTCCATCACACACTGCTCCCCAACCTGTGTTAGAAGCATCCATAGTCACCACTTTCCGCCTGACAACTTGCTCCAGCGCGACACATTGCTGGTAAAACGCAGGAGCTGTCCATGGAACTAAAGCAGCTATACAGTGGTGGGATAAAGTGATGCACATGCGCCCTTGGTGCCAAGCATGTTGTGGTACCCGGCGCTTCAGCCAGCACTGAAGAGGTCTCATGTGTAAGAGACCTAATGGGATGACGGCCGATGCCGCCGCCATAAGTCCTAATGCTTTCTGAAACAGTTTCAGAGGAAGTGTTATCCCCAGTTTGAACTGAGACACACACTGTAGAATGGCCTGAAAGCGCACGCTTGTGAGGTGCGCTCACCTGCTTGTGGAGTCGAGGCGGACTCCCAAAAAGGAAATTTTTTGGCTGGGGGAGAGTGCGCTCTTCGCCCAGTTTACATTGAGGCCCAAGCTGTTTAGATGCTGAAGCAGTAAGTCTCTGTGCTGGCATAACAGAGCCTCTGATTGCGGCAGTAACAGCCAAAGTTGAGGTAGTTCAAGATGCATATGCCGCTCAGTCTCAGAGGGGAGAGAACCGCATCGATGCACTTCGTGAATGTGTGAGGAGCCAGAGAGAGTCCGAAGGGCAGGACTTTGAATTGATATGCTGTTCCCTCGAACGCGAATCTCAAAAACATCCTGTGATGTCGTGCAATTTGGATATGAAAGTACGCATCCTTCAGATCTATCGACGCAAACCAATCGTGTGGGCGTACATGCGATAAGATCCGTTTCTGAGTAATCATTTTGAACGGGAGCTTTATAAGTGCGCGATTTAAATGTCTCAGATCCAGGATTGGCCAAAGTCCACCGTCTTTCTTTGGAACAAGAAAATAATGGCTGTAAAACCCCTTTTGTGCTTGAAAATTTGGTACAATCTCTATCGCGTTTTTCACGATGAGACTGTGTATTTCGGCTGGTAACACGGGCGCATCTTCGGACAAAACCGTGGAAGACAGAACGCCATTGAAACGGGGTGGCCGGCGTGCAAATTGGATCATATAACCATGTTCGATTGTTTTTTGCACCCATTCTGAAATGCTCGTTAGGGCTCGCCACGCGTCCGCGTAATGGGACAGAGGGCAATTTGGTTTGCTCACTGTATGATATAATGCGTCGCTCACCATAGGGAAGCGGTTGCGCATAATGTGTGTGCTTTGAAGAGGAAAAGGGCTCTTTATTGAGAATGTATGAGCATCTTGTGCATTTGCAACAAGTGCTGCATTCTTTTTTGCATTTTTTATTGCATAGGACACAGAAACAACATTTTGCAAAACATTGTGAACAACAATATTCCTCTCCCGACGAACAGCAGTGGGGAGAACAGTGTTCTGTGTCTCCAATCGAGCCTTCTTCTCGAACCACGGGCTCCGTTTTCCACTTCAAAGCGTTGCGCCCGTCAGGAGCGCTTCCGCTGCGCGGGGGAGTTTCTCCCGTCGGCGTGAGCTGGGCGCTGGTATGGCTGCTTCCGTCTGGGCCACGGCTTGTGTGGCCTTACCGGTGGCTCGAAGGGGGGAGGTGCTGGCGCTGAGTTAGCGGGCATGGGTCTTTTAGCCGGGCGCTGGCTTGAGACAGAGTGGGGGTGAGCCTTCTGCGCTATGCTCCGTTCGGGCATAAAGTGTCTTATAGCTTGTGATTGCTGCTGAGTCGTGACGTAACGCTCAGCAAACTTACTCACTGCGCTGCCAAAGAGGCTGGCTGGGGACACTGGAGCATCCAACAGAGATGTTTTCTCCTGTCACTCATCTCCATGAGGGTCAGCCATATTTGCCAGTCCAGAACGACCAGGTTGCTCATGGACATGTCGATGGCCTGCGCCATGACTTTCGTTACACGCAGCGCTAAGTTTGTAGCGGCCCGTAGCTCTTTGAAAGTCTCCGGATCAAAGCCTTGCTCGTCCATTTGTCTGAGGAGTTTTGCTTGGAATACCTAGAGCACTGCCATTGCATGGATAGCTGATCCAGCTTGTCCTGCTGCCAAGTAGGCTTTTCCCACCAATGTGGACATCTGTCTACACGGCTTAGAAGGATGTATGGGGCGTGATTTCCACACCCTGTTACTCGTAGGGCAGAGATGTGCCGCTACCGCCTCCTCCACTGGTGGTTGGGCATTGCCGTTCTTTTCCCCGTGGTCCACATTCGTGAGAACGGCGTCACTGCGGATGCACGCTGAGAGGATGCCAGGACTTAGATAGTTCGCTGTGAACTTCAGGGAAAAACGGGGCAGATCTGCGGGATGCGGCCGTTTGACGGCGTCCGGACTGCAAGAACCACTCATCAAGACAAGACTGTCCAGGTTCTTCTGGGGGAGACCACTCAAGGTTGAGTTCTTCGACCGCCCTTGCAAGGACACGATGCATCTCCCTGTCAGTTGTGCGTACACGGTCCTCGTCCTCGCTGGGGGGAAGGGCGGTAGACATCGTCATTATCATCCCCAGTGTCAGAACCGCCAAACGAGACGAGGCCGCACGCTCCTTCGGAGGGCCGGAGCTCGTCTCGCATATAGCGTATTGGGAAACCTGTGCTTCGTGGAGATTGAGGGGCTTGTGGGGCGTGTGCCGGCACGAAATCCACCTCAAACTCATCCTGCTCGACCTCGCGGCCCCGCCGTGCCTCCTCGTGTGAATCCTCGGGTATCACAGAAGAGGCGGGTGGGAGGGCACGAGAGGCTGAATCGTTCCTTAGAACGAGGGCAATTTGTGAGCGAAGCGTCTTGAGACTCATGTCTTCACAGTGAGGACAGCCTGTCTCCATGAGAGCTGATTCTGCGTGGGTGTGGCCCAGACAGAAAATGCAGCTCTCATGCTTGTCTGACAGCAGGATGTGTCTCTCGCATAATGAACACTTACGGAACGACATCTTGAAAAAGACGCGAACATGTAAGTGGCTCTTTTAGATATATAAAAATATATATAAGTGAATATATATTTATATTTAATATAATTTATATTTATATCACACAATTTATAATTTCTTTAAAAGGATACTCTACACCTGCCGATGCGCTGCGGAGAATCAGGATGCTGGGGCCCGTTCACCAGCAAAGCGTCAAGCGGCGAGGCGGAGAGATGTTCACCGGAGCACTGCAGGGGGCTCTGAAGATTCCGTCCGCTGATTCGTGAGTATCGACGGCGAAGGGTAGAGGGCTTCTAGACGAGAGATTAACTGCTGTTTTGAAGGAAGAAATTCTGAGGAAATGGTGTCTGTGCACCTGTATTTATAGCGGTCAATTTCGCGCCAAAACAGGTGGGGCTCAAACACCATAGCAATATTAGAATATTGGCGTTATTGTAGAGAGGTTTCAAGTAGGTCGTGTATGAAGGCATTCCCCATATGCGTAACTACGCAATGTCAAGTGGACTGAGTTGTAAGGAAACCTTTGCTTAGAGGTCTTTTTCAATTGAGAGAGAGCATAAAGGGAGAGCCCAAAGAGCACCAAGAGAAATGGTTTAGAAGGCTGATGTGCAAGCTTTTATATGTTTTCTCCTCCCCATGTTGGGTGAACTTTCAATGTCCTTGCAAGAATTCTGTTTCCCCTCCCCCACGGCATAGGAAATATTAAAGTTCTCGAAGTAATTATGTTTTACCCTCCCCCATGTTGTGTGAACTATCAGTGCTTCTTGCAGTACTACAGGTATGGTTATTTTAGGTTAGGGCCCTAAAGCAGAGGGAAGTTTTTTGAAGATTATAAAATTGCATGTTATAGTGACCTCAATTTCATCCAAAACAACCAAACAAATGCATGTAAAATTTTGATATTTCTTATATGTTTTATACAGCTAAAACAGCCTGGGGTCAAATTGACCCCAAAGAACACTTACGCTACAAAATGTGTACAGGATATTTAAAACATATCATCGTGTTAATTTTAATTTTACCCAGTTGTCCCCATTAATTTAGGGAAAGTCATTAAATAAGAAGCAAAAAAAAATAAAAAAATAAAATAAAAAATGTCAGTCATGTATTTAGAGATGTTAAACACTGAATGGGGTCAAATTGACCCCAAAGATAATAGGAGGGTTAAATCAAAAGTGGCTAGAAAACAATGATATTGGAGACAAGCACATAGGTAGCCAAGTCTAAACTAGCAAAGAGTGTGTCAGAATGGCAGATTTAGACCGGTAAAGAAATTAATGGAGTGAAGCTTGTCATACTCTTTAGCTGTGGTTGAAAATGATAACGTTTCCTGTGTTCTGCTGAGTAAATTTGAAAGACGTTTATAGAAATGAACTGTCCCTCATCCTTTAAATGCAATGGTGCTGAAATATTCTGGCTTTGTTACACAGAGAACACCCAGGTTTATTTAGTGCATTTAAGATTCAGTCATTATCTTATCTAGAATGTTCTGCACTCAGGGGTGAAGGTTCAAATGAGGATAGAGCTAATACAGAGGGTAAGGCAGTGGACATATTGAATAGAGTTTTATACTTTTGATGTCTAACACTTCGCTAGCAGGCTAGAAACATGCTAAATGTTGCTAGATTTCATCCTTTCTCCTCATTAAACAGTAACAGACAGATGTCGAATTGAGTTAATTACACAAAAAATAATAAAAGTTATAGCTGCCTTAATGCAGTGACAATGATATATGATTATTTGATATGCATAAAGTCAGTTATATAACAGTGGTCCGCAACACTCATTAGGCACATTGTAGGGCAGGGCAGCGTATGTTGCATAACATGGAAGACAGGCTTGATAAGATTAATTTGCCTTGACTTAACCACAAATATGTGAAGTTGTACCATGCATAGTTTAATGCTTTACCAGGAGCTTGTCTTGTCAAAGATTTGGATTGCCTTTATAAACTACTTGGATGACTGATTTTATAAAAAAAATAAAAAAAAATAAATAAACCTTGGCACCTTTCAACCGATAAAGAAATCATTGTACCTAATCCTTGGGAAATGTTACCAGCCAAAATGTACAAAATGCTTCAGTGGAGTATTTACCTAGCAGACGATGACAGACAAATTGCAATAAAAAAGAAAACATCAGGCCTTTATAAATCAATTTGAAATAACAGTGCAGAATATAAAGTAGCTTGCAATACAATACAAGGTATTGTTTAAAGATAAAACATTCTGGCACTCAGTCCTCATCAAATGCAAACATTAAATCTTGTTTTCATTCTGGAAACATATATGTTCATAATACATACGTTTTCACCCAGGAAAATAGATTTTTTTTGTATACATTTGATTTGCAGAATTGAAAATGCAATTCATGTAATTCAAGGGGCTTTTTATTTGACTGTCTATTGAAAATACTTTTTTTAAACTGAAAGTTTAGAAAATGTGAGAACAGTGGAGTGAAGAAGCAAAATAAAAAGAACAAATATCTTCAATTATGAGGAGAACTGCATGTAATTTGAAATCAAACTGCATGAACTGCATGAAATTTTACTCTAAAAGGAGAACAGAGAGCTGTCATACATCACATTGCAGCCCTAAACACTTTACAAACATACACGTTAAAACGCTTGAGGGACAATATAAATCCTGTAATCTTGGGCATATTATGCCTCTCCCATGTTTCAAAAATGTTTGTCCATTGAAGGAAAAGTGGCCACATTTCGGTAAAATAGATGAAAGGTGAGTCCAAAAAGTTTATCCTTTTGCCATATTGTTTTAAAGGAATAGTTCTCACAAAAATGAAAATGTTCTTATCAGTTACGCACCCTCATACCACTCCAGATGTGTATGATTTTTAGAAGAAAATCTCAGCTCTGTAGGTCCATACAATGTAACTGAATGGTACCAACATTTTGAAGCTCCAAAAAGGACATAAAAGCAGCATGAAAGTATTCGATATGACTCCAGTGATTTAATCTATATCTTCAGAAGTGAAATGATAGGTGTGGGTGAGAAACAGATCAATATTTAGTCCCCTTTTTACTATAAAATCTCCTCCCTTTCCAGTAGGTGGCGATATGCATGAAGAATGTGAATCACCAAAAACAAAAGAAGAATAATGTGAAAGTGTTAGTGAAAGTGGAGATACATAGAAAAAACGTAAATATTGATCTGTTTTTCACCCACACTTATCATATCACTTTTGAAGACATAGATTAAACCACTGCAGTCCTATGGATTAATTTATGCTGCCTTTATGTTCTTTTGGAGATTAAAAATGTTGGTACCCATTCACTTGCATTGTATGGATCTACAGAGCTGAGATATTGTTCTAAACATCTTTGTTGTCAGCAGAACAAAGAAAGTCATGCACAACTGAGATGGCATAAGGGTGAGTACATTTTTGAGTCACCATTTTTGTGTGAAATATTCATTGAATCATAGAATTCTAGTACTTCTGTTTCACCATAATACAATTATTTGAATCTGAAGTTCATCAAATGTTCTCTTTGCAACCCCAAAATTTTTTTGAGTTCTTTTCATTTTCAAAACCTTGCTTTGACATAATGATATACAAATACTACATCTGCAGTGTGATTTGAGCATAATGCAGCTGCCGTGAATCAAAGATGCATGTGTTACTGTAAAAGACCACCCTCACACTGGTTATCTGTCTGTCTTTTCCTGATTCTTGATGTCCATTGTGCATCTGAATGTCTTTCAAACCTTTAAACTTTAAACATCAATAAAAACACAATCAAGACAGATCTTAATGAACGCACAGGAGAAAGTTTTACTGTGCCATACGGTTGTGTTGTCCAGACATAAATCAGAGCCGAGGACTACACTGGTCAGTCTGTGAAGATATATGATGTTTCCACAAAAGAGCACTCTGTGCCACATTAATCTGGGCTAAGCAGCAATAAAACCAACCATTAAGCAGCATGGCATCTAAATGGCTTCTCCAAATGATGCTTGTTGAGTCCTGGCTAGTTCTGGCCACTTAGCTGAAGAAGGCTAACAATGTACAGCTCAAAATTTTGCTCAAGCTATTTTCCTTGAGTGAATGTGATGCAGCAAGACAT
Source organism: Myxocyprinus asiaticus (assembly GCF_019703515.2). NCBI lineage: Eukaryota > Metazoa > Chordata > Actinopteri > Cypriniformes > Catostomidae > Myxocyprinus > Myxocyprinus asiaticus. The sequence continues at coordinate 42,438,709 of NC_059347.1, read as the reverse complement.
TTACGTATAATAATGGGAGGGGATAGTTCAATTAAAGATCAGAATCAGAATCAGAATCAGCTTTATTGCCAAGTATGTTTACACATACAAGGAATTTGTCTTGGTGACAGGAGCTTCCATTGTACAACAATACAAAACAAAACAAAATAGTAGCAAGACATAGATAATAATAAAAAATAAAAATAGTTATACACATACGTACATACAAACACAGGCACACACATACAGGTGCATCTCAATAAATTAGAATGTCGTGGAAAAGTTCATTTATTTCAGTAATTCAACTCAAATTGTGAAACTCGTGTATTAAATAAATTCAATGCACACAGACCTGAAGTAGTTTAAGTCTTTGGTTCTTTTAATTGTGATGATTTTGCTCACATTTAACAAAAACTCACCAATTCACTATCTCAAAAAATTAGAATACTTCATAAGACCAATAAAAAAAACATTTTCAGTGAATTGTTGGCCTTCTGGAAAGTATGTTCATTTACTGTATATGTACTCAATACTTGGTAGGGGCTCCTTTTGCTTTAATTACTGCCTCAATTCGGCGTGGCATGGAGGTGATCAGTTTGTGGCACTGCTGAGGTGGTATGGAAGCCCAGCTTTCTTTGACAGTGGCCTTCAGCTCATCTGCATTTTTTGGTCTCTTGTTTCTCATTTTCCTCTTGACAATACCCCATAGATTATCTATGGGGTTCAGGTCTGGTGAGTTTGCTGGCCAGTCAAGCACACCAACACCATGGTCATTTAACCAACTTTTGGTGCTTTTGGCAGTGTGGGCAGGTGCCAAATCCTGCTGGAAAATGAAATCAGCATCTTTAAAAAGCTGGTCAGCAGAAGGAAGCATGAAGTGCTCCAAAATTTCTTGGTAAATGGGTGCAGTGACTTTGGTTTTCAAAAAACACAATGGACCAACACCAGCAGATGACATTGCACCCCAAATCATCACATACTGTGGAAACTTAACACTGGACTTCAAGCAACTTGGGCTATGAGCTTCTCCACACTTCCTCCAGACTCTAGGACCTTGGTTTCCAAATGAAATACAAAACTTGCTCTCATCTGAAAAGAGGACTTTGGACCACTGGGCAACAGTCCAGTTTTTCTTCTCCTTAGCCCAGGTAAGACGCCTCTGACGTTGTCTGTGGTTCAGGAGTGGCTTAACAAGAGGAATACAACAACTGTAGCCAAATTCCTTGACACGTCTGTGTGTGGTGGCTCTTGATGCCTTGACCCCAGCCTCAGTCCATTCCTTGTGAAGTTCACCCAAATTCTTGAATCGATTTTGCTTGACAATCCTCATAAGGCTGCGGTTCTCTCGGTTGGTTGTGCATCTTTTTCTTCCACACTTTTTCCTTCCACTCAACTTTCTGTTAACATGCTTGGATACAGCACTCTGTGAACAGCCAGCTTCTTTGGCAATGAATGTTTGTGGCTTACCCTCCTTGTGAAGGGTGTCAATGATTGTCTTCTGGACAACTGTCAGATCAGCAGTCTTCCCCATGATTGTGTAGCCTAGTGAACCAAACTGAGAGACCCTTTTGAAGGCTCAGGAAACCTTTGCAGGTGTTTTGAGTTGATTAGCTGATTGGCATGTCACCATATTCTAATTTTTTGAGATAGTGAATTGGTGGGTTTTTGTTAAATGTGAGCCAAAATCATCACAATTATAAGAACCAAAGACTTAAACTACTTCAGTCTGTGTGCATTGAATTTATTTAATACACGAGTTTCACAATTTGAGTTGAATTACTGAAATAAATGAACTTTTCCATGACATTCTAATTTATTGAGATGCACCTGTACATACATACATACACATACGTAGTGCAATCTAATACAAATCTGTTATCTGTTATGTACAGTGCAAATACAAATCTGTTATGTACAGTTCAAATGTTTTTTGTTTATTTTCCCAGAGGAATGAAATGGCAGAAGAGGTTGGATGTGTTGAATAAATATAAAAAAACTAAACTATGTATTGCACATAGTTATTGCTCAATGGGGCAATTTAACTGTTCATGAGATGGATAGCCTGAGGGAAAAAACTGTTCCTGTGCCTGATGGTTCTGGTGCTCAGTGCGCTGAAGCGTCGGCCAGAAGGCAACAGTTCAAAAAGGTAATGGGCAGGGTGAGTGGGGTCCAGAGTGATTTTTTCAGCCTTTTTCCTCACTCTGGAAGTGTATAGTTCTTGAAGTTGGGGGCAACCAATAATCCTCTCAGCAGTCTGAACTGTCCTTTGTAGTCTTCTGATGTCTGATTTCATAGCTGAACCAAACCAGACAGTTACTGAAGTGCAGAGGACAGACTCAATGACTGCTGAGTAGAACTTTATCAGCAGCACCTGTGGCAGGTTGAAATTCCTCAACATGTAAACATCCTCTTTGACCTGACGAAGCTGCCTGAGCTCAGCTGTAAACCATGGTTTGTCGTTGATGAACTTTAAATAAGTCCTAGTAGGAATGCACATATCCTCACAGAAACTGATATATGATGTAACAGTATCTGTGAGCTCGTCCAGGTCTGTGGCTGCAGCCTCAAAAACACTCCAATCCGTGCAATCGAAGCAGGCTTGTAGTTCCCAATCTGCTTCATTGGTCCATCTCTTTACAGTCCTTACTACTGGCTTGGTTGATTTTAATTTCTGCCTGTAGGTTGGAAGAAGATGAACCAGACAGTGATCAGAGAGTCCCAAAGCTGCTCTAGGGACAGAGCGATATGCATCCTTTATTGTTGTGTTGCAATGATCCAGTATGTTCCTGTCTCTGGTGGGGCATGTAATGTGCTGTTTGTATTTGGGCAGTTCATGTGTGAGATTTGCTTTGTTACAATCCCCAAGAATAATAATAACTGAGTCCGGGTATTGTTGTTCCATGTCTGTGATTTGATCAGCCAGCTGTAGCAGCACCGCATTCAAACACGCATTTGGCGCGATATACACACTCACCAGAATAAACGAGGAAAACTCCTGCGGCAAGTAGAAAGGCTTACAGTTAATAAAGAGCGCTTCCAAATGAGGACAGCACATCCTCTTTAACGTTGTTACATCTGTACACCAACATTCATGGATGTAAAAGCATGTTCCACAGCCTCTCATTTTCCCCGTTAACTCCGCGATGCGATCCACTCTGAACAGCTGAAAGCCTGGCAGATGTAATGCGCTGTCCGGAATGGCTTCACTCAGCCAGGTTTCTGTAAAGCACAAGGCAGCAGAGGTTGAAAAGTCCTTGTTTGTGTGGGTGAGGAAATGTAGTTTGTCTGTTTTGTTAGGAAGAGAGTGGAGATTCGCAAGATGAATGCTCGGCAGCGCTGTTCGAAAGCCGCGCCGATGGAGTTTGACCAGCGCACCGGCTTGTCTCCCTCGTCCGCGTCTCCCGAACAACAAAGCCGCGCCTCCAACTAAAATGTCCAGCAAAACGTCTGAATATTCAAAAACCAGGAAAAGACTGTCTGGTATAAGCTGTCGAACGTTCAACAGTTCGTCTCTGGTAAAACTGACTGGAAAAAGATTACTAAACACAGGACAAACAAACAAAAACAACAAAACAATAGGAGCGCTCCACACCGAGGCGGCCATCTGTGGCGCCATCATGATGTAACGATGCTCTGCTGAATGCGAATCCAGATCAGTACTTTATGATCCCGTTTCCACCTGGTATTAAGGTGATCCAATCACATGTGGTCAGTTGAGACACATCGCTGTTTACACCTGATCGTTTAAATGCATATTCTGTGTCCACTTGTGATCGGATTTGGATCGCTGTTTCTCGCAGAAGAGACACGGCCAATGTGAACGTCCTCGCTCAAGCCCCACTCACGGAGGATGTGTGTGAATCTGGCGTTAACATTTCTATTTCATTCATTCTGACTGCCAGAGGCAGTGCTTCACACTGGATATTAGGCTCGTTTGAGATGCCAAATGCCTCGCCTTGAAAGTAGAGGAGAGTAGGCAGCTGCAGTCAGGTGAGGAGCGAAATAAAGTGCTCTCTTCTCGTAGTGGATCATCCACTTCGAGATCAAAGGCAGATATCTCATGATTCATGTTCATGCTTTGTTGTTAATAAAGTGAATGCAATTTAAATTCTGTTGTTTTTAAAAGAAAATAAATATGATGAACAAGACACTCAGTGTGCCTGTTAGTTAATTCCCCCCATAAGACGTGCCTTTCCATCCATTTTTAGTTTAATAAAAACACGTATTTTAGATATTTCAGAAATACAATACCAATCACATATCCCACACAGAGACTGCACTGTCAGAGTGTTAGGAATATTCACATATTATTTATACACATAAAAACATGATATTAGAGATAAAAAAATCAAACATTTTAGAAGAGAACGAAACATCACTGTTGCTTAAGCCAATGAGCATCAAGCTGTGTCGTCAGCAAGTCATTTCCCATCATGCCTGCAGTTCGCCCAGCTCGGAAAAAGCAACTGCTCTGCCTGCCTGCTACAACTGCGGCTGCCTCGCTCTCGTGGGACATTTTTTTGACATACATCATCATGACATCACAGCAAGTTGGACAGATGCACCTGCTGGTGATCACCAGTGATCGATTCTGCGCAGAACTTGCTCATTTCAAACAAGCCTAATATCTCTCTTCACATATGCGCAGATCGAGTCTAATATCAATGAAGTCACTCGTGACCCAGGATGACATGGGGTCCTCCCCTATATAACCCCATGACTTCCTGCCAACTGTCTCTATAATCTTCTTGCGAAGTATCGCAGGTCATAAAATAAAAACTTTGGAATCCGTCTTTCACAGCTTCGCAACAAAATATTTTGTTGGAGTCTCATGGTGATCGTGTCTTCCATAGGCTGCGGCGGATTGCAAGCTGAATTCCAACTCATTCATTGTTTGATACAGCTGATTACCAGCGAATTCATGTGAGTAACCTCGCAACTGCTCTTCTGATCAGTGTTGTATACATATTTACTCAGGGTTCACGCTCGTTCTGTACGTACTATCATATTGTACTAACTAGTGAGAGTGTTTTTGCTCCGTGGAACTGCCATGCAGCGGTCTCAAATAGCTAGCTTGCTAATTGCAGATCAATCAGCTGTAGGTAATGCTACTGTGAGAATGTTTACGCTCCATATAGCGGTCCGTCTGCTAAGTTATACTCAATCAGTGGCTTGGGTAAGTAGCATATTAGTCAATTTGGCTAGAGCACATTATGATTTATTGTTTTCAGTTATAATCACTGCTGTCTGATTATCATTACATAGCCTGCCATATACAGTATATATATATATATATATATATATATATATATATATATATATTATATAGTGTGTGTTTATGTGTATGTGTGTATATATACACATACATACAGGTTTTGATACAAGGACCAGTCTAGCTATGGGTGTACAGCCAGAGTGTTTCCGCTCAGTCTTCAGTGGTTGCTATCTGTGTTAGCATGGAACACTTAATTCACGCCTGTACTGTGTGCATAGCCACACTCCAGAAAGATGATGGACATGACTGCTACCCTTCCTGTTTATGGTTAGAACACCTCAAACAGGGCCTCATGGAGGAGGCCTGCATGAACTGCAGTGCCATGCCTTGGGACCAGAGGACTTCCAGGCTAGCTTTGGTAGAAGGGATCTTGGGGGAGTTGCTATTACTGCTATGAAAAACAGCAGTTAAACACAAGAGGGCTGAAGCATCACGGACCCCCACTGGAAAGAGGGCTAAGGAAGACCCATTAGACTTAAAGGTGAATGCTTTGAAGTCCCTAATACTAAATCTACAACCAGGCGTGACGCCAGCGTCTGCAGTGGAAATTCCCACCATGGAGTCATCTATCTCAGAGGATGATGTCCTTTCGATGACGGCTTCTCGTAGCCAGTTCCATGAGGAGGATGAGGAGGAGGTCTTATCTGATTTCCACTCTCCCGGGAAGGCTCCCAGGACACGGCACAAGGGACGACCATTTCAGGTACCATGGGGTAGAACGCCTGGCCAGCAGCCCCCCAGGGATGCTAAAGGCCAAGGTCACAGAACAAGAAGGTCTGGGGCCAGCTACAGGACGTTTTTCACATTAGCAGCTCAATTACTGGTGGGCAACAATCTCAGACCCTTGGGTTATAGCAACGTTGTCTCAAGGGTACAAGTTGCGGTTCAAGATGACCACAATAACAGACCCCAATAGTTCACTTGTTCTAGCACAAGAAATAACGGTGCTCCTCGAAAGGGCACCATCGAACCAGTAAAGTGGTCAGCGCGGCTCAGTGTGTTCTATTTGGTGTATTTCATTATTTTAAAAAAAAGCAGTGGCGTATGATACATACTCAATCTTCGAGACCTCAACCAGTTCCTCAAAGTGCTGCCATTTCACATGCTGTGCACATGTGCATGTACATGTTCTCCAGGCAGTCAGACATCAGCAGTGGTTCACCACAGTAGATTTTAAGGATGCTTACTTTCATGTTCCAATTGCACCACAACACAGGCCATTCCTCTGCTTCACATTCCAGGGTCAGATCTATCAGTTCCGTGTCCTTCCATTTGGTCTTTCTCTATCCCCATGAGTCTTCACCAGATGTATAGCTGCAGCCAATCCAGGCCAGGGGGATACAGGTGCTCTCGTACCTGGATGACTGGCTCCTCTGTGCTCCATCCCAGGAGCAAGCAATACAGGTAACCACCATGCTACTTTCCCATGTTACCCAGCTGGGCTTCATGGTAAATATCAGCACTCAGACTCATGGGTGTGTTGGCGGCAGTGGCTGCTGTAGTACCACTGGGGCTTCTTTCACTGCACCCTTTCCAGGTCTGGGTGAACAGTCTCAACACACAGGAACAAGATGATCAAGGTTACAGAGAGGTACCTCCTGACCATGGAGGAGGAGGTCATACTTGACCAAAGGGATTGCCCTGGGCATGATTTGCTCTCGCCGGGAGGTAGTTCAGGCTGATGCGTCACTTACAGACTGGGGGGCGATCTGGCAGCACAGAACAGTCAAGGGGCACTGGAATCCACAGCAAGCATCTGGAAGTATAAATACTCTGGAGCTACGAGCAGCGCTATTAGATCTAAAGCAATTTTGGCCAGTCCTGAAGGGCAGGCATGTCCTTATCAGGTCAGACAACACAACAGTGGTCTATCACATCAACCATTGGGGGGCACCAGGTTCAGCCAATCCCTATGAGTGGCACAGAAACTTCTGACTTGGGCCTTTTCTCGATTTGCGAGCATCAGAGCTATGCACCTCCCAGGTGTGTCAAACGTGGTGGCAGATTTTTTGTCATGCCACAAACCTCAAGAGACTCAACCCAGAGGTGGCAGAGATGGTATGGCAACGGTTTGGCAGGGCGAAGGTAGACTTCTTTGCATCAATGTCCTCAACCCACTGCCCCCTCTGGTTCTCCCTGATGGAGGAATCCAGCCCTCTGGGTCAGGATGCACTAGCTTATGCCTGGCCAGACCTGTTGCTCTATGCCTTTCCTCCGACCCCCTTAATCCAGACGACTCTTCACCGAGTCCTTCAGGGAAGCCACAGGCTGCTCCTAGTGTCACCAAAGTGGCCCGGAAGGCCATGGTTTTCAATACTACACAAGCTCCTAGAGGGGGAACCCTGGAGCCTTCCCAGGAGGAAAGATCTCCTTCATCAGTTAGAGGGTCAGATCTGGCACACGGGTCCAGACCGCCTTCAGCTGTGTGTTTGGCCTCTGAGGGGCCGGAACCACTTTTGAAGGCATGTGACCAAGATGTGCAAAATACTATCTTGAACTCTAGAGCACCCTCTGCCAGGAGTGTTTACGCTTGTCGGTGGACGTTGTTCTCTGTTTGGTGTAGGAAACGAGCAGTGGCCACAGAACACTGCTCTGTACCCCTGGCATTATGTTTTCTGCAGTCCCTGCTAGAAAGCAATAGAGCAATCTCTACCCTAAACTTCATTTACACTGCCTCCCTTTGAGCCTCTAGAACAAAGTTATCTGAAGTGGGTCTCGTTGAAGACGGCATTTCTCTTGGCAGTTACCTCAGCTAAGTGTGTGAGTGAGATCCATGCGTTATCTGTTAATGCATCCTTCATGCAGAAAGCTTACGACAATCAAACCAACTACACTATTTCTCTGCCATGGTGGGCCATAAAAGGGTCAGCCCCTTTCAAAGCAGAGGTTGTCGCACTGAATGGTAGATGTGATCACCCATGCTTACAAGGCTAGCAACTATCCATTGCCAACTGGTGTAAGATGCCACTCTACTAGCGGTATATCCACATCTTGGGCAGCACTGTGAGTTGTCCCTCTCAGTGACATCTGTGCTGCAGCTTCTTGGTCATCTACAGATACTTTCTCTAGATATCACAGTGTTAATGTACACTACCGGTCAAAAGTTTTGAAACACTTGACTGAAATGTTTCTCATGATCTTAAAAATAGTTTGATCTGAAGGCATTTGCTTAAATGTTTGAAATTAATTTTGTAGACAAAAATATAACTGAGCCACCATATTAATTTATTTCATTATAAAACTTACATTTAATAAAAATAAAAAATAACCTTTTTTGAAATTGATGACTTGGACCAAATAATAAAGAAAAGCAGCCAATAAGTGCCCAACATAGATGGGAACTCCTTCGATACTGTCTAAAAAGCATCCCAGGGTGATACCTCAAGAAGTTAGTTGAGAAAATGTTAGGAGTGCATGTCTGCAAATTCTAGACAAAGGGTGACTACTTTGAAGATGCTAAAATATAACACAGTTTTGATTTATTTTGGATTTTGTTTAGTCACAACATAATTCCCATAGTTCCATTTATGTCATTCCATAGTTTTGATGACTTTACTATTATTCTAAAACATGGAAAAAAAAAATATATAATAAAGAATGAGTAAGTGTTTCAAAACTTTTGACTGGTAGTGTAGCTGCTCCCTGCACTGTGGAGACAGCCTTCCTTTTGGGCCTTCAACTACCTCTTGGGGGTAAGCATGGCCTCCTCCTGACCTTGTTGTTATGAGTCATCCAGTGTGAAGCACTGCCTCTGGTGGTCAGAAAGAACAAAATAGAACGAAAGTTATTTATGTAACAATGGTTCTATGAGTTCTGGATGACCGCCAGATATTTCTGTCACTGGGAGTCTGGACGAAGAGATTCTGTAGAGACAGTCGGCAGGAAGTCACAGGGTTAAATAGGGGAGGACCCCCGTGGGTCACGAGTGACTTTGTTGATATTAGACTCGACCTGTGCATATGTGAAGAGAGATAATATGTAGTGTGAAGCACTGCCTCTGGCAGTCATCCAGAACTCATAGAACTGTAGTTACATATGTAATATTTGTTACACCTCAAATGTGATGGGTTCAGATGTGTTTTTGACCACATATGTATATGGTTTTTGTGATCCAATCACAAAACTATTTAGACCCTTTTTGGACCTGTATTTAGTGCTGACCCCATGATCCGATCACCAAAAATGCATCTTAATACCAGGTGGAAACGGGGTCTATTCTTGTGTACTTAAAATGAAAAATCTTACGTTTTAATTGATATTGTTATTATCTTTTTAGCAGAAATACAACATTGTAACATTTATTTCCTAACTTGTGATTGTGCAAGTTAGAAGTTATTTAGATCTAATGGCTACAATATTTGATACTTAAAATGGAAAGATTTGTTTTAGTCATGGTAAGAGTTTCAATTTGGATATGGATCAAACAAAATTAACACTGCCAGCAAATACCAGAATCCAGACTGCATAACTTTCCTCAGACCAATGAATGAATTGCAAAAGCGAATAAAACTTTGTTTTCATTTTGTTTCAATAGAAAGTTCTGCTTGTCAGCAGTCCAGTGATGTGCCAATGGAAAACACAAGGAGACAAGTCAAAGTATTCAGCATTTCACCAACCTTTCCCACCACAGTCCCCACTGGAGTTTAACACAACTATAGCACTGTTGTCCTGATATACCCCATTTCAATATCAATTCAATTACATTTGTCAGAGTGTAAAATGGCTCATGTGTTTTTAGAAATAAGAATTGGAGGGTATAAAGTGATATAAAATATATTACAAGCCATGTAATTGAAATGCATTCTGTAGAACTTCATTTGTAGTGTTTTACTTTGTGGGAATTACAGAGCTTCATGAGAGAGCCAAGTATTATTGTGTGTGTGTGTATGTGTGTGTGTGTGTTCTGTACAAATCATGTCTATGAGGGGCAGTTCCCCTGTACAGTGTAACATAAAGCCACATATAAAATCAAACATTATTTTTAGCCTGCACAATGCATTTGTTATATGTTGGAAGAACATTGTTCATTATGGAAAGCATAGCATAAAACGCATAACATTAGTCCGGGTATTTTAAGTATCACTTTTAAAAAAAGGGATCATTAATGCTGTCAATCCTCAGCTAATTCTATGAACTAGTGAAGAAAAAAAAAAAAAAGTAGTAAAAACCTTGCTGATCTCAAAAGCAATTAATTAATTATTTTAATACAACCTATTTGGAGTGCTAAATAATGCAAAATGTATTGATTTTACATGGGCATATGAAAGCTCTATTGTTGCAGTACCATATTTGTGCTACAGACGGCAGTAAGTGCCTTGCAAATGCTGATGTAGAAACATTCCTAAGATGCTGTGTAGTCTTAAAGATAAAACCATAACTGGTTAAAGAAAATGTTTTGTCAGGTAAACTAAAAATGTGCTTCATTTGGGAACATATAAAATGTTCTGGTTTAATTTAATTCATAAATGTTATTTAACATTATTAAACCAACCTGAATACATTAGGTTACACCAGTGAAAGTAATTTGTAAGGGTTAGATCAAGCGGAAATAGATATTTATGGTAACAAATTGAACATTACCACCTTTTTAGAGTGTAAGCAGTGAAGCTGAAGAGTGTAACTTTTGCAGTGTTAAAATACTAATACTAATAGGTAAATATTCTCGAAAACATGAAACACTGTGTCTCTGTGGTACTATAAAAATTCCTCTGTTTGTTTTGAGCGACCTGTCCAGACTGACACAACAACACTGACTCAACCAATAGCGTGAGTTTGGGGCAGGGCTATCTGCTTTTTTGATCAACTGCAGATGGGGAGCATATTTGGAAAGCTGTTTGGAAACAATGCGGTGGCTCTAGTGGTGCAGAAATTTCACTCTTAATATAACATAATATAACAATATATTTGTGCTTTTAATTTTAATATGTATTTATATGTTGTTTCACAGATCTGGGTAACTCACAGACAGCTAACTGTTACATCACAGAAACACAGGGATGTGTATGGTAGATTTATGGGCAAAAAATAAATAAATAAAAAATTACAATGGGCGACAGATGTGGAGAATTTGGGGCACAGAGAAAGCACAGAACTCTCTTAAACATTTCCTGGCTCAAGCCCAACAGTGAATTGTGATATGCCAAACGTCAGGATGGCCTAGTGTAGCTGAACACAGACGAATAGCTGAAAAAGAAAGAAAAAATTGGTTTATGACAAAAACTGGGTCTTTGCAAGCTCTATTTCTACCATGAATTTGAAAAGGGAAATAACAGAAAAAGAGAATAATTCTATATTTTGACCTGAGGCCATTCAGCTTTACAGGAAGCAGAAAGCTGAGAAGTGTCTAACATTTAACAGTAGGCCTATAGTACATCACATATTTCTTTTAGGTATCTTAGTAAATATTGATTAAGAATGGGTCAATGGACAGGTAATGCATCATTTACCCACATGGAAATGGCAGTTGTCCATTCAGTTTAACAGAATGTCACAAGTATTGTTAAAACAAAGAGCTTTTAAGTCATCAGCACTGAGAGCAACACCATAGATATCTAGGGAGGAATATTATATTGATAACTCTTTAAAGAGACAGTTATCAATATGAACACCTTGGACATGATGTTGTGAGTCTCACAACATTATGCTCTGGGCCCAAGGAAGACTAATTTGTTATGTTTGATACATAATGAAACGAGATAGGTGTTCTGGAAAGACCGCAGATCTTCTTCACAGGTCAATCTATCTCATCCACTTGTACATGAAGCACAGACATGTACAGCCCTGTCCAACATTTTTCACACTTGAATAACCCGTACAGAGTCAAACGATAAACTATCCATCTGATTGCTTATAGATGTGAAATGTTCTGATAGGGCTCCCCTTGTGTTTGGCTGCTGCCCCATGGCCATGTAGAAATGCCAGCTGGTTCCTTTTAAAATGAAATTTATAACTGTGAGACTAATAAATATAGACGCACAACTGGAACACATTTTCATTTGTATTTACCAGAGTATAAACCAAAATTCTGTTTTATGTTTTCATCCTTGCTTCCAAATTTGTGTTTTTGATAAATTGTATTAAGCCGCATCTTCTGACATTAGATCACTCATGCGTTATCGTGGCAAGCATGTTGTCCAATGGTAACAGAAATAACACTCAATAAATCATAATTTTGCAACTGTTTTACAACCGCACAATACTTGGCAAAAATGTTTTTGGCAAACATGTGTTTGACATATCTTGCACTAGTCCCAAACATTGACTTGTAACTAATGAGGCCTTGTTTTTTGTGAATGAGATTGCAACATATGGACGGTTACTAGAAAACGTGCCCTAAATACATTAATTGTACTTTTGCCACAATGTTGAGCTGGGAAGCATTAAAGTGAAGCAAAGCTTGTCTCTTAAGGTTTATTAGCTGTTTAATATCCTGCTTAGAGTCTCTTTTATCATTTCGTTCCATCTGATTCCTTTTTAGTCATTACATACTAGTTCAACCCACCAGCTCCTTTCTCTCCATTTACGGCAATCACATCTTTAGGCTAACATTAAGTCTGTGTTATTCTAATTAAACTGTGACAATGAACTTGTGGTCAAAACCTTGCCTCTACCAAAAGTGATTTATATAAAACCCTGTCCTTTTAAACTTCTCTAATCTTTTAGAACAATTAGGTAGTGTATCAAACTTTTTACATAGCCTAGTGTAATAATGTTTCTCAAATTGTGGTAAAGCATATGGAAAACTATACTTGCAATAATAATATGGGTTGCACATTGCAGATGAAATTCATTGGCTCTGCAGGGTTATGTCCTGTCGTACCCAACAAATGGATTTAATTTAAGTTGCATGTTTGAACCAGAGGTGAATGACTTCATGTTGCACACATCTCTATAAAAGCTGTTAATCAACATGTTACTGTGAAATCTGACAGTTTCATTATTCTCTATCACTCTTTGTGCGTATGTGTGTGTGTGTGTGTGTAAACCACTTTGCACAGTAGTATACCTTCCCTTGATTGTTTATAAAACTGTACAAACTAAGACCAATGCTGTAAATTATAAAATTATAAAATCATCACAGCTCCCAGGGAAAACAGGAATAGCAACAGCTGGATTTCTGAGAGAAATTAGTGGTGACTGTTTCCAGCAATTGAATTTAGGATGCATTCTGTTACATTCATGTTTCATACAATTTATAAGAATGGATATCATAGAGTGCTTTAGGCGATTTAGACGAAAAGCTAGCATTGTTGTTGCCAGCATTTTGTACTTTAGACAATAAAACATCGGCCTTTCTCCCATAAATAGTAAATTAGATCAAAACCATTATCACCCTTTGATTATTTGTTCTTCTCAAAATGTTGTACTTTATGAGAAATAAGGCTGAAGGTGTTGAAAATAAATGGCCTGCTCAATAAGGAGTGTTTCTGTCCGCCAAAACCAATAAATACTAAACAGTCCAAATTCAAAACATATTTTATCTCCTCTGGATTTCATTACTAAAGGCATTAGGGTTGCAGATATACTCAGTATAATCATATTCATTTAATTTTGAATAAGCTGTGTTTAAATAATTGAGATCTCTAGCAAAGAGACATTGTGTCTCAGGGTGCGTTTATCACTGTATCTCAGTAGTAACAATATCTGAACCAGATATTTCTCTGGAATGCCTTTATATTCCTTAAAGCCATTTCTTCTCCAAACAAGGACATAAAATGTTTCTGCCAGCTCATCATCTAGACCCCTTCATAAGGGTCAGTCTGTAAAAAATATTTCATATTCTTTTTTCTTTTTTCTTTTTTTTTTTTAGTTCATTTTTAATTAGCATAAGGCTATGTAGGGAAATATCTGCATGGGCTTTGTCTAAAAATATCTACCCTCTGTTGTTATTTATGTTGATTTATAAGTTCTGTAAGTACCTAGGAATAAGTATACAACTATATTAGAGTAACATTTACAACACTGGGGAAAAACTGAAGTTTCACACTAAAATATTAAAACAACTCTCTAAAACTGCTTAAGGGAAACAAAGATTTTTTTGAAGAATATTAGCTCTGTTGGTCCATTCAATGCAAGTGAATGGTGACCAAAACTTAGAAGCTCCAAAAAGCACATAAAGACAGCATCAAATTAATCCATATGACTCCAGTGGTTAAATCCATGTCTTCAGAAGAGTGGGTGTGGTGTGGTTCAGTAGGTGTGGGTGAGAAACAGATCAATATTTAAGTCCTTTTTTTAAACTATAAATCTACTTTCACACAGCCCTCCTATGCTCAACAGAGTTCTTCTGTTTTTTGCCAATTCACATTCTTTATGAATATTGCCACCTACTGGGCAGGGAAGATAAAGAAAAAAAGGAGAGATAAAGCAAAAGAATAAATAAATCATATTTGCACAACAGCCAAGTAGGTGGCGAAATGCACAAAGAATGTTATCTATCATATAGCTTCCGCTGCCTTTATATGCTTTTTGGACCGATTTCTGGCCACCATTCACTTTCATTGTATGGACCTACAGAGCTGAGATATTCATATAAAAATATTTTGTTCTGCAGAAGAAAGTCATACACATCTGGGATGGCATGAGGGTGAGTAAATTATAAGACAATTTTCATTTTTGGGTCAACTATCCCTTTAAGAAATCATTAACTATTCTAATGAAGAGTGTGTGGGCGTAGTGGGCTAAAGCACATGACTGGTAATTGCTGGTTCGATCCCCACAGCCACCACCGTTGTGTCCTTGAGCAAGGCACTTAACTCCAGGTTGCTCTGGGGGTATTGTCCCTGTAATAAGTGCACTGTAAGTCGCTTTGGATAAAAGCGTCTGCCAAATGCATAAATGTAAATGTAATGACAATCTATTCTATCACTACATCTGATTAATAACTTTGGGAAGTAAAGGCAAGGTAATTGTTTCCAAGTCATTTACTGTAAGACCTCTGATTATATGTAAGCTCTGAACCACCATAACGGAAGGATGTGGATTAAAACAAAACCAATACATTAAAGGAAATGGAAGAGAGAAAAAAATTAAAGAATATTTGCAACAATTATTCAATAAATTCATTCTTCTGATATCTGAAAGGCAAATTGTTTATCTTTGTATGTGGGATGAATAAGAAAAAGAAAGAAAGATGCAGATCTGCAGATGTCTCCGTACTATGACTCATACAGTACATTAGCTTTATATCCTGCTATTTTATTACCAACTCAAATTTCTTGATAAATATTTTGTTTCAGTTAAGAGCATATCAAGTTGTTCTTTAGCAAACAAACAATCCTGTTGCTTTTCATTGTCTTCCAATTACTTTTACTTGAAAAAAACAAATATTGGTAAGTAAAGAAAAATGGAATAACAAAACGCTCAACTTTCATATTAACTCCCTAACAAGTACATTTCTCTTGCGATCCAATATTGAATCATTATGCCTCTTTAAAATCCTTTACGTAGCATCAAGTGAGATATGTTTGAGGTTTGAAAATGTATGGCTATTACGATCAGTTTGGAAATTAAGTCCAGTACATGTTCAGACAGAAGTAACAAGCAAGCTAACCCTCTTTGCAGGTTAATAGATTTGGCTAAGATTGTGAATTTGGTGTGTCCTGTTTCAAATGAAGCATGCATGACATTTTGTTTACAAGGTGGGAAACTTCAATAAAAATATAAAATAAACCTCATAAATAAAAAATAAGAAAAATAACACAGGAAAAACAAGGTACAAAATAGTGCTGCAACTAATGATTATTTTGATAATTGATTAATCTAACGATTATTAGAACGATTATTCAACTATTCTGCAATTATTGCACTGATTAATCATTAGCTCTTAACCTATTAATCAGCTTGTGCCCCGATTTAAAAGGTTGTATTAAATGTGCTTGCTATCAATAAAGAGGACAAAATCATCTTTTAAAAATACCTCTAAATGACATTCACTGAATTAAAGGGGAAAAATGCTTTTATTTAAGTTTAATTCAGTAAAGAAATTCACTGCAAAAAAATCCTATTGTTATCAAGTATTTTTGTCTTGTTTTCCATTTAAAATGGTCTAAAAATCCTTAAAACATGCATTTACTTGATAAGCAGCATATTCATATTTAGATATTCAGACTTGCTTTAAGAGAATGTATCTTAAATATAAGTGTATTTTGTATATTAGTGTATTTTTTCACTTGGTTATACTTCTGCAAGTGCAGTAAAGACAAAATATACTTATATTCAATATCTATTCTCTAAAGACAAGTCTAAATATCTTATATGCTGCTTCTCAGATGAATGTATCTTTTTTTTAAAGGATTTTTAGATATTTAAAAATATTTGTATTTTTAATATTATATTCATCATTCTCAGATAACAATTTTTTCGTCTGCAGTATAGCTGCTAAAGACAATGTAAGTTTTTTTTAAAGGAGTTTTAGATATTTATATTGGAAAACAAGCCAAAACAAAAACAAATTGAAAAATGTATTTTGTTGCAGTGTATAATGGGGCCAAGACTACCTTCTCTCACCTTTCTGTTCACTTCAATCCATCATTAACTTACAAAAAAACAAACTGTCTCTTATTAATAAAGCTGCGTATTGCCAGTTTTTTTCACGATAAGAAATGCACAGTGACATATATTATGATTCAGTAAGTCGCAAGCCATCACGTTATAATCTACCTGCAGGAAGCGTGTGCGCTCGTGGGATGAGTGTCCCCGTGACAGAGTATGCATCAGCCACGTGCAGTTTCAATCTCTCCCCCTTAGATGGTGCAACTCATAGAAGAGATGTTGACTGCACAGAGAAATGCCATTTTCGGAGTTTGTAGTTATTTACATGACCTGCCTCTGTATTATTTGAACTTTATTAAAGCTATAACGCATTAAATATAACTGTATTTAAGATGTAATGCCGGGGTGTTTCCTTTAAAGAGCTTCAGCTCCACTTATTCCACAACGAGAGTGCTTCTGTATTTACTTATTTTGTATTTCTGCATTATAATTCCCTCATACTTTGTGATCTACATCACCTGAAGCTGTTTGGAAAGTTTAGAGTGCATTTGGACTGTGAGCTGTGTAATTCTTCCTCTCCTCAGTCAGGCGCGAACTGCAGTGCTGCTCTTGCGCATCATCATTAGAGTTTAATGTGATCTCATGTTACGTTAAATGAGATCAAACGACTATTCGGCAACGAAAAATGTTGTCTACAATTTTTTATTGTCAACGTTGTCGATAACATCGACTAATCATTTAAGCCCTTGTACAAAAAATGTTTTGAAATCCAGAAAATGTCTCCTCACTATTCTGTCACAGGTTAGGATTTAAGGAAAATAAAAGCCTTATTGATGAATTTGGGAAAATGGAAATCCACCTGGAAATGGCCCAGGGGTAGAGCTGTGTAGCCCTCTTAAAGACCCCTAGGTATGAAGTGTGAAGGATTGAATATGGAGAGCTGGTGAGTAGTGGAGGGGGAGATGTGAAGCCAGCTTAGACAAAGAGACCATTTTTCCAGGGTCCAGACAACCCCCACTTTTGTCATTCAAGATAAATTAATAAATAAATAAATAGGAATGGAGAAAGAAACCATATACACCCCCTGAAAGGCTCTGGGCTTGAGTGAGTGACAGACAATTGAAAAGACAAATTGTTACATTGTCTTTGGCCATGGATGGCAGGAGGGTTTCTGCAAAAGGAAACTATGGGGAGATGTGAACTGTGAGGTCAAAGGTCAAACTCTATGTCTGACCCCAAATTTGATGAGGCTCCTCACACAGAGGCAGTGTGTAACTGACCTCTTGTCTATCTCTCCATACCTCACAGTCCTCGCCCACAAAATGCCCTTCTCTTTGTTTGGGTTTCCGTCTACCAATTTTGTCCATGCCCCTTCCCCTAAAAAGCCAACAAGCTTTCTCTGGCTATGTTGAGAAGTGCTGACGAGGCATTTGTTCTGTAGTCGCTCACCCATGTTTGATTTAATTGCTTTTCCAGTGCCTTGCAATGTTCTCCCAGGAATAAGCTTTCAGGGACGAAAGAAATACATGATATCGCTGCCAAACATTTATATATCCAAACATTTTAAACTCCCCATCAAAGTATTAATGTGTATGCTGAGTTTATGTTGACATGTATAGATTTAGAGGCCATGATTATGTGCCATTCATTGGAACAGAGAAGTCAGATTAGAACCTCACTTACCTTGTCCATGGGCTGCTGAAACTCCCTTTATTTTGACAATCAGTTGAGATGGCAGGATGACCTGCTGTGCGCTGGCAGAGGCAGCTCTCCCATGAAGCTTGCGGGCTGGGAAACCCTCCCTTTTCCTTTCACATCCAGTGTGTCTCCTTAAGCAAGGAACTGAACCCTGTTTTTTTTTTTTCCTTCAGGAAGTTTGCCATAAGGCAGGTGACCTCCCTTTCCTGGCCTTTACTTCACTCTTGCCAGCATATGGATCTACCATCAATCATGTGTCCACTCTGATTTACCATACATGCAAGTCTAACAGTCATCTACACATACTATAGAGAGTTGTCAGAAATCAACAGTTTTGCAATTACTAGAGGGTGAGGTTCTGTCATTATTCATCTTTTAACTTGGGTTCTTTCTTTAAATACTTTTTTGCACATTATTTGCTTTTATTTTGCACTCCTATAGATGTAATGTGTCGTAAAACTATTGCACATATGCCAGAATGCAGTAAACGGGATAGATTTGTGGCTAAAATGTGGAGATTCTGGAAGGACTGATTATTCTGTGGTTGGAATAACTAAATGCAACACACCATGCCTTCCTCATTAAAGTGCAATGGGTTCGTGATGAGACCACATTAAGGCTGTTGTGTGAAAAAAGTAATGCAAAAAGTTGGACAGATTCCCATATTGTTTACAAATGATCAGCTGCGAGGTGTTGCTCTTAGTGCTGATGACTTAAAAGCTTGAGTATATGATGCATTACCTGTCCAATGACCCATTTTTAATCAATATTTTAGGTTTAACTTTACATGAATGTATGAGGAAAAATTTATACTGTAAATTAGGTCCTGTAACTGGTCACTATTTCTTTTTGCACCATTTTAATCCCCCTTTTTCCTTCACTTTCATTTTAAACGACCCTGCAGTTTCACAAACTAATAAAAAAAGAAAATACAAATATTCCAAGTTTCTCAATTAAATGAATAATCTGGGTTCAATACAATTTAAGCTCAATCAACAGCATTTGTGGCATAATATTGATTACCACAAAAGTTTATATTGACTAGTCACTTCTTTTCTTGAAAAAAGCAAAAATCTTTTCTTTCTTTTTTTTTTAAAGAAAAGGAGGGACAAGTAAAAAATCGATTGTCGATTGAGCTTAACTTGTATTGAACCCGGAACATTCCTTTATTATGATGTCTTAAAAGCTGAATACATATTAATTATAAATAATTGTATTATGCAAAATGCTTTTAAACATGTTTAGCATGTATATACTGCAGGACATGTCAACTTCCTAAAAGCATTTCATGTAAGCAACCCATTATGTCACATAGAAAGTTTGATCTGTTTATTTATATAAATTTTTGTGCCATTTGCTTGTGAACGCATGAGATAATCTACAAGAACAAATTTATCATCACACATCTGACCTGTTTAAAGAATAAATCCACTGAACTCTTTCAGTTACCAATGGTTCAAGTGGAAGATTTGTGGAAATGTATATGTAAATGTACAAGTGCTAATAGTCTGCTGTGATCAGTGATTCACAAATAAATGCACTGAGATGACAGTCAATTTGTCTGACACTTGTTTAAGATAGCATAGCTGTGAAACTTTGTTTATGTGAGGGTTTATATGCACTGATGTTAAACAGCGTGTACCGAGAGCCCTGCTTAGCATCATGTTGAGTAGCGTGCAAAAGAAAGATGAGAGCCCTAAAGCAACAGAGCCAGACAAATGTCTCTGCCCATGCATGAAGTCACAGAGCCACCGCAACACATGTTTCTATGTCTGGTGAATGTCATGCCTCAGCTGACCTAATTCCTTCTACTTTATTCATACTTTGTGCAAGAGTTCCCAAAGCAATAGGTGAAAAGATATTGTGGCATTTATTTGTAAGCCTTATAATTATAATGTTTAATTTATAGATCATAATGGTTATTTACATATCTTTAAAGCTGACAGCACTGTAAGTATATGTAATATATCAAAACAGATTTGTGGAAAAGATATACAAACTAATTGTGGGGGTTTATACTTTTTTAAACCACACATTTTCATAGTGGAAAAATAAATACTTTTTATTTTTTTATTTTTTTACATTTAGCCCCATAAAAAAATTAAATAAAATAAAAATCTCTCAGGAATATTGAAGCACTTATGCTCTAGAAGGAAATAAAACAATAAACCAGCTGAATATGATTTACAGATGAAAACATGTTTCAGTGGTAAAATATAGTGGAGGAAAATGTGTGTGCTCTGGTGGCATGAAGTTCCTGTAATTATAAACAGATGGATATCAAAATGTCTCTGAGTTCCAGCATCCCCTCCCAGACACTAACAGCAAACTCGTTCTGTGCATTTATTAAGATGTTCTGACATGGATTTACTAAAGACTGCTTGCTGTGTTCTTCACTGGAACACAAATCCTTTTCGATATGACTACCTCCTTTGATAGAGTGTAAGATGTTCTCTCATGCAATATCCAAAACCTAAAAAACTGATGGTGAGGCTCACAAGTGGCTTAGAAGATAAAATGCATTCATTTTGTTATGCAGAATTGATCTGCTCCATTTAACTCATATTTGTAAACTGTCATAAATGGTTTAATGCAAACTGGACAATATCTGAGCTGATTTATCCAAATGCAAGCTGGTAACCACATCTGCGAGGTAAGCGATGAGATCATTGCTGCACAAAAGAGACTGGTAAACTAGAGTGGTTATCAGTTGCAATGTTACCACCAGTACATAAGTGTGACATACAGGACAATCCCCAAAAGGGGATTTCCTCTGCTTTCCTTGGTTTCAAGCTTTAAAAAAAAGAAAAGTAGCAGCTTGTTTGTTTTGCTCTTCACTTTTTCCTCTTTCTCCTTGGTCCAAATAAATCTGTCATCCCTAGCTGTGGCTGGAGAGAACATTATGAATATCTGAGCCATGTTGAAGGTCTGTCTTTTACTTTTTGGCTTTTGGATATATTGTCTCTCTATCCTAAAAGCCCCTGAGATGTGATGGTGTTCCAAAAGGAAAATAAAAAAATTCAATTGCTACGCCCAATTAAATACTTATATTTGAAATATTGTCTCTTGCTAAGATCAACTTAACCTACATCACCTAAATTGGCTTGAGGTGGGTGAGCCTTCTTCACAAAATTCAAACATTTGTCTTAACATTCTAACTAGAGTTTTATGAGCATGGAAGTATAACTGTCATGATTTCCTTTTCACCATACATTTCCTTTTTCCTCTTTTAGTCCCATATTTAGTACTTTTTTGTTTATAAACAGAATGGTTGCCATGACCCACCTTGGCAATCAAGGTCACAGAGACAGAGTTGGCTATAATTAATTTGTAATTCGGATCTAGTTACGACTGTAAAATTAAAGATTTACAGAGCAGCCAACCCCCAAAAGGCACAAGGATGACACTCTGCTTCAACTCCTTTTTAGTGTCTTGACAAGCCTTAACAAAGACACAAATTAAGGAACCAGTTTATGCGTCCAGCTGAGTCTTTAGAGGCGAGCAGTAAACCTTGCCATTTAGGCCAAGAATCTGAAAGCATGTAAATTCAGGCAGTAAGAGTTTCTCTTTAGCAAAGCAGTATGTTCTCTCCCTCTGAGTGATTATGGAGTGTGAGCATGTGTTATAACTTGACACGTGTTATGTAAAAAGAGCTCAAATTATCAGGAGGATAAGAAAGGGAATGGCAATTTCCCTATGTCTCTCTTCTCTGTTTCCACATCACAACCTAAAAGTTCAAGTTATCCGTAAATGTTAGTCATAGGCTTTGCAACACATGCAGGCAGGCACTCACAGGTTGGTGTAAAATGTCTATAGGCTTGTGAATTCCCCAGGAGGTGTCAGGACAACATTATTTTAAATCAGCTCTTAGTTTTTAATTATATCAAATTCGAACAAGACGTGATTAAATAAGATGGCATGCATATTCTCATATTTGCTTGGCAAACCATTTAAACATAACATATAGCTACTTTTTGGAACACTACTCTTTTTTTTACTCTGTCCGATGATGATAGTTTAATTAGTTTTGATGCGATTGGTTGAGTAACTTAATTAGGAATTTTTCACACAGGGGTGTGGAACTTTTAGAGAGGAGACAAAGACCTCCTATTATGCATCATCACATTCCTGCATTTAGCTATCTATTCTCCTTTAAATCAGGAAAAGTTGCTGTGTTTAGGTGCTATGGTTGGCATAAGATTAGACCTTTCGTATACCTGCATGCGCATTTTACTGATAATGATCTCCATTGTGGCCAAGGAAACCACTCTGCATAAGGTCCAATGGCCAGCCTATACAACTACCACGGTTTTGCTTAGTTAGTTTAAATGTTATGTTAAGAGGCCTACTGTTGAGTTACTTTTCCACACACAGTCATTCAATTAGCATTCATGTAGGCACTTCTCAGTGTGATATTAGCTTGATCAAATCCTTTTTGCTCTATACCAGAGGCTATACAAACAGAAAAGGCATTAATTTCTTCAGTTTAAGAGATTCTGTAAACTCCCCGGGCCAGCCCGCCAGCCAAGAAATTTTCTGGAAAGGTGCTGGCTGAAAAATGCATTAGCAAAGGGGCTGTTGAGGGCTTCACGTTGTTCTTTCAGATAAGCATGCACTCCCTTTTCCTAACTGTTTTGCTTTTTTAGCTCCAAATCCTTCATATTCAAACTCATTTAGGCAATGTCAGGTTGTTTAACTTAGCATAGCTGAAATACAGTCTCAGCTGACATTTGTTTAGCCATATTCTTATGATAGGTTCGTCGAAACATTCATGCTATAAGAACAAATGCATAAGTGTGTGTTTCTGTAAACCATATTATAAATGAAGGCCTCTAAAAGCCTATGGCGATTCTCTAAGTAAAAGGATCTAGATGTCAAAATATTAGGCTCTCTATTGTCTAAATACATGAAGCATGGCACACATCATGATATCACTCATTTCTAGCAAACTATCATTAACGTGAACAGATATTTATGTCTGGGTGAGCCACACACAACATTTAGGGTTTATCTTTGTTTACTTGCACTGAAGTAAAAAAAAAAAAAAAAAAAAAAATACAAATAACCATGAACCCTGAGCCTTTCACACATGCAACCTGGTAAATTGCAGTAACATTTTTGGATTGCCTTTACTGGTAAATGTACCACATCTGCTATTCACACATGCAGCACTTTCTGACTTTTTATCATTTTGCAATCATTCACACATCAACACCAAAGTGTCATTTAACTCGGAGATGTAGTTAGTCCATTTAAATTGAATAATTTCTTAATCTGTACAATTTTGAGACATTTTTTGGACTCCAAATCATTTTACGTCAGCACGTCCTGACCTCAAGGCGATGCTCAAACTAATAATCTTATGACTCTGTTCATAACTCTGAACTTTTCAGATAATGTTACAACTTCTCATTCAAGGAAGTAACCAGTGCAAAATTTACTGGTATTTTCGAACGGGTCGTGTTCACACAAGACCTCTAAACTGAAAAATACAGTTCATTTATTGGAAAAGGCTGTATGTGTGAAAGCAACTAGGATCTACTTGATCAATTAGATCAAAGTAATGCGTCTTTACCATACTTTAGTTTGAATATAGCATTTGGTTCTCCTTGGGGCACATAATAGGCTAATTCATTTTATTTGACAGAATACAGTATTAATGACATTTGATTATAATGATGTAAATGGCCAATGGGACTCCCATGGAATAAAGTAAAAGAAACAAAAAGTAGGTTCCCATACAGAAATATGAGATATGGCCATATACAAACTTTATATAAAATTATATTTCGTATATTTGTGCATAAGTGTACAAATAAAAAGTCTATTTGAGGTGAACTTTAGATTTTCTGAAAACTGAAAAAAAGAGAGAAACCTGTCACCATTTCAGCTGCAAGTTAACTTAATTGCAGTAATTGTTATAGTTTCCTGTTATGACAAAAATGTGATCAACACTGAAGTCAATTTTTTTATTTTATTTTTTTATTTATTTATTTTTGCCAGAAAAGGTTTGTAAATGTAAACGAGTGAACGTAGTGCATAAATATTCGGTAGCAGGTCAGTTTAAATTAAAATGCAGCTGTGAATAGTCCTACTACATTGTAATACCCATGTGTTGTTTTAAAATGCCTTGACAGCGGAGTTGGTGGTAATGAGCTTTGAGTTGCCTTCAGACTTTATTATCTCAACAAAGTGATTAGCAAAACAACTCCACGAGAATACCTGTGTTAGACGATTTCACACCTCATATTTTAACTCCGGGTCATTGAAATATAAATGATACATCGAAAACTGAGCAAACACGTTCGTATCAAATTAAGTACACTTTCAATCTGGCATCACAGGCTTACATTTCTTTTAGAGAGCATTTCTATGAATAATACAACAGCGTAATATATTCGTCACATCGGTCGGTTAAAGTTTGAGGCTCATACGAACTGACGCGCAATTAAAAAGCTGATATATCCGTGGTAATGTTTGCAAGTTTTCCCAGGTAATGGCTCTTTGTTCGCTTTTCAGAATATGGTAAATGTAATTAACAGCAGCCTGCCGAAGTGCCACTGAGTAACTCCTCATGAATTTCAATGCTCCGAATAACGTTATCGAAATGTTATTACGGGTCTGTTTCCACAGGGAGAGTGAGAGAAACGCAGGCGGGGAGTTTGGCTCATTCATTGGGTCGCTGAATACTTTGATTGACACATGAGAACCAAAAGGTATAGAAGGTTTCCTATTGGTCGGCGAGGCGGTCTCAATCTCTTCTTGTCTCTCACCGCAGCGCATTTTAGGCAACTCTGCATTGGCAGTCAGCCGTCTGAGGCAGCAACTGTTGCGGAGTTTTAGAGGTGCAGTTCCCACAACTTTCAAACTTTTCAAAATCTTAAAAAATTCACTAGTATTTGGCTACTTTCTGCTTTTCTAGACAAAGAAGACTTCACTCAAGGCTCACCATTTTGGTGGCTGCATTGACTGGGGATCCTGAACAGGAGATCACAATGAAGTCACTTGCATCTTTTTTCCTTTGGAGAATCATCTTATTGCTAATGCCACTGGTCTCACTGAGCCAGACATCAGAGTATGAGTACATGAACTGGAAGTCAGATGTGTACAACAGTGGCCGCATCTACGACAAGCCTCCCCAGTGTGTGGACATCCCAGATGACCTGAGGCTGTGTCACAATGTGGGCTACAAACAGATGCTGCTGCCTAACTTATTAGAACATGAGACTATGGCTGAGGTCAAGCAGCAAGCTGGAAGCTGGGTGCCCCTGGTGCACAAAAACTGCCACCCGGGCACTCAGGTGTTTCTTTGCTCCCTCTTTGCCCCTGTATGCCTGGAGAGGCCCATCTACCCATGCCGCTGGCTCTGTGAAAATGTGCGTGATGGCTGCACCCCCATCATGGAGGCATTTGGGTTCCCCTGGCCTGAGATGCTCACCTGCGAGAAGTTTCCTCAAGATGATGTGTGCATCAGTGCACCCAATGCCACAGAGGCCTCCAAACCCACTGGTAAGTCCAAATGACTAATTATAAAAAGGTATCACTTCATTAATTTGTATCAGTATTACAAATTATTTTATCCCTGACAAGCACGAAAGGTTATACTTTTTGTTTCAGTGCATACTGTATATACATTTAGTATTACTTCACTCACTTTACAACCTTTCACCTTTTGATATGTGAGAACTAACACCTCAACTTTTTAAAAGCAGTTGCAATGTTATTTCAGGGACCAGTGCCCATTTGTGGGTTTCAGCTAGAGTTATCAAACCTTTTGTTACCTTTCAGGATCTCAATTACCATTACTTATTCTTTAGAAATGACTGATTTGACAAAGTATTCAGTAACATTTCTAGGAAACTTGTTAATTGAGAAACATCTGTAGAAAAGACAGCAGAATTTGATTAAGCATGATAGATTAATTTGAGTGTTTGCTTGTTTAACAGCTGGTAGCAATTGATTTCAGGGTGTTGAGTTCCAGGACAACACTGGGATGTGTTCCAACATCAGACCATTACATATCTATTTATTTGATCTTATTTCGCAACTACAGCACCTAATTTTTAATAGACATTTTTCTGTCTTGTTTCTCTTTGTAAAAAGAAACTTTAGGCAACTGTAGTTAACTTAAAATGGCAATGAATTAATGTGCTTTGGTGTATTATGTCTGTAAATGTAATTCTATTTTAATATCCTGTGCTGCTTTGCTGTGCCTGTTAACATGGTTTTTCATAAGCTAATGCAGCAGGATAGTACTTTTGTTCAGAGAGAGAGAGAGACAGAGAGAGAGAGAGAGAGAGAGAGAGAGAGATGAACAGCTGTTTTTATTTACTGGTGGCACTTAGGCAGAAAGTTTTAAGACTCAATGGTTAAAGAATAAATAAATATAATTCCACTTTGAGTCACACACTCCTAGGTCAACAGACCATTAAAATCCTCCCCTGTAATTTGATGGAAATGTACATATTTCAGAATATCTTTTTCTAGACATGTGCAAGATTTTACCAGGAAAGTAAGGGCTTCTGACTCCATCCAAAGTTTCCCAATGGAGAGACTCAAGCCCTATAGTTGTATGTCAAGGGAAAGTACAACTACCTTATGTAGATGCTCATAAATTATAAGGGAATTTCCATTTCCAAAGTTACAGCATGGTGTTTTAGAATGAACAAAGTGTGTGCCAAAATGATGTATCCCACAAAGTCCAGGGTGAGAGATCACTGCCATTGTAACAAACAGGCTTCTGGTTAAGCTTTAGCACCCCAGAGAGACCCAATCAGCTGTTATCACTTGGTGTCAGCATTATGGTCAAATAAACCCAAAGCTTACAAGTCTACATTACACCCTCTCTCTCATATCAACCCACTGTAAGCTTCAAGCAGTGCCAGGTTAAAGAGAAGAAAGGATTTCCTCTCTCTACAAGGGGTTAAGCCCACCATTTGTCCACTGTTGTCTTGAGATTCCATAGTAATAATGCCCCTGGAGAAAGTAACACTCAACAAGAGCCACTGAAATTTGAACTCTGTTTTGTTTCCCACAGGGCAGTTTCAGTTTACTGCTGATTATAATTATTGTAAAAAAAAAAAGTGAAATAATCAGCATTGCTTTAAAATAAATGTATAATGTTTTTGCTAAATTTTGATCCCCGTTTATGACAAATTAACTGGCTTGTTGTAAGTGGGTGCTAATTTACATGATGCAGAAAAATTGTGACATGAAAAATGTTTACCTTTGGAATTCTTTGCCAGCAGCTGTCTTTACAAGCTCTTTTCACCTGAGTGCAATTTTCACAATAATCTGTTAAATAGATGCAAATGAGAACAAACAAAACAAACAAAAAAACTTGTTAAAGAATAAATAAATCAAAGTCTTGTCAAAAAATTTTAAACAAAGGCAGAACAGAGATGTTCATGCTTTTTCTTTGTGCTTCTCATTACCAACATAATCTTTATTAGCTTTAATTTTAATATACTTTAAAAAATGTGTAATATCACAAAAGGGTATCTGTTGAGAGACAACATCCAAGGGTTAATTTCCCAGTTTCCATGACTATAGGGGGGCATCCATAGTACAATAGTTACAGTCAGCCCCAGTTATTGGGGTGTTATCCTGAGCTGTTGTTCTGTGCCTCCTGTTTTAACCCGCATAACTTGTAACAGTAGTTTGCTGTATATACATGTTTAAATACCACAGATAATTTTTGTTTACCTCAAATTACCACATTAAAGAGATAAAGATAAAAAGGCAACTAGCATAGATTGTGATGTGTATCTTAAAATGTTTGATAGGTTTAGTTTTACTGTAAACTTTTAGTGACATGAGAAAGACCAGAGCATGTAAAATGCAAAAGAATACTAGGCAATTTGAAGTATACATTATAGTCATTTTATAAAAGAAAAGAAAGCCAAAATAAGAAATTCACGTGGCTAAATTGCAAACTTTCCAAAGCGTCAGATGCAAAAAAACAAAAAAACAATTAGGACAAAACTCAAAATTAGACAAAAAAAAAAAAAAAACAACATAAAATAAAACACACACACAAACATTTGGTCACAACTACTGTGGATTTGATACCAGTAGTGAATTTATCAGAATCTTCTCTGTCATAGGATTCTCTCCAGTTTGCCCTCCTTGTGACAATGAAATGAAAACGGATGCTATCTTGGAGCACATGTGTG
Source organism: Myxocyprinus asiaticus (assembly GCF_019703515.2). NCBI lineage: Eukaryota > Metazoa > Chordata > Actinopteri > Cypriniformes > Catostomidae > Myxocyprinus > Myxocyprinus asiaticus. The sequence continues at coordinate 42,410,089 of NC_059347.1, read as the reverse complement.
CCAGTGAATTTGGTAAGAAAATCAACACATTTCACTCATGCTGCTATATACAAAAACACACAAATGCATGCTGCTTTGCATTCAAACACTAATTGTGCCCAGACTGCTGCCCTTCTTCCCCTCCCATCTTCTGTATTCTGGAACTGGAGTTGCCATGAATTTCCATGAGAGCTAAGAATGACATAGCGTTAGACATAGTGCAGAACCAAAACTACTCACATACTGTATTTCTTCAGCTTGGCACCCAATTGTAATTAATTAATTAATTAATTATTCTGAGCATAATTAATTTATTTAAAAAAATATTTTTATTTTTTTATTTTTTTTTTTACAGCTGTGAAGATCTACTGTTGTTTGATGTTTTTGGCAATCTACAGATTATAGTTCTTGTCTCATGTTTGAACAATGGGTGAGAAACTTATTTATACAGAAAAGGTAGTTTAGTTTAGTTTAAAAGATGAGGTCCACCAGTGTTAAGTCATCATGTTGAGTCATAACTTTCTGTAGTCATAAATGTCGAGGGCCAGAAAGAAATTTTATGTCATGACCATTAACACTGCTTCTGGGACAGTTTAAGCACTTTTAGTATGATTTGGATGACCATTTTGTTATTTTGGAACATACTTTCTTTGACTGTCCTGACTGCCAAATCCACACATTTAATAGAACAATGCAATGGTTTTAAAAATGAAACAGCAGCAGCAGAATGTTTTAACCCTTGTAAATCTTTATCATGGTTTGGATTGCCCTGTGAGAGGCCAAAACTGTTTAGCTAATCAATTGAGGTAATTCACAGTGGCCCTAAAAGTCTTTATTTGGCTGTTACTAACCAATCTAAATTGGGATGTTTGCTCTCCTGTCTGGATGTGACAACAGCCCAGAGGTTGACCTCTGGGCAGAGTTTGGTAGTGTGATTTTACTCTTTGGTCATTAGGGTGATTCAGAGTACCCATTATACCTAGGTTAATTTGTTTTAATTTCCAACTGGTTCCCTCTCAAAAGTAAGTTGATTTTGTTGATTTTTCTCCCTTTACTGGTGTGCTGCTTTCTCAAATATCGCTTGTAATTGTTTTGCAATGCAAACTTATTTCATCCTTTATTGTTGCCTCTCCTCTTCATTTAGAAATCAAATAGAGATTTATTTGTGCTGTATTTGACTGTTTTACAAAAACAGATCTCTCAGTTATGTTTTTTTTTTCTTTTTTTTTTGACATTCCAGCCAAATCATAGGACTTTTTGGTCCTATGGTGGTCTATTTTATCAGTTATCAAGAAAGATAGTTTAAATTTATTTTTTGTGTGACTGAAGAGTTCGATTTAAGGATGCTTAACAACAATTACTGTTAAATGAGCCTGTAACTGCAGCCATTAAGGCCAATCACAGCAGAAGTTAACCCAACAAAAGGAGAGCAGTGCAAAAGTGACTTCCTGCTTCCCTCTAAAGAAGAAACAAAGGCTGGTTTTAGTTAGCCTCTGACAAAACCATAAAGTTTCATTCAGTGTTTGAAATTAGTAAACTATCTTTGGAAAGTAGTCTTTCTCTGGACAGCTTTATATATACCAACCTCACTGACACTCTCTCTTTGACCTCAGTACTGCATTTCTAAATTTCATAGAATAAACGTTACAATAACATTTCTGCAAACTGACTTTAAAATTAACACTAAAGGTGCTACAACAACTGTGCATGACTACAATGGCTTATTATGACTTTATAAACACTTTTTTTCACACTATTACTCACACACTGCTTACTCCAATGCATCATATGAAAAACATTTTAACGCTTATATTACCCTTTCTGATATATAGAAACCCTTTCACTTGCTTTTGGCGAACCGTGCTGGACGTTTCACTGGGAAACTGCAGCGAAACGTTTAATGAAGCACACAATTTTGTTTTGCAGAAATCTTGCAATGGTAGCATAATGTTCATGAGATCAGGTTGAACAACACAGGGTTCACACTGGGAAGTATCGCTTTAAAGACAGAACAGTCTCTCCATCCAGCTTGTAATCTAAGCAGAGTTATATACACTGTTACCTTACTAGACATTTTGAACTGACCCGGATACTCGAGGAATGTAGAACATGGATATAGATGTTTAAAGAACCAGATTATAGACAGAGCTTTATTGGCTTCCCAGCTTTGCTTTTCTATCGCTCCTGTCCAACAAAACAGTACAGCATTAGCACACTTTAGTTGGCTGTCTATCCTGTGGTCAATGATGCATGCTCAGTAAACCTGTATGGTGTAGCACCATTTTGACTGGAGCTCACCCTGGGCCACAGGTGTGATGCTTGTGAATCGTTTTAGCCCATACTCTTCCTACTGAGTTTATGGCATCATTTCAGCTGGCTATGGACCTGTCTCATTTCTGAAATTACAGAGGCAGCTAGGTAAAAGATCAGGGGCAAAGGTTAAAAGTTTTTTATAAGTAATGTTTACTACAAAATGGCATGAATAGACATTACCGGTAGTTTGACTTTCACTGTTTTTTGTTTTTGTTTTTTGTTTTTAAATCAAAATGATTTATTTCATTTTGGAAAGAACATTGATTGTGACTGCCAGATTTCTGAGATATGCTCTTGGTTTATAACTTACTTATCAGATATTTACCAAAGCTGTCAAGCATGAAGTACTTATTTGGAACATCTGAGACTGAAACCTTTTCTGCTTGGTTTTCTGTTTAGAAGCCGATCTACCTTCTGTGCTTAGAAATGGTAGCATTTTGGTTGCTGAATATTTCCTTTTATTTTTCTGTTTTCAATTCTTAGCCACTTACGTATGACTTACTTTCTTCCATAGAACACGAAAGGTGATCCTGTGCAGAATGTTAGCCTCAGTCACCATTCATTTTCCATACAATGCATGTGAAAGTTGACTAAGGCTAACATTCTGTCTAACATCTCCTTTTGTGCCCCATGGAAGAAAGTCATATGGTTTGGAACAATATGAGGGTGTGTAAAAGCTGACTATTTTTTTTTTTTTTTTTTGTTAACTATCCCTTAAACACCACCTTGTTTACTCATAATGTCTTATCAGTTTAAGAGAGATTAGAAAGGCATCTCGCATAGCTTGATTTATGAAGCTTTATCGTAGACTGCCCTCTTCAAGTCTCTGGATTACAGAGAACAAGAGAGACTAAAACTTTTATAGCTTTCTCATTGTTATTGTTCAGAAAGTGTGGTGTTACACTTATTAGCTGTGAAACCACATCTGAATGTATTCATCTGTACCCGTGCCCCTGCGTTTGGGAGGATTACATTCAAAAACACAAGGTGCAAAGCAGTTCACTGTGGAGTTAAAGCTGGATTTGAACTAAGACAAAGTGGTTGTGGGAGGCAGGCAAGGCACTTTCTAGTCTGACTTGATAATTCTTTAACCTCAGACCATTTTTTTATTTCATCAAACACTAAGCCCTTTTATAGACTTTGGATCAAGCTTTAATCCTTACCATGTGCACCTATAATACCGGGAAGCCTCTACCGTATTTCTGCAACATTCATTAGTAGTGAGAAGATGTGAGAGAGGAGGTTATGGCCTTATAACTGAAATACTACCCAGAGGACCATTCCATCATGCAACTCTTTGAATTACTGTATGTCTTTTGAGTGTGAAGAGCTGCTCTCTCAACATATTCAGACTTAAAAGATGTCTCTGCGTGGAAGTTAATTTCAAACACAACTTACTTTGGCAAAGATCGAGCATTGCGTTTGCTTGCGCCAGGCTGCAGAGGATATATAAGTCAAGGTTCAACAGGATATGGGAAGGATTTATTTTCATTGTGGTCTCTCCACACTGACAGCCTATGGAGACTGATCAGGTTGTTAAAGCATAATTAGCAGTAAATCTCAATACAGTCTACTCCTTTTCCATGGGTCTTTGGAATTGGCTGCTAATTGGACCAAATTCTTCTGATGATGGCAGAGTGCCTGAAGTTCACTGGAGGGTCACTGATGTTGATAAAATGTTTTGCTTGTTGCATTTCCTCATCGTTAACCCAGAATAAGAAAAATTTACCTGAAATTCCACTTAAGACTTGACTGTGGCAGGACCACCATGGAGTTGACTCATGCAAAGGAAGGTTAAGGAAATGAAAAGATTAAGAGGTAAAAGAGAGTTTATTCATAGATCAGAGAGATTAAGTCAAATCTAAGAATGTGGAATATGATTAAACCAAGAGTTAAATGGTCAACAGAGTGGTCATATCAGAGTTTCCCCACGTAAAAGTCATCATGAGAGTATGAGTCTTATGGCTATTACTGTAAAAGGAAAAAAACTAAAACAAATGATCACTCTGTAAGACACATTATTTATTGCATTTCCTCATCATTAACCCAGAATAAGAAAAATTTACCTGAAATTCCACTTAAGACTTTACTGTGGCAGGACCACCATGGAGTTGACTCATGCAAAGGAAAGTTAAGGAAATGAAAAGATTAAGAGGTAAAAGAGAGTTTATTCATAGATCAGAGAGATTAAGTCAAATCTAAGAATGTGGAATATGATTTAACCAAGAGTTAAATGGTCAACAGAGTGGTCATATCAGAGTTTCCCCATGTAAAAGTAATCATAAGAGTATGAGTCTTATGGCTATTACTGTAAAAGGAAAAAAAACAAAAACAAATGATCACTCTGTAAGACACATTATTTCTTGCATTTCTTGCATAGGTTTCACTAACCACACCAAAGGCATTTACTCCTTTTACTTTTGATGTTTCATGAATGAACTGTTTTCTCCAATCATGCAGTTAGCCCATGGAGATCATTTCACCTGCAGCCAATATGTCCATCTAGAATTGCCATAAGCTTATAAGAGAGGTACTCTGAGGAGCAAAACCTAGGATAAAGTTACATCTGGAGGGGCAGAGGGCAGTGAAGCTGCAATTTGTGACATTCTTGCCCCCTGGGAAAAGAATACTGCCATGAGGACAGATTGGTTTGCATGGATATCGATGCTGTCTCTTGAACTTGACAGAGTTCTTGACAGAGAGACCAGTATCATTATGGGTTTGCCCTGAGACCATTGGCAGAGAAGACAGGCCAGATATTTATTACACCTTCTCCTCATTTTTTCTCCATTCCTTCATTTCTCTTTTGCCTCCCTGTACTACTTAGCAGACTAATCTCTCTTTTATGGTCTTGGATGTTTGGGACCTGCCAGTGATACCGCTTGCAACCCAAACCCTTCTTGGCCTCTCTCAGCCCGGCACATGGTCTGGGGAATTAGATGACTTTAGATTAGAAAGCTGTCTTAGCACTGCTAAGTCCAGTGCAATTTATATGAAGGTTTGCAATATCATAGACCACAACAGATGCAGTAGGTAGGAGCAGTGTTTAAAACAACACTGAGGGGGCTTTTCCAGGAAGTTCAAAATCTCCATGTAATTATGGCACTAAAAAGAAGGCCTTATGTGAATAAATCCAGAAAACAAATATTTACTGGCAATATGATGTAATCTTCTGTCTCGCTTCCATCCCATCGGACAATATTACACTCAGAAAGCTGATAGCAGTTCTCTCTTTTTTCTTTATCCTCAGCCATAAAGACCAAGATCAAGGAGGTCAAACGGGAGAACATGGATCGCAAGGTGATCCTGCAGAAGAGGAAAAAGCCTGTAAAGCTGGGCACTTTGAAGAAGAAAGACCTTAAGGATCTCACTCTGTATCTGAAGAATGGAGCCGACTGCCCATGTGCACAGCTAGAAAATCTGGGAAACACATACCTTATCATGGGCCGCAAGGTGGACAAACAGTACCTTCTCACTGGCATTCACAAGTGGGACAAATCCAGCAAGGAGTTCAAAAAGACCATGAAAAATCTCAAAAGCCACAAGTGCCCTGCCTACGAGAATGTCTTTAAATAAACATTCTCAGAGTTGCCACTTATTCTATGAACTTGCACATCCAGGCAACCCAAAATACTGCTCTATTTTTCATTGTTTATACAGTATACTATATATATATATATATATATATATATATATATATATATATATATATATATATATATACATTTCTTGTTATTCAAAGTGTCTTGGATCTGTGCTGTTTAAGACTGTTACTGAAGAGAGAACGAATGATACAGTACAGTAGACAAGCGTTCCACCAAATCCAACTGATCACTTTTGTATATATCCAAATATGTAACTGTTCATAATATGTTGTGAAATGATCAGAATTCACCTGAAATGTATTGTTGATCTGTCTTTTTTATTATGCCACAAACACATTATAACATGACAGATTTCCATTCAGTATTGCCCAAGATGTCCACAACTTATTGGTAAAATATTTGTACACACTGTGAAAAGTGCATACCATGTAAAACAAATTGAGCCATTTCTTATATTGAATGTCATTGGTTACCCGAATTACACCAAATTTAATACACAATGGTATTCTATTTTTCCTCGAAACAATGCTGTGACTTATACTGTGACCATGAACTAATCAAACAGTCATCAGATTTGTTAGTTTATATGCAATTCTTGGAAAGAAGTCTGTTTTAGAAAGTACTGACTACATATGTTTGCATAACATTTATTACACTGTTAAAGCCATGTTTATGACCAATTTAATTGTCCAGTCCCAAATGATTGGGTTACTTATGGATTTTGCTTGATGGTAAAATAATGTATACATAGGCCTATACTTTATCTACTGTTAACACACTATATCTGATTAAGTAAAGTGATCATGAAAGAACACAGTTCCCAATAGCATATACTGTAGCATACCATCAACAAAAATAATAACAATGCTTTTTATTTGGTTTATTTGACTGGTCAGTAAATGTTCCATATAATCCCACAACTCATTACTGTTACTGTTATAGTGCTGTTAATTTAGCTGGTGAAAGGTTAAAGAAAGTTTTAGTTCTTAATTTTTGCAAATCTATAGACATTTATCCCACAGCCATGTCTGAAACTTATGTCAGAAATCAGTTATAAAATGCATAATGTGCACTGCGTAAGATGTCTTTTCATTTGCATTAAAATTGTCTTGTTTTTTGTAGCACTATTAGTTTCACTGTATCTCAATACCATTTTTTAATGTTAGCAATCATTTTGTACATAAAATTCTAACACAAATATAAAATAAAGACCATAAAAATGTGTATGCCTTCTGTACACCATGTTATTTTTTTAACTGTCTTAACAGAGAAATTTTTTTTTTATTATTTCATTCAATTTTATTAAACTAGTTATTACAAGATGTTGTCAGATAAAGTTTCTTAAAAATGTTTTGTTGTGGTCATTTACATTAATCATCCTCGAGAAAAAAATAAATACTGGTCAATATGTACAACGTATCATGACCAGCATTGTTATCCCATTTCAAAACACTATTATTAATATTGTTACGCACTTCGCACATTTCAGTGTTCGTTATTGTTGAAAGACGTTAACGAAATTAATAAAAAAGAAAAGAAAAAAAAGGTGCAACTCCCCTACCTGAAATCCCACCCAAAAACCCTACCAGACATTTAACAATTTTAAGGGTGATTGCAAAACTTGTCTCATAAACGGATAGTCAATTACAAAGTTTACATTCCAAGAAGGGTTGACACCCTAAGCCATACCATTACCATTTTGCCCTTGGGCACATAAGTACAGCAAAAAAAGTACAGCATGGATAAATGCATGATGGCCATGATAAATAAATTTTCACTATACTTTTTTTAATGAATAGCAGTATTCATTCTTTTTGTCTCAACATTACTCCTGTCTGGATTCTTGCAACCATCTTATATCAACACTGTGTACAACTTCTCCAACAAGCTGCAATTTTACTGCCATGTTGCAGATGATTTATGGGCCATGGTCTGAGTAGCCTGTGTAAAAATCAACAGCTCCGAAAACAATTGCACGGATGAGTACAACAGAATGTCAGAGTTAATCAAACTGCATGCATCCTTTAGCCACGACTGTCAAATATACCTAATTGTTGTTTCCATGCCCAGTTTTACCTTTGTGGTATTTTGAGGTGAAGCTCGACTATAGACATGCTTTTCTTATTTATTTCAGAATGGTTATGATAAGAAACACTAACTCTGATAAATCTCTAATTTTTCAGCTGTCAACTTGCTGTCACAGTGTTGGTCTTGGTTAAAGGCCATATCCATTCCATCTTTATTCAACCAAAAAATAATGCACTGTCAGTACCGTTTTTAATCACGATGAATGCTTTGATAAGTTGTATTGTTGATGATGTTTCTTCACCTCTGGCCATTTGTATGTTTTCCTGATCACATGACAAAGGAGACCCGTCCTTGCTTGTGGTCTATTGCTCTTGCCTTCCTTAAAGACAACATTTTATCACAGTGACTCAAGTTTTCCAGTAACAATAAACCACATCAACTGACCAACAAAAGAGTTTCAGTCAATCAAACTGGACCTCGTTGAGGCAAATTTATAACCTCGCATTGATATGATGTTCAAATTCAGAGCTATTTTAAAAATGCCTATAAACTGTAAGCTCTTGTTAACATTGTAAGGAATAAAAAGTAAGTTGCTTTGTTGTACATCTCAATAGAAACAAGCATGAAAGAATAACAAATGCAGGAATAAAACCAAGACCAACCTTTGGACATATGGTTTTAGTAAATGACCTAGTATTACAAAATGTATTTCAGATGTGGTTTCATCCCATCACAGTTACTTCAGCTGTCTTCAGAAACTTGGAAAAAGAGTCAGGATGCAGTTTTGCCTTGATTAAAACTCTCCCTCTGTATTCAAGGGTCAGGCAACACCTTCTGTTTTTATTTTGTGTTTGTTAACGTGCCATATTTGCATACTTCCAGTGGGGTTTATTAGAGTTTACAATCATAACATATCAGTGAAACAAGTTTGAAAAATAATAATTGCTAAAATATGGATGACAATCATGATTATGATCAAGGGATGCACAATCTACATAAAAGGTTGTTAAACATGTATAAGATTTAAACTAAAAGATTACTCCTGCCCGTAGAATATTAAATGTGTCAATGAATAACTAACCTTAAAACCAGCCCAAAAGAGTGTTTTAAGATACCTACATCATCTTTTTTTTGGCCTACATGCCATCACGGGCTGACAAGAAAGATCTCTCTGCTACATGAAACGATTCGCTTTTAAAAAGACACAATCACACATATTGCCAACCCCAACACACACTTCAGTTGTAACAGGGAATGCTTTTTGTTTATAAAGCTTTTATATAGAAGCATCTGCATAAGAGTACATGTGCGTACTGAATTTAGCCATATTATAATTCATTCCCAACATGCATTAGATGCATATATACAGTAGATGTTCTTCATTTGTGTCCATTATGTACATGAAATCCATGTCTGTGGTTTGATACACCTTAAAGTTGAAACCTAAGCCTTCATCAGGACAAATTACACCCAAAATAGATTGTTCGTTTCTCTTTGATTTTAGGTTATCTGTCATTTGGATTTCATACAACAAAACCTACATCCATTTACAACACCATAATGATGTCCTTTACTTCAAAGGGATAGAGGTGCTTTCATGCGATATTTTGAGGACAGCCTGTGCTCTGCAGCTGATCGTTTAGATTCCTTGCACATATTATGTTATGGTCACCCTTTGTACAATGCTTGCATCAAAGTAAGCTGAGCTGCTTGCATCTCCCAGTGATCTCCATCCTCATTTTGTCTCTGACTCCTCTCTTATTTTCAAAGGAATTTGCTTCATATTGTCCTGGAATATATAACAGACAACATCTTGACTAAATTAATGTTGAGAAACCTCTGCAGTTTAAAAAAAAAAAAAAGTTTTTTAAAGACAATTTAAACTTGTATGTGCTACTTATCTCCATGCACTGCTCAGTTAAGTTAAACCTAATAGTAGTGTTCTAGAGCTATGTGGGAGGTCTGATCTTTCTAGCAAATGTGATATTTGATAAGTGGACACTGGATTGACCTGGTTAAATTCCAGTAGATATGAAGATTTTGGTCATGACTGAGTGAAAGCACTGGCTGACCTTTTGTATGATCATGGTTTCCAGGTATTTTCTACAAATTTAGTTGAGATTTTGTTCCCCCATGTATCATGCCATTCAAATTATGTTGAGAATATTTTGAATCTGGGACAACTTAATCCTAGTTAAATATTTGTAGCAAAGCTGTTCATCACAAGTGTCAGTTTGCAAAAAATACTTCACACACAATCACTTGTTTTCAAGGTAAATGAAAGCTACCTAAATTCATTGTTGCTTGACAGAAATTTAGAAAAAGTCCATGATAGGGTGAGAACATATTTCATGTCAGCAACTTTAAATTGAGATGAGGATTAGTGGTCAGAGTGCACTTTACAACCAAAATAAACACCACATATCAGAATCAAAATAAGCTTTATTTATATCAGTCCTGTGAACTAAAAAAAAAAAAATAATAATAATTTTACTTATTTTACTTATAAAAATAATAGTTTTTTTTAATAATTTTACAGCACACTTTTTGGTTTGTAGAAAAGTAACAACCTTTGATATCACTAAAAATTATTGTCATTCCCCACTTCTTAATCTTTGCCAGTGTAGGCCAAATAATGGTAACATTAGAAAAAATAAATATATTTAAAAAATAAATATAAAAAGTTAAATAAATAGGTAAGCCACCACACTCTCATGTTACAACTTTCAAATCCCTTCAGATCAAATGCAAGATGCATTTGATGCTCAACAGTTTATGTATATATATATTGTTTTAATAGTTTATTATGTTCCACTATATTTGTTACATCTCTCATCTTGCATTTGATCTGAAGGGATTTGATTTGAAAGGACAAAAGCAACAAGAGACTAGAGGCTTTCATATGAGATCTGTAACAAATATAGTGGAACATACCAGTAGCGGATTTAGGCATGGGTGACATGTGCAGTTTCCCAGGGCGGCATCTTGCGGGGGGCAGCACAAGGCACCCACACAGACCCAGTCGCCCATGCCTAAATCCGCTACTGGTATGTTCCACTATATACTGTATATATACACATATATTGTTTTAGTAGTTTATTATGTTCCACTATATTTGTTACAGCTCTCATATGAAAGCCTCTAGTCTCTTGTTGCTGGAAAAAAGGGTGCAATTTGGCAAGCCTACAGGTATTTAACATGTTTCTGTGTATTGACGTAGAGTGTGCAAAGAAAAAAATAAATAAAAAAATTAATCTTCAGTGCAGTGGTTTTAGCTGAGGGGTCAGTGTTCTATGTTGCTATTGTTGGATTCCTTTGGGAATAGCAAGACCCTATGGGGAACATGAATGTAAAAGTAATTTACTGCCTGCAATGCTTGCCTTTAAGCCTCTCTAAACCCAGACAGGGAAAGAAGGTTAAGGGTTGAATTCTCTTGAATTGAACACTTGAAAAAGTGTTAAGCGACCAGGGAAATTAAAGTGGTAGCATTACTGCAGACATAAATGTACAGGCTAGCCAACATTTTTTATTGAAACATGTTGCATTATGTTTAAGAGGCTTACAATCTGAGGGAAGCATCCAGTAATTGAATATTACATATATAAATATCATATAATTTATGGCTCACAGAACAAAACATAATCATACATAACCAGCTTTTTTGAGATGAGTTTTGTCCATCACAAGTGTGCAAGCTGTCCCGAACCCTTCACACACCAAGGAGAGGGGGTGCTGGCTCGAGAGAGAGAGAGAGAGAGAGAGAGAGAGAGAGAGAGAGAGAGAGAAAGGAGCAGAAAAGGAGAAGGGGTGGGGGGTGTGGGATGACAGGGTTTGCCAGCTAAGCAGCTCAGGCAGCTATTGTTGGTGCACCTGGCCTCAAGACTCATTTCTAATTTATAAAGTGCCTCCCAGATCTGCCAAGGGGAGCTTACTCTTGAGGCACCTCAGACCACTATTGTTTATTATTCTCCACCAGCTCCCACTTTGAAATGTCTGCTGTATGTTCAGCAGAAACACACTTGTGGCTTAATGTTTCATTTTAGTGCAGAGTTTAGGAGGTGAGTCATGGTTAGAGTGTGTTTTATACTACGCATATACAGTACGCACATTTATTCATATTGTAAACATACTTAAACACATTCTGACTCAAACACACACACACAGAGCCATACATGTACATTTTCTACAAACTGCCCATTCCATCATTCAACCATCATTAGTGTATGTGTGTTTGTGTGTGTGTGTGTGTGTGTGTGTGTGTGTAGTACCAGTAAAGGAATTACTAAGTATCACTATAGTAATGTTCAGATTACTTATTTTAATTTGTGCAAAAATAGACTGACAGATTCTGACCTGTGAAAGACCCCTGATATTTTTGTGGTAGAGAGGAGTATCTTCAGAACTTTAAATAAATTATGTACAGATAAAATTGTACTATTATTTATGGGAAATATCTGTTTTACCAGTACGAATAAAGAGTAAAAAGTCTATTTACCACTAAATATCGGTGCATTATATCCATTAAGTTTCACACACTCTCTCAGATGTTCATATCTTAGTGGAAAGCTGTGCTTTACGAATTTGCTTCTTTTTCTTTCTTTCTTTTTTCTTTTTACCTGTGTATGTGCAAAGTTCCAGGAGCATAAAAAAATAATGTAATAAAACAGGCTTTCTGAAATGCATCTTGCGTGAAGCATCCCAAAAAATTACCTTCTCATTAAAGAATGGACTGAGATTACGTTCAAGCTAATGAACTCCAAGTAAAGTCATACCTGTGTTGTTCTCCTGGACAATGATTCTTTGTCCTCAACTTGGAGATGGAAAACTATCATCTTTCCAAGTGCCTATGGCTGTTCAGACAGGGAGAGAAAGAATGAGGAAAGATACCCATACCCAAGACCTTTTTTTTTCTTTTTTTCCCCTAAATTTTACAGAACATTAGGTTACTTTGGAGAATTAAAGTTTCCTTGTAGTGTGCCAGAGACTCTACAGTAGTGTCTGGCTCAGGACTCCCTCTGTTGGAGAAAATTGGATACTGACATGGACGTGCTTGAAGCTGGGTCTAAAGCAGTTGCAATTCATAAATTAACTGTCATATTGGTGAGGGTTAATAGGTTTACTTTATATGAATGTGTGTGAAAGAGATATACATGTAGTTAATAAGGAATACAAATGCAATGCTAAAGACTGTTGTGTTACAACAGATTTTATGGTGAAACCCTCTTAACAACTGAGGTGTTCAAAAATTTAAAAATAGGTTCAAATCCGGACCACACATATGTTATATGGTAAGCTAACATAACCATAACTCATGGCAACAAGAGAGCTGAAAAGAGAAAATGGCAGAGATACAAACGGCAGAAACATCAATGAAAATATTCTTTGTAAACATGACTAACTTTGCACATAGATAAAGCTCTTAAAGGGATAGTTTTCTCTCATCATTTACACACTGTCATGCATTCCCAGATGTGTAAGACTTTCTTTCTTCTGCAGAACATAAATTATGATTTTTAAAAGAATATTTCAGCTCTGTAGGTTCATACTATGCAAGTGAATGGATGCAAAAATGTCAATGCTCCAAGAAGCACATAAAGAAGCATAAAAGTAATCCATACGACTCCAGTGTTTTAATCCATATTTTCAGAAGTGATACGATAGGTGTGCCCTTTTTTTTTTTTTTTTTTGAAACTCTTTTCCCTGACCAGTATGGGGTGACGTGCATGAAGAATGTGAATCACCAAGAACACAAGAAGAATGTGAAAGTGATCTGTTTCTCACCCACACCTATTATACCACTTCTGAAGATACTGATTTAACCACTGGAGTCTTATGGATTACTTTTATGCTGACTTCTGTGATTTTTGGAGCTTCAAAATTTTGGCACCCATTCACTTGCATTGAATGGACCAAAAGAGCTGAGAAATTCTTCAGCAGAAGAAAAAAAGTCATACACATCTGGAATGGTGTAAGGGTGAGTAAATTATGAGGGAATTTTCATTTTTGGGTAAACTATTCCTTTAAGAGCCAAGATCCACAGGCGCTACTGATACAGTTCTACTCAGCGGTCATTGAGTCTGTCCTCTGCACTTCAATAACTGTAGTAAAAATAGTCTGGTTTGGTTCAGCTACGAAATCAGAAGACTACAAAGGACAGTTTGGACTGCTGAGAGGATTATTGGTTGCCCCCTGCCCCCCCTTCAAGAACCATACACTTCCAGAGTGAGGAAAAAGGCTGGAAAAATCACTCTTGACCCCACTCACCCTGCCCACTACCTTTTTGAACTGTTGCCTTCTGGCCAACGCTTCAGAGCTCTGAGCACCAGAACCGTCAGGCACAGGAACAGCTTTTTCCCCCAGGCTATCCATCTAATGAACAGTTAAAACTGCCCCTTTGGGCAATAATTAATGTAAAATACACAGCTTAGTCTTTTTATATTATTCAACACATCCTAGCTCTTCAGCCATTACATTCCCTTGCACTGTACATAACCGATTTGTATTTAGATTTGCACTACGTATGTGTATGTGTGTATGTATGTATGTATGTGTGTGTGTGTATGTATGTATGAATATATATATATATATATATATATATATATATATATATATATATATATATATATATATATTTATTTATTCATATATGTGTGTATGTGTGTGTATGTATGTGTGTGTGTGTGTGTATGTATGAATATATATATATATTTATGTATATATGTGTGTGTGTGTGTGTGTGAATATGTATGTGTGTGTGTGTATATATATATATATATATATATATATATATATATATATATATATATATATATATATATATGTATATATATATGTATGTATATGTGTATATATATTGTGTAATCTATATATACTTTTTTGTTTTCAATATTTATCTATTTTTTATTCAATTTTAATTATTTTTTAAAAGTCTTGTTGCTGTTTTTGTATTTTTGTGTACTGGAAGCTCCTGTCACCAAGACAAATTCCTTGTATGTGTAAGCATACTTGGCAATGAAGCTCATTCTGATTCTGATTCTGATTCTGATCCACCGTTATCAGGAAACATGGCCCAGTTCAGCTCAGTGAACTTTTAGCTGTGTTGTATGACTGTCGTTTTTCCTGTCGGCTGTTCAGAAGAGTCCAATTCATGAATGAATCACTTTTTTGTGTCAAATTTAAAAATGAAAATTCTCTCATCATTTACTCACACTTATGTCATCCCAGATGTGTATGACTTTCTTTGTTTTGCTGAACACAAAAGAAGATCTTGAGAAAACTATTTGGTCCATACAATGCAAGTGAATAGTTACCAAAAATTTGAGCTCCAAAATGCACATAAAATCAGTGTAAAAGTAATCCATATGACTGTTTTAATCCATATCTTCATAAGCGATATAAGTGTGGGTGAAACAGATCAATATTTTAGTCCTTTTTTACTATCAATCTCCACATTTACTAACACTCTGTACTGCAGTTAAATGCATTTCCACCAAAAAAGAACCAAAACAGAATGTGAAAAAGTAAACATTACATGTACCATGGTAGTACTATTTTCTGAAGTACTTTGAAGTATCATTAAAATATGCAGTAGTATATGAATATGGTAACAGTACAGTACCAAGGTATCAAAGCACCATAACATGTGACAGTCACTGTACCATGGTAACATTACAGTAGGTTAATTTTTGTTGTACTCATTTTGGAGATTTTTTTTGTTTTGTTTTCTAATAAACATTTTGAGTAGCTCGCCCAAAACTGGATAATCCTAGGCCCTATACAGCACAGTGAAATAAGACAACGTGTAATATCTACCATGTTATTGATCTTAAATGCAGAAGTTTGGTGTTCTTCAGATGCTCCATTCACAAGGCCATTAACATCAATATTTTTCATTGGCATACACATACATGTACTATTTTTGTATGGTTTATTGTTGTAAATTGTATACTGGACAGAAAATACAGCTTTGCAGAAAACAGGATTAAATCAAACTTTAATTGTGAGCCTTTTCATTCATTTTAACTTGGGAAAAGAAAAATAGCTTGTCTGACTAGACAGGCAAAATTGCCAAGGAGATGAGACGTTGTCTATCTCTGTCTGGGAGGAAGTGGAGGGCTTCTCCAAGAAGAGGGATTCCAACAGCACAGTCACTGGCTCTTCTCCATCCCTCTGGGCAAGGCTGGCTTCCATCATGCACTTCTGTGCCAGCCCATCATTGGCTCTGGCTGCCTTCTCTAAGTGAAGGCACCACACATTCCCAAAATACCTCACTCTGTTTTCCACCTCATATTTTCCCTAGATCTTATATTTAAATGAAATCAGAGATGGAAATGTGGTTTAAGGAAAGGGAGAGCTTTGGTTTGGAATTAAAGAGTATGAAATGAAGTGTAAAGAGGGAACCCCTTAACCCTCTGCTGTCATAATCCACACTAAGTACTTTATTCATTACAGTTTTCCATCTCTTTGTGGAAGCAAACATTGTGTCACCTCCAAAATATCCTAATCTGTGTCTGATGGCTTGCTGTTTATAATGAGATGCTGACATTTATTTGTAAGCAGTACTGTAGGTAGCAAAGCTATTTATCAACTGCAAATAAGTGACTGTATTTACTTAGTATGTTCTTACTGTTTTAAACATGGATGTATCAATATATTCAAGAGTCAATTTTTACAACATTTGTCAAATAAATGTTTTTTTTTTTTTTTTTGCTTAGATGAATGTGTACATGACACTGAGCCCACCTTCAAGCAAAATGGTGATTTCTGTAGACCACCACATGAGGGAGACACACTCGTTTGAAAGAACCCACTCTTAGAGCAAACACCCGGAATCTTTTAAATATTAATCATTAAATGGGAAAATACATCATGAACTGACAGATTCCAAGGCACATTATGTAATAGAGGCAGTAAATTGATTATTTGTAAATTGTACATGATCAGTTTACACAGATTCTATCTCCAAAGTAAACTGCACACCCCCATGTGTCTATTTGATGGATGCTCTCAGGCACATTGATCTGTGGG
Source organism: Myxocyprinus asiaticus (assembly GCF_019703515.2). Taxonomy (NCBI): domain Eukaryota; kingdom Metazoa; phylum Chordata; class Actinopteri; order Cypriniformes; family Catostomidae; genus Myxocyprinus; species Myxocyprinus asiaticus. The sequence goes on along the minus strand of NC_059347.1, from coordinate 42,393,137 downwards.
TGTTTGTGGGCAGATATTATGAATAGCCCTGGTCCACTGTGCCCACAGTGTTCTCAAATCTTCCATGTTCTTTTTAAGTTGTTAGAGACAATGATACCGTATACTACTATAAGAAAAGATGTACAGTTCATGTGCACCTATACCTCTGTTCATACTAACTCACTGTATTTAAAAAGATAGTTCACTCAAAAAATATAATTCTCTCACATTTACTCATCCTCATGCCATTCCAGATGTGTATGGCTTTCTGTTTCAGTTGAACAAAAATAAAAATTTTTAAAAGAATATTTCTACAATGTAGGTCCTCACAATGCAAGTGTGTGGGTACCAAAATGTGAATTTGTAGCTCAAAAATGCACATTAAGGCAGCATAAAGGTAATCCATACAATTTCAGTGTTAAATCTATATCTTCTGAAGCGATATGATAAGTGTGGATGAGAAAGAGATAAATATTTAAGTCATTTTTTACTATAAATTCTGCCCAGTAGGTGGCGATATGTACGAAGAATGTGAATCGCCAAAAAACCAAAAAAAAAAAAAAAAAAGAGAATGTGAAATGAAAGTGAAAAAGGTGATTGGTAGTAATAAAGGACTTATATTGATCTGTTTCTCACCCACACTTATCATATCATTTCTGAAGGCATGGACTTAACCACTGGAGTATGAATTACTTCAATGCTGCCTTAATGTGCTTTTGGAGCTTAAATATGTTGGTTACTATTCACTTGCATTGGCTCAGATATTCTTCTAAAAATATACATTTGTGTTCAGCAGAAGAAATAAAGTCATACACATCTGGTATGGCATGAGGGTGAGTAAATGATGAGAGACTTTTGATTTTGGGTGAACTATCCCTTTAACAAGGGGAACATTTTGTGCAAACACATTATTTCTGCTCTCTTAAAAAAAAAAAAAAAAAAACAGGTTCCCTGTGGTCCAGCCTTTGTTGTATAGCAATGATAAAAGCAGACCTGGGCTGCGTTTTCCATAAGTATCACAAGCTAAAGTTGATCGTAGGGACCATTGTCGCCAGTGGTTTCAATGATCTACAGTATTTAGGCTTACGGTGCTTTTGAGAAACGCAGCCCATGTGACACTGTCAGGTAGAAAATGTGAGGAACCGGTAGATTGTGCCACAGATGACAGAGACATGTGGCATTTCTGCTCCCAATTCAAACACAGGTATTATCCAGCCTTTTTTCGTGTAGCGATTGTAAAAGAAGACCTAGGTGACATTGTCAGACAGAAAATGTGAGGAACTAGAAGAAAAACCCTCAAAACTTCTTGATTTTGTTGTTTTAAAAGGCAGCATAGACTCCCCCTCAATAAATATTGTCTCAAATTAGTGCTTCAACTAAACCAGAGTGAGAGAACAAAACAAGATGTCTAAAAGTGTTTACTCTGAAGTCAGCACATAGATAAACAATGGAATACTGTTCTATTTTACTAAACATATCTACAAAGGAATGTGTATTAAATAAGCCTAGAACACAGCACTATGGGCTGTTCTTGCCCTTTACAACCCTCAGCGTCACCACTGGTGGCACACGCAAGCTTGCAGCTGTGTGACCTCAATTTCATATAGGCCTGATTCTACTGCATTACTGGTGCACACTTGGAATGGTGTTAGAGAAAGAAAAAGCACATCTCCTCACATCATTACCTTGGGCATATTGATTCACCCTTACCACTTATCAAACTTTAAAAATGCCAGTGCATAAGTGACTGACAGCCCACCAGAATAAACCTTGCACTGATAAGACTTCCTACCTTTAAATTGAAAATTAATTCTGAGAAGTTTGTACGTGTTCAGGGTTTGATTCTGAGGTTGCCTTTATGTGCTAATCTATGACTTGCTTCCCTTATCCAGGTCAAAACTATTCAAGAGGAAACTGCTAAACTTGTTTCAGATGAACACAAAACCACTTCAAGCATTGCAGAGTATGACGTCTAGACCAGTGGTTCTCAACTGGTTTTGCTTCATGACCCAGATATTACACTGGACATCAAGTGGCGACACAACACGGCACAAAGCCTAACCCATTTTTAATGTAGTCTGGTTTGTATTTTCTTTAATTCTGCACAGTTTTGTTCTTGTTTTGAAGATGAGGTTATGTCACGCAATCTGTCCATGTTGGCATCTTCCTACTTTGACTGGCATTGACCAAGTGACAGATTAATTTGTGCCAAAATACAAAAGTTTGATTGATGTCAATGACAGAAAGGTATGGGAAGTGTTCTCTCCTTCCGTTCATATGCACAATCATATGGTCAGTTACATTTTATAATTTACATTTAGCATTATTTTTTCCCTGCTGTCAATGATCCAATCAGAACCGACCTGCAAGTTGCAACCCATTTTTGTGTTGCGACCCACCAGTTGAGAAGAACCACTGGTCTAGATACTTCCAGGTAAACATGACATAAATTATAATGTATTAGCTTGAGGTCATACTGTACAACTCACCAGTTTCTCTGCTATAATGAATTGCTATAAAAACACTACACTTTTTGACATTCACCAAAAAGTGTGTTGGAGAAAAAACATAGCAGCCAATAAACTCCTTAGTAGTGGGATTGTCCATCCAGTAAAAAATAAAATAATAAAATCAGATCCAATGTCTACTTGATAAGGTCTGTTTTCCCTTCAGAAACACCTTTTGTATCAAATTCTGTGCAAAATGACATCATTTGTTGAATATGTCTCAATTGTTATGCATTTATGTGCATTGTGCACTGGAACAGTCTACTGAATCCATCTTGACAAGCTTAGTTGCAAAGCATGAAGGATAAATATGGGATAAAATCCATTTCTGTTACAACTGCAGCAGTCTCACATTGCACGTCCATCTTTAACTATAGAAAATTTCCTTAGAGAACGGATGGCCAATCATCCCCCATTTCTTCTCTCTCTCTCTCTTTTTTTTTTTTTTCTCTGTGTTGGGGGACTGGAGTTGCCTAAGGAAGAAGCTATGACATCACTGTAGGTGACCTTGGTCCCCTGCCAGCCACAGCCGTATGGAAACTGGTATGTGTGCACCTGTCAGAGTGTGTGCTTATGTGTGAGTGCATGCATGTGAAAATATGTGTGTGTGCATGTGTGAAAATGTGTGTGTGCTCAGGCAGATAGCTGTGAGGTGGCTGTGAATCAGAACATAAGCTTAACTTTTGAGATGTATATGCCTAAAGCCTGAATGGAGGTCTAAACCTGGTCTGCACGTGTTTTCTTCTCTTTTCTCGTCTTCTCTAGACAACAACATTGTCTAGGGATCATATAAAACATGTATCATAAGAAAAACACAACAAAACTGATATACAGTAAATGTAGAGCTGAGCACACAATTGCATTTAAAGTGTACCGAGCTGTGTGAAACTCCAATCTCACTGGATTACATATGATTTCCATGTTAAATATCATTACAAAAGAATGTCAATACTGTCTATTAATCCTCATAGTCTTCCTCTTTAAAAGATGCAAAAATACAAGTTTTTAACTGCTCAACACTTATCAAATCATACTGCATCTCCTGACATGTCACATTTGGATCTGGCAGCAGGGGATGCACAAAGGAACTGTTCTACACTATGTACAAACCTTTATAATTTCCTCTATGTTCAGCACCAGTAAAAGGCTAAATATGCTGGAAGAAATAAAAAAACAAGCAAACAAAACTGTGTTATCTGCCTTTAATTGACAACCTATTGCAGTTATATTTTAATGACTTACAAAGGATATCTATTTTAGTTCAAGTTATGAGCCACATTATGCCACATTCTCCATTTTCAGGTGGCACTACCACTCTGTTTTAAAATAATTTTTAATTTCCTTAACCATTTTAGCCTTCTCACACCACACTGCAGTTCCAGTCTACCATGACTGCTTTGATTGTTTTTGTGATTTATTATATGAGATGGCGAGGCCATTGAACAGTGAAAGTCACACAGTAACCAGTAGCTTCTACTTTTGAATTCTATGTACCTGTTTACCCAGAATTCTTGTATAGAATTTAAATGAGCTGATGGGAATTTGAATGCAGCCAGCTATACCCCTAAGAATGGAACGAGAATGGAAGAATAGAATATACAATCCACAGGAGATTTTCCTTCCAGGCATTCCCCAGAATAGTTTGCTGTGGGAATGATAAATAGACTGAGAACTCATAATTTTTACTGCAGTATGAGCAGTTTTTTCAAACAAAAACTTGTGTTATTATTATATTTAAAATTATGGGTGGTTGCTTCTGGTGTATGTTGAACTGAAAATGAACAAATGAAAATACTAGCTTTTAAAGTAGATGCATAAGAAAACTCTTATTTTATTAAAGCTTTATCTCCAGCTCAAACTCTTCTAGTAGACAAATAAATAAATAAATAAATAAATAAATAAATAAAATAAAAACTTTACACTGTTTCACTCAAATAAATGAATAGTTTCAGCTAGCCATGTACCAAACTGTTGATAATTTGCAAGTTAAAGACCTAGTTAATACCAAAATGAAAATTCTGTCATCATCTACTCACCCAAATGTGTTTCGACTTTGCAAACTTTCTGTCCACCAAAAATAACTGATTATTTCACTGAGCATAAAGCGGAATACAGTTTTGCTCAAGGATAATTCAAGTGCCTCAAACAAAAAACCTTTCAAAGATTCAGTGTCATGAACTCTGTAAATATCGGCAAATCTAGCAACTAGTTATTTATTAGTGCTCATTGTAGCAAACAGGTAGTTGAAAGCGTGTTGAAATAAGCCAATCAGATTTGAGCTTGGAATTTTGCAAAAAGCTTTTTTCCTGTGCAATATGCAGGCAACAAAAGCAACGATCAGGAAGCCTCTCTCAAGCATCAGTCACAAAATAGCAAAAAACAACCAACCGAGGACTTCCCTTCATTATTGACAAAAATACATTCCCTGAGGGAAAGGAAGATAAATGTCCATTGGTGCAAACGGCAATGTGCTCTTAATCTGTCAATGAATGTATCCTCAGGACACCTGTGTCCTTCACATTCTTACTGTCTCTGATAGTGCTCTGGTCCTCCTCTCCATTTATTCTGTCACAAAGTGGTACACCTCAGAAATTTGAAACACACTCAATAAATAAATTAATTAATTAAATTAAATAAAAACTCTTTGGCTGAACTTGATTCTGTCAAGGACAGTGGTTCCACGTGTTTGAAATTAGTTTTCTTAAAGCTACACTATGTAACTTAAAAAAAATAAAAAAATAAAAAATGTTATTAATGAGAGAGTGCAACAAAAATCCATCTTCCAAACCATGTCTTTACTTTACCCAAATATACTTTGATAAACCTATGATAATGATTTATATTTTAGAGCTGTCGGGATGGATTTCGTGGAAAATTGCATACATATGTTATTCGCCCGTGCGTGTCACATCATATCTGTGCACAGAGAAAATAAGATCTGGCTACTGTAGTGGGATTAGCTGAAGCTGAAAGTTTGTTGTCACAACTAATGAGAAAAATTGACCATAGATCATTCAAAACAGCAAACCTCCGGCAAATCACCAGTTGTAAAAACAAAGAAACCCTGAACAGAGCAGAGTCTACAAGCAAAAAGGGAAAGCGACAGAGTCTGTAATAAAACCCGAATCAACATCGGCTTGGCTTTCAGAGGTGGCGACAACTTAGAGATCTGAAAGGAATTAAAAGCGACCCAGAGATGGCTTTTTTTTTACTCAACAGGTAAGATATTTTATTGATATGGTTTATGTATAGTTGTGTAGTCACACACACACACGTCTGTAATTATACTGTAATCAGTGCAGAACTTTTCAATTGCTAGCACAAGTGTATATTTTTCTTTATAACGGCAATAATTTATATAAATACATCCTTTAGTCCTAGGCTTGACAAGGTCATGTGAGTTTTGAAATGATGCTGACCACTGGTTGGTAACAATAACAATCTATAAATTAGTTACTACTGTGGTCTGTTTGGACAGAATATCCTGCAGTTATAAAAACTTTACAGCGTTTGACCTTATCAGACTAGCAATCATTATGTTTAATGTTAACGAACGTTGCCTTACTTTTGTAACATAATTTATTTCAAAACATCAATGTTTCCAATAAGTCAAAACAACAGCATAAGATATGGCACTTACCTGCTCAGATGACATGTTTTCGGATATCCGTCTTTTTCTTTATTTCGTTATTTATTTGTCCATTCACTCTGATAAGATGTCCTGTATCCTTGTGTACACCGGTGCGAATCACATTCATCCATGCAGATGAGCAGAGCCGAAGCTCAACTTACGTCATTACCAAAACAATGTTCTTCTGCAAGACGCATGTTACATAGTGTAGCTTAAATTACAATTATCATCTAATGTCAACTTAAATACTTCAACAGAATAAAGTAAACCAAACAAACCAAACAAGCCAACAAACATCTCTAATTCACTTAATGAAAGTCTTGTATGAAATAGAAATATGCTAGCTAGTGACAGAAATGTTAGCATGCTAATTATACGATGGGAAGCACTACCAAAGTCAGTCCATTCTGCGGCCATTTTTGGAACGCTCTCGGGCAGGCTGGGTAGCTATTTTTCTTTGTAAACAAGTGGCATACAAGTACAGCTCCTCTCTACTTGAATGTGGAAAGACAGAACTCTCCAAAACAGTTGGTCAAGCTTACGATCAAAGAACACATTTAAAACCAGCAGTGCTAAAATCTGACAACATTAGTATCATAAATTGTGCTTTTTTTTAGCTCAGGTCAATCTAAAAAGCACTATTTTCCTGGATTATCTAGCTAATGTGCATGTGTCTCTTTTACTTCCTTTTTGACATCCGTTGACCATTGGACATTCCAGTTTCTCCCATTCATTTTAATAGAAGTGGCCCATCTCTGTTAAATAGTCTCTGGGACTACTCAGTGCTATGGTTAGCACATCCGTTGCTCAAAGGGGCTTGGTGACAAGTTTAAGCAAAGAAGGATACAGCGCTAAAAGCGGTGATCCGTGGAGAGAAAGACATGCATTATTGGCATTACTGTCATGGCTAGAACAGTACCTTAAACACCGTGGCTAATTTTAAAACGATGTTGTGCATAGTTTAAACATTGGCCATGGGCTTCGTTGGCCTAGGGGGCTTTAGGTTATCCAGGAGAAAAAAACATTGGTTTCTTTCATAGTATAAATCAGGCTTAACGAGTTTATATTCTTGCACAAAAACACATAAAATAACACTTCATTTTAACATTTACCCTCCCTGTCGAGTACCATGCAAAGCATGCAGGGAACTAGAAATCCTCTGCCCAGTTTTAGGTAACCAAACAAAAAATATATATCATGTTAAATAAAGCTGACAAGACACTATTAGTTGAATCAACTCAGTTCCCCTTCTGTCACTCACTCGACGTTGTGTCGATGTAGTGACACTAGGGGTCGCCCTTGGGAGCCCCAAACACCTCAGATCGTTGAGAAAAGGCCAATGAGAATTGGCGAGTGGAATTTGGCTTGCAACCACTCATTCAGATTTTTTCTTCGGAGCCGAGCAGTTGTGTGTCAGCAAGCTGTCTTCCACTACCGGTCCATTCACCTCCCAAGAAGCATTTGCTGTTGGATATACGGCGCATTCCAGCAACTTTTCTCTCCTTCTGCACAGATCTGTGCAGATTACGCCCCTGGGCGCTTCGACAGCGCTAAGAGAGTTTATATTCCTGCAAAGAGTATATTTTCTCTATTAAAGCAAACACATTGACGTGAACGTCTTTTTAAAGACGCGTCTTTTTCATGATGCCTTTCCATCTTTGTGTGATTCCTGGATGCGGTCACTATCTCTCTGCTTCCGACGGGCATGGGCGGTTCATGTTCATGGATGGTTCATGTTCTCATTGCGAGAATATGACCATGGCAATGTTGCGGTCGTGGCTTTCCTTCTTCCGGGGAAAAGCCACTCTAGCCGCTCCGGGTACGAGGCCGGCCCGTCTGGCGCTGAAGATTTGGGGGCTTCAATGGGTGCGGCTCCGCCGGGTATATCCCCGCGGACCTCCCATTCTCCAGCACGCTTGTTTGCCCCCGGTGAGTTCCTAGAGGAGACCAGCTCACCCCAGGACCAGCTTAGTGTCCATTTCGGAGCTCTGGAGCGGGATGAGTGCTCGATTGCTGCATCGGAGAGCGTACTGGCGATGTAAGATGCTGAGGACTCGACTGGGCTGCCACCTTCGGGTCGGCCCGCCCAGTCTGAGGCTGGCGGCAAGATGACCACCATGCTTGCCCAGGCCGCAGCGTGTGTCGGGTTGGAGTGAAAACTTCCACCCTACGCTGAGCCCTCGTGGCTAAATGATTGGTTCCTGTGTTCGGGGCGCCGCTCACAGCCACGTCCCCCCCTTTCTTCCTGGAAGTGCACAACAAGCTGACAAGGTCATGGAGGGCACCTTTTTCTGCCCGAAACCGACCTCCCAGCTTGTCCGCTCTCACTACCCTCGATGGCGGGGCGGCCCACGGGTATACGGAGGTCCCTCAGGTGGATAAGGCGGGCAAAGCGCAGCCACCTGGCAAGATCACCCGGCACTCCCTTCCAAGGCCTGTAGGACGACGTCGTCTCTGACGGCCAAAGCCTGCAGCGCCACTGGTCAGGCTGCCTCTGCCCTGCATGCCATGGCCCTCCTGCAAGTACACCAGGTCAAGGCACTAAAGGAACTGCATGTGGGTAGTCCTGATCCCGATGTGATGCAGGAGCTGTGCTCGGTGACCGACCTCACCCTCCGGGCAATGAAGGTCACAGCGCGAGCACTCAGGCAGTCGATATCCACCCTCATGGTCCAGGAATGCCACCTGTGGCTGAATCTGGTCGAGATGAGGAACTCAGACAAGGTTCGCTTTCTCAACGCCCCCATCTCCCAGATCGGCCTATTCAGCGACACCGTCGAGGACTTCGCCCAGCAGTTATCGGTGGTGAGGAAGCAGACGGAGGCTATACAACACATCTTGCCCCAGCGCGGCTCAAGATCCCGTATCCCGTCTGCTCGCCCAGGGCGTCCCCCTGCGGCAGCGAAAGCCTCGGTTCTCGGCCCCAGTGTAGAGCCCCCCACAGGAAGCTGACGCCCCCTGCCTCACGGGCCGGCACAAGGACCCGGAAGGCTCCTAAGCGCCCCTGAGACGGATGACCCAGGGAGCGAGATGTCTGCTGGAAACCCGGAGCTGGTATCCAGACCACTCCATCCCCCGGTGGAAGGCCGGGAGGGAAATCCTTGGTTTCCTTTGCTTTTATGTTCGCCGCACCCCGAACGGGCTGCGGTACCCACATTCTCAATAAAAGAGCAGTTTCCTCACTCCCTGGGTCACATTGCCAGTGTTTACGACTACCATTATCATGGCAACCGGGCACTGAGCCACTGCGACTTAGATGCCGTGAACGCGGGCCCCCTGCCTTCGCGTGTCCGGTCACACCACACTCACACCCACGGCCAGGTGGTTGGTGATGGACTACGAGGACAGTCAAAAAGTCCCTCCTCCCCCGTCGCCGACCCCCCCGATGCCAGGTACATGGAGCCAGGTAAGTGCTTCGAGGGTCCCCTCAGCACAGCCAAGAGTTCGAGACGAAGTGAGGCTCCTCGACGTGGAATCCCCTGCTCCCTCCTGCCACAAGGCCCCACCCACAGGTACGTTAAATGCGATCGTCCCCTTAGAACCCCTCGCCCGGAGCTTGGACACGTGGCTAGTGCTTTCCAACCCGTTGCGGTGGTTGGCCAGGACCATCCGACTCGGCTACGCAATTCAGTTTGCCCTGGTTCAGCGGTGTCCGCTTCACTTCGGTGGAGGGCGAGAATGCCGCCACCTTGCGTGCGGAGATCGCGACCCTTCTGCGCAAGGGCGCGATAGAGCCTGTCCTTCCAGCTGAGATGAAGAAAGGGTTTTACAGCCCTTACTTCATCGTACCGAAGAAAAGCGGTGGGTTGCAGCCAATCTTGGATCTGCGAGTTCTGAACCGGGCCTTGCACAGACTCACGTTTCAAGAGTGGTATAAACGCAACTCCTTAAAAATGCGCCTCATTCTGCTGCTGCCACAGACTGGGAGAAACGTATGCCATTTTGACACATTCAGATGAAATGTGTTGGCTGTATATTATGTTAACCCTGAAATGTAGTTTTATAAATTATAATGTGAAGCTTGTTCATTTTCTTCTGACTTATATTCAAATATAGCTGTATTTGAGGGGCTGCAGGAAGTTTGCCAGTCAGAACAGTGGGAATTTACATTGAAGTCTTAAAGGGCCAGATACCTTAAAACCGAGCTTTTCAGACAGAGGGCCAGAGACAGGATATAAAATTATCATAAATTATTATTGGTGCAAAAAAACAAAACAAAAAAACTTTACTGATATTATAAGTGGACCTCAGGGAAGATAATAAAATTATAAAAAAGAGTATGTCATGACCCCTTTAAAAATGTATTAGTATATGTTGAATTTAACATTAACTAGTGCTAATAAATGCTTAATAAGTATTGTTTATTGTTAGTTCATGTTAACTAATGTTGTTAACTAAATTTAACAAATGTAACCTTCTTGTAAAGTGTTTCCCAATTTTAAGTGGGACTGAAAAGCTTGAATGGTGTTCACATTTTCAGAAAGTGACAGCTCATGTAAAAAAGTTTGGAGTGGCTTTTCACTAGACATAGTGACCTGAAAATGAGATCTGATGTTGTGTTTTCAGTGTTTTTGTATACCCATGGGCAGTGCTACCTGGTTATTATAAGTTGCGCAGTCATTTAGGCATTAGTATTCTGTCATAAGCAATATCATAGATATAATTATAGCAATAATGTGCAGACATCATAACATGAGCAAAACTGAACAGAAGGAGCTAAATCTACATGTATCTTGTTTAAAGCATGCTTAAAAGTAGAGGGGTCTTTTATGCGGCAACACTGAAGTTTAAATCACAAGTCATGATTTTTTTAATGTATTTTTTATTTAAAAATATTCTAGAGATACAATATTCTTAACAAGTGTGGGCACCTGTCTGATAAACAGTTTTGTACTGCTCAGTAAAAAGGAATTTTTGCTTTTTTGCAAAAGGATGGCAAAGTTGACTTTAGCCTAAGGGCATGTTCCCTTTAGTGTCAGCCTGATGAACTGCTTCCCACACAGTCTTGCATCGCTTCAAATCATAATCAAAATTCACTTTTAAGGTCAATGGATTTTTTCAGAGTCAAAATAAGCGGTAGGCTAAGTAAGACTTTAGGACCTAGATTTTTAAAGGTAAGCATTCACACATGAAAATGCATTAAACAGCACAGAGATGGAAATTATGGATATTTATGACCAGGTCACAATAAATAAATAAATAAATAAATAAAAGAGGGAAGAGGGAGAGGCAGGAAAAGAGAAATTAGCCTGTTATCAAATATAAAAATGATTTGGTTCTTAGACCTGTTCAAAGACTGGAAAGGCTGGGTTGTTTTGTGTTAATTTAACTGAATAGCCTTTATCTGAAAAAATACATTATTTTACAATGCACAGGAAAGAGATAAGTGCTGTTCACCAAATTATTCACTCACCCTCATGTAATTCCAAGATATTAGATAGACTGGTAGCTTCAGTCACCATTGACCTCAATTGCATCTTTTTTTTCCACATGAAAGTGAATGCTGACTGATAACATTACATAACAGTAGGACATAATCCATATAATTCAGCTTCATCTTCACCTTGGTCTTTCTAATTTGTGCACTACAGTCACCTATCCAAGCTTGTGAAGGCACGACTGCAGAAAAAAACTACTCCAGTCATGCAGCCAATGGAGTAGAGAGGGGCGGAGAACGCTCTGCAATTGAACTGAAGAACCGCAGGCAGCTGTACAGGGGCATCCTCTATTCTACACACGCGTCTACATCACTCAGTCAATGGATTACACCTTCTCTCTCCAAGTGCAACACCAGCTGACCGTGTACCCAACGCACTTATATCAGGGCTACAGCTTAGAGTTACAGGTATGTTTTTAAAAATTAAGTCAAGTATGTGCTAGTTTATTTAACAGTGATAGTGCCTTGAGAGCGCGCCTCCAAACCAACCATTCTCTCGACACTGTCTGAGACACTTGACTGGACACCTCGCACTCTGAAATTATACGGCGGTGTCATACTTATGATTGCTTGACACTGTGGCTCGATGACAATGTGTTTCGCGTGGCGTGATGTTTACAGGATGAGCGATTCAGTAGAGCAACATCAGAAACTGTAGAGTCCATGAAATCATACATGACGTGTTGTTTGAGAGACTCAACAGTCGCTCGCATCCCAAATCAGTGCAGTATGTCATTTTCATTAATGTCTTTGTTGTTGTGAGAACCAAGGATGACGCTGTAAAAGGCACATTTCGGTGTCTTGATAGCCCGTTTCTTGACAGATTGCTCTCGGTTTCGTCAACCTGACAGCTGTTTAATTTACCGGAAATTATAAATTATGTATCACGAGGACCATGTTGATGCAGCCTGCAGGTAGTGTCAATTTTCAGTCAAGTGCGCTTTGATCTTCGTTTTCACCTGTTGTTGTGATCTGTCATTTTATTGAGATGGGCTTTTGTAGTGACAAACCTTAAATATATTATATATTGCTTATACAATCAAGTGTAGGGTCATTACCTGTGCTATAGCCTACCTGTCTCAATGGAAAGACCAAACATCGTTTACACAAGGAAGGTTTAGATTAGTGATATGTGTTAGTTACTTATCTTTTTTTTTTCTTTAGCTGAATAATCGTATTAAGCAGGTTTTCCTTTACAGTACATACATTTTACACTTCACAAGCACTTCCTAAGGAAAACTATCAACTGCTAAAATAAGAAGGGAGAATGTATCATACAGTATTTGACCACATTTTCATGTTTTACAGCTTTTGTAAACTTGAACTCTTACCATAAAAGTATTATGCCCACATACAAATTTTTATTTATTTATTTATTGCAGTCTGTTTCTCATTTTTATGTTTTTGTAGTACATATATGCATTTGGAAATTAAAGAATAAATGTTTATATGTTTATTTACTTTGCTTGTGATTGTAATTAAATGCAAATTAAAGAACAACTGTTTATATGTTTATTTATTTACTTTGCTTGTGATTGTAATTAAATGCACAAGCAGGCACATTTTCTTTTTCAAATGTATTTAAGTTTAGTATTTATCCATTGTCTTTTATTTTTAGCCTTTGAAAGTGGGACTGTCTCTTTAAAGTTTCTTCTCCAGGTGCTTCTTAGATCATCTTTGTGCAGAATAAGGTAGCATTAATATTCCCTTTCATATTCTTGGAAGTGCAAATACGTGACGCAAAAGCAGATGTCTCTTTGTAATAAGAGGCTTCCTTCTCATTTAACCCTGGCTATACTTGTACACTTTGTCTGCCTAAGACTAAAGTTGATATTTGCAGTACTTAGTAAACTTTGTAAAATCTTGTAGAATGGTAGAAGAAACTGAAGTCTATTTAAAATGTAATCTTGTCTATTAGAGTATGTTGTACTGAATTCTAGAATTATCTCATATTAGCATTAACAGTAAATGTAAATGTAACACTGAAGAACCTAAGACAAAATGGTATTTTTTGACATAACTGTACTTTCTTACAAGCTTATTGGCTAATAAACAGTTGTTATAGAGAGAAAGGAGACTGAGTAAGAGATATGAATAATTGAAGTTTTCTTGACACTGTTTTTCCCCGCGCAGTGAAGAGGATCATCTTTGATTATTTTGGTGTAGGGCTGCAACTAACAATTATTTTGATATCGATAAATCTAACGATTATTATAGCAATTATTCAACTATTCGGCGATTATCACAACGATTAATCATTAGCTCTTAACCGAATATTCAGCTTGTGCCCCAACTTAAAAGGTTGTATTAAATGTGCTTGCTTTTAAAAATACCTCTAAATGACATTCACTGAATTAAAGGAAAAAACAACAACTTTTTATTAAGTTTAATTCAGTAAAGAAATTCACTGCAAAAAATCCTATTGTTATCAAGTGTTTTTGTCTTGTTTTCCATTTAAAATTGTCTAAAAATCCTTAAAACAAGGTACATTTACTTGAGAAGCAACATATAAGATATTTAGACTTGCTTTAAGAGAATGTATCTTAAAAATAAGTGTATTTTGTATATAAGTGTAATCAAAAATATATTTTGTTGCAGTGTATAGTGGGGCGAAGACTACCCTCTCTCAACTTTCTGTTCAATTCAATCCATCTTTAACTCACAAAAAAACAAACTCTCCCTTATTAATAAAGCTGTGTATTGCCAATTTTCTTCATGATAAGAAATGCACAGTGACATATATTATGATTCAGTAAGTTGCGAGCCATCACGTTATAATCTACCTGCATTAAGTGCGCGCCTGAGGGACGAGCATCCCCACGACAGAGTGTGCATCAGCCAGGTAGTTTCATTCTCTCCCCCTTTGATCGGGACATTCGCGCAACTCATAGAAGAGGCGCTGACCGCACAGAGCAATGCCAGTTTCGGAGTTTGTAGTTATTTACATGATCTGCTTCTGGATTATTTGACCTTTAATAAAGCTATAACGCATTAAATATGACTGCATTTAAGATGTAACGCTGGGGTGTTTCCTTTAAAGAGCTGCGGCTCTGCTTATTCCACAACAAGAGTGCTTCTGTATTTACTTATTTGGTATTTTCTGTATAATTCCCTCATACTTTACGATCTACATCACCTGAAGCTGTTTGGAAAGTTTAGAGTGCATCTGGACTGTGAGCTGTGTAATTCTTCCTCTCCTCAGTCAGGCACGAGCTGCAGTGAAGCTCTTGCACGTCATCATTACAGTTTAATGCGATCTCATGTTTCGACAAGGAAATTTTTTGTTGACAATTTTTTAGTGTCGACGTTGTCGATAACGTCGACTAATCGTTTCAGCCCTATTATGGTGTGTTTACAAATTAGTATTCTCTGACTCCTAACTAGTTAGACCAAACAGTGAAGAAAGAGAGGAATACCAGATATAACAGCATAATTTTTACTCTGTTCATTTATTATAGATGCATCATACTCTGAACCATCCCACTGTAGTGGGCTTTTCAGCGATAAGAGAGTAAAACATATTCAAAGTTTGCTTATTTAAAATTTTCCCCATCAGCTTTCACATGCTTCATGACATGCTTTTAAAATTAAGCAGTTTTCTCAGTATTAGAGGCAGTGAAGTTGCAAAGCACTGGGTGGGTGGTTTAAATTTTCAGATAAAAGGTATGTCTGTGTACCACAAGGTGGCTCTGTTAGTGTTAGTGTCTCTCACACTCATAATCACCTCTGGTTGAAACCTGTTTTAACACTGACTTCTGTGCAAGAGGTTATCTCAGCCTCCTAGTAGCTTGCCACACTTACAGATGCATTTTCTGCTGAAGTGCATCTTTGTGGACTGTCCTACCCACTGTAATGGAGTTTCTTAAATGTAAGAATTTGCTTACTGAGTGATAGAACTGTTATAATTGAGATTTCAAAAGAGCTGTTGTACAGATAGTTATGCAAACTTAGCATAGATCTTTTAGAATAAGATTAGTTGAGGCATTCTTTTTACAAAGTTATACTGTAACTTGAAAAGGAAATGCTGTTCTCTCAGTGACCAGAAAATCATACTTTCTGAGCAAGAAATGACAGGCCATTTGCTCTGTAATAGTGTTTATCCACTGGGAGACTTAAAGCCCATGATTCCAAAGAAGCTTATGGAGAGGAAAATGCCTTGCCAAAGCCCAGGGATATGATATTATCTTGAGATCCCACAGTGTGCAAATCATTTTTCCCCATGTCTGCTCACAAGAATTAAGTAGCAGGGCTGAGGGATAGTAAGACCCCCACAGACTTAATATGAGCAATATTAACTAGTAATCTGCTCAGTGCAGTATAAATACTTATGCTGAATCAATGTGAAATCACCTTAAGTGTCAAGTGATCTCATTTACCTAAAGTGAGATCATCTAGTTACCTGTATTAAATATAATCATTAGAAAAAATGCAATTGTTGTCTGAAGTCATTTTTCTTCCCTTCATTATCAAATTTATTACTCACATTAAAGAGCCTTATATTGCTCATCAGCAATAAGTGTTAATAGCTTTAAAGTGATGATGAAAGATGATTATTCGTGTCCTTTCTTTGAACCCTTCCATAGTTTTAATGAGTCTGAGTCTTATCTGAGTCTGTGGGGTTCTTGAACTGACTAGGGAATGAACCACACAGACAAAAAAGTAGCCTCAAATCAGATGTGATGCTGCATAAACACTGGTGTTGTTCAAGGTAAATTGTTGTTCTTACACCTAGAGAATGCATTGTAGGTTGAGCATCTGAAAACTTACAGTACATGTGCTGAACTGTTATAATACTATGAAAATGAACTCAAATAGAATAAATTCAAAAAGGCACATTTTACCCTGACATTTTCCCTGGCTTTAGGCCAGACTGATTCATAGCTCAGGTGTGTGAGAGGTGTGTACTCTCACCCTCGGTTACATACTGTACAGCATTGGAATGGCATTGTAGTGGGTAAATACATTTTGTACATGTGTCTTGTATTTGTCTGATGTTTTAATATTTATAGCTGCATTTTGGTTTCAACCTCACCCGTTGTAACGGTGCTCACAGAATATTTTGTCCTGATTTCAAGGATCTTGTGTCTAGCCTTTTCCACAGCTGCGGTCGCTAAGCCTGTGTTTGGTAAGGGTTTGTCTTAGCCTGTCTGTTTGATAAATAGAATATTTGTGTTAAAAAGATTTAGGGAACATCTAAGGGGGCATACAGTTCAAACACGTTCTCGGGCGTACTACGTGAATGGCCCCAAAGACCTAGCGATGATTCCATTTCTCACAAAAACCTTATCAGCTTTATAACAGCCCAGCGACAATGAGTGTGTTTACATGCATGTTCTTACACTGATTATGCCTAATAACCCGAAAATGTGTGTGATCATGTAAACACATTAAACGGCTTTCCTTTATCGGTGTAAGGTCATAAACGGCTTAAAAATTAACCAATCGACATGGGCAGATGTGACGAGGAGGAGGGTGTGGCCGGGCCGTGAGGATGCATGCCCGGCGCTGAGTTGCCCAATCAGCGAGAGAGAGATAAAAGGGGGAGCCGGGGATGCCAGAGAGAGAGCAAGCGATGCACGTGTGTGTGTGCGTAATTTTTTTATGTTGAAAGTCTTTGTCAGCATTTTATTAAAAGTCTTGTGATTGTTAGTCCGGTTCCTGCTTCCTCCATTCCCTACCGAAAAAGACTTAACGCAAATGCTGAACTGAAAACATAATGACATATCGACGAACACACACAAATAGAACTTGTGTCTCTCTCTCTCTGGCGTCCCCGGCTCCTCCTTTATCCATCTCCCGCTGATTGGGCAACTTAGCACCGGGCGTGCATCCTCATAGCCTGGCCACGCCCTCCTCCTCGTCACAGTAGATTTTTGCCCATTACCCCGATTTTGCATTGCTTGTACTCACCTTTACCAGCTTATTAAATGTATGTAAGACTTAAAAATTCTTGGAAGACGTAGAAATTCTGGGGCCCGATACAAAACGAATTCAGCAGGCACCCCCTCCAGTTTGGGACGGTCCTTTCATCAGCATGCATGCTGTCATATTGTACCTCACTTCCGCACACTGTCTCCGTTAAATGGCATCAGATTTGGTGCAGACAGTTCTTTCATCATCGTGCGCGCTGTCATATTGTATGTCACTTTTGCGTGCTGTCTCCATTAAACTGTGTCAAATTTGGTGCAGACGGTTCTTTCATCAACGTGTGTGCTGTCATATTGTACGTCACTTTTGTCATATTGTACATCATTTCTGTGCGCTGTCTCTGTGTTTATATCTTCGTCTCCAGCTGAATGCGCTTAGATGCTATATACAATATGGAACACTCTTTCTGTATCCCCAGTGTTTCCCACAGGATTTTGTGAGACTATGGTTGGTGGACCTTGGACCCTCTAGGGGTGTTTGGGGGCATGCTCCCCCATAAGAACATTTTGTACATTTGAAAGTTAAATGCATCAATCTGGTGCACTTTGAGAGCAAAATTACAAGGCTAGATCTGTGAAGAACTTTGTGCTTTTGTAAACAATTTTGTGCTCTAGTAGTAATTTAATCATAAACACATTGGTTGTATAGATAGAAATGGTGATGACATGGCAAAAAAGTCACACCCAGAAAGCATGTTAAACGAGACAGAGTTTAATGCAGTTCAAAAACGGAACTGAAAATACTCTGACCTACTGCCCCTTTGTCTGCTGTCAAAATCACCTGCTGTCCCTTCCTCAGGGGAGGCTGTCTCCCCTGCTGCCCCTATGGGAAGTACCTGCCATCCCTCTATGAGAGTCAGCTGAGGCTGTCTCTCCTGCTGCCCCTGCTGTCTCTTCTGCTACAAAAAAACAAGTAACGTTAAAATTCCACTGTTACTCCAGTTTATTTCTTGACAAAAGCCCATGAATAATTTGTTTGGCTATTGACTTGCCATCTAACTATGCAAGCTATCCTAGCTAGCTTCCTCTGTAGCTGTTTCTTCCTCATCTGGTGGTGAATTTCGCTCTCTTTTCTTGAAATATTAAAAAATGCTCATGATCTGAAAATCAAAGGTACAAACATAAGCTTAAAACAGTAGCGTTACCTCAACTTGATTTAACATTACAAATAGCCTAACGTTACATCAGGGCTTGACATTAAGCATTGTCATGTGGTTGTCCTTTGGACAAGTAAATTGTTCATTCACTTGTCTGAGTAAAAATGTTACTTGTCCGGAGAAAAAAAAAAGGACATTTAAGTTACATGCTCAAGTAACGTCAAAGTTTCTTTTGTATGTTTCCTAAGATTATGACCGATGCCCAACCTAATAGTGTACCTATGCAATCAACTAAATTCTCTGCAACAGAAATGTAAACTGCACTGTGTAGGGGAGGAGGCTATTGTCATATGGTAATTATTTTATGTCACATAAATCAAATAAAGAAAAGCCTCCATTGCCACCATTAACAGCAGGGATGCTCATAGTTCTGTGGAATGAGATCTACTTTTTCATCATGTTATTGCAGCAAGATCTACCATGTATAATATAGGCTATACATTATCACAATACCAAAATTTCAGTAGTCTGTAGTGAAATTTGATGATTCTCAATACCAGCTTCAATACTGCAACACATAATAACAGTAACTCATTTATTATGGAAGAATGGTTTCAAGTTCTTAAGTAATTATTCTAGACTAGTAGAGCTGGGATGATATGCTTATTTCCCGATTCGATACTATCACGATACTTGGGTGCTGATTCGATAAGTACTGTGATTCGATAATACAATTTATTGCGCAAGACCAATAACACTGCCACAGTGCTGTTTAGAATGGTGAGCGGGGTCAATGCTGGGGTGTTCCTCCTAAAGTCCACTATCATCTCCACTGTTTTGAGCGTGTTCAGCTCAAGGTTGACTGCACCAGTGAGCCAGCCGTTCAACCTCCCTTCTATAAGCAGACTCGTCATCATCTTGGATGAGGCCGATGACTGTAGTGTCATCTGCAAACTTAAGGAGCTTGACAGAGGGGTCATTGGCAGTGCAGTCATTTGTATACAGGGAGAGGAGTGGTGGGGAGAGCACACAGTGCTGATTGTACATGTGCTGGAAGTGAATTTCCCCAGTCTCACTAACTGCTGCCTATCTGTCAGAAAGCTGGTGATCCACTAACAGATAGAGGTGGGAACCAAGAGCTGGGTTCATTTATTCCATAGGAGAGCAGAGATGATGGTGTTGAAAGCTGAACTGAAGTCCACAAATAGGATCCTTGCATAAGTCCCTGGTCTGTTTAGAAGTTGCAGTATATAATGCAGTCCCATATTGACTGCATCATCCACCGACCTGTTAGCTCGATAGGCAAACTGCAGGGGGTCCAGAAAGTGTCCAGTGATGTCCTTCAGATGGGCCAACACCAGTCTCTCAAATGACTTCATGACCACAGACGTCAAGGTGACAGGTCTGTAGTCATTAAGTCCTGCAATCTTGGGTTTCTTTGGGACAGGGATTATGGTGGAGCATTTGAAGCAGCTGGGAACTTCACAGTGCTCCAGTGATGTGTTGAAGATCTGTGTGAAGATGGGGGCCAGCTGGTAAGCACAGACTTTTAGACAAGTGGGTGAAACACTGTCTGGGCCCTGTGCTTTCCTTGTCTTCTGTTTCCAGAATACCTGGCAAATATCCTCTTCACAGATCTGAAGTGCAGGTTGAGTAGCAGGAGTGGGAGGAGGGGAGTTGCAGGAGGTGTTGGTGTTTGTGTGAAGTGAAGGTCAGAGTGGGTGTGGGGTGTGAGACTTCTCTTTTCAAATGTACAGTAAAACACATTCAGGTCATCAGCCAGTTGTTGATTCCCTACAGTTTTGGGGGATGGTGTCTTGTAGTTGGTAATGTCTTTCAGGCCACTCTACACTGATGCAGGGTTGTTAGCTGAAAACTTGTTTTTCAGCTTATCAGAGTAGATTCTTTTAGCCGCTCTAATCTCCTTTGTCAGTGTATTTTTGGCCTGATTATACAAGATTTTATCCCCACTTCTGTAAGCATCCTCTTTGGCCTGACGAAGCTGCCTGAGTTTTGCTGTAAACCATGGTTTGTCATTGCCGTATGTTGAATAAGTCCT